>NC_080418.1:58234316-58559459 GCF_029873635.1 Malania oleifera
TTGTCACTAATAACAGGGGAATAGTGACGAATTTAAACATTCGTCACTAATACTGCCAAGTGGAATTTTTTTAGTTTTTTTAAACAAAGTAGAAGCATTAGTAACGGTTACACAATCTATCACTAATAATGGGCCAGTAGTGACGAATTTATAAATTCGTCACTACTACTATATAGTAAATTGTTTTTTTTTTAAAATAATAGTAGTCACGGTTGTTTAACCGTCACTAAATTTTACCTTTTAGTGACGGATTTAATTCGTCACTAATACCACAAAAATCGTTACTAATATTTTCCCGAGATAAATTTTGCGCCAAAAATATTTTTGCGCGTTTTTTTTTTGGGCTTTTTGTGACGAACTATTAGTGACGGATTCAATTTCGTCACTAATAGTAGGGTATTAGTGACCGTTACTAAAAATCAGTTTTTTTGTAGTGCTTGCCACTTGGACATGGGGTGATCTCGTCCGAGATTAAACCAAATCAGCCATATGCTAAACACATGACCAAGGTGTGCTCAAGTAAAGACTAGTAAAGTCATCCACATTCTAACCATGTGACCAAGAGGTATCCTTGGTCAAGACCAAGCCAACCATTCACTAACCATGTGATCAAGGGGTGTACGCGTGTTGGTCAAGTTAGGTAAGCCATATGTAGACGATAGGACCAAGTGGCGCATTTACACAAGGTTATGGTAGTTAGCTAGGTGCCAACCACATAAAAAAATGGGTGCATCAAATGAGATTTGAGTAGACCAATGACGTGCTAACCCCATGATCAACACGGTAACGTGGCAACCAAGGTAAGCCCATAATGAGTGAAAGATTGATCGGAGTGTATAGCCATGTGGGTGCATGGCTTTCAAGAAAAAAATCCAACTCCACCCCACTACCTACACATGAAAATATTCACAGTTAGGTAGGAGCAAACTAACCAATTAACATCTACTATGTGACACATACATATAGCAAAGACACTCTCCATGCCAAAAAAGTGTGAAGGAATCGGGGCAATTAAAATCCAAGCAAATATTGGTATAAGGGGGAAGGAAGATCTCCCTCTTTCTTAGGATGGATATTCATGCTTTCAAGCGTTCTACTCTTCCTTATGCTCTTGAAAGACCTTTTGACTCTATTAGGCCCTCCTAAGCCCTTTTCCTCACTTTCTCGCAAGTCCCAGAGCAACCCAAAGAAAGGCCATGGATTTAATAATAATAATAATAATAATAATAATAATAAATGATTAGGTATATATACTTAGAGGGTTGAGAAGATCAATTAAACTAGTGATGTAAAATTATAGATGAAACGAATGATACAAGAGTGGCATAATGCAGTGGTTGCTTGCGATTTGAGGGACACACATGACGCCTGGAAAGCAACGCCATTCATCTGAACAGTGGAATTGGTTTTAATTTGGTAGGGGTCTGTTTGTTCTTATGTGTACCAACTAATGAAGAGACAGCCCCAAGTACGTTGTCTCTTTGAATATTTCTCGAGTGCCTTTTTTGCTTTTTGAACACCTTTTCCCTGGAATCGGCAGTTGGTGCCCCTTCAGAATATTTACTTACGGAGCTATGCTGGTAAGTTGGTGCGTTAATAGGACACTGCCCCACAGATCTTTCTTCCTTTTTGGGGATGGGGAAGGCGTCCCCCACAAACGCTTTCTCCATGATTGGACAAAAATGGGAATTATGATGCTCATGGCTAGCCCTGTTTTGTAAGTGTCCCTCCCTCTAATCATGCACGGAGTTTCCCCTCACACCTGCACCCATGCTGCCCAGGCTACCGTGCATGCCATTATCGAATCTTCTAGCTATAGCACTCTCCTAGGCTCTTTTCTTTTTTAAAATGTCGGGTTTTCTTGGATCACGGGCTGTCAGCCTTGCCAACACTAGTCTCACGCCTGCATCAACCGAGCCCACAGCCACCCTACAAGAGATAAATCCGAATATACAGCACAAGTGGCCGGAATCAAACCAAGGATTATACCGACAAGTGGCCCTCCCCATCCACGCCTAGGACACATCTCACCCCACCAACCATGGGAAACGATAAGACACTTCAACTATTGGCTCCTCGAGTGCATCAACCAGATTCAAACCTGGGATTATACCTCCAAGCAGCCCTCCCAAACTTGCCCTTACCACCCAGTCATATCCCCGGGCTAGCCCTCTCCTACTATTGATTCAACTAAAACCCTTTTTGGTATAAGCATCTTTTGAATAATAAAATATAGCTATGGTTAATAATACAGCAACGAAAATGATTAATTCGGTTACCCAGAAAGAAAAAAAAATAAAGCTTATATATATTCTATTACTGAGAAAAGGACAGGACACCTCCCATATATATATATATATATATATATATATATATATATTTTGACAATATTTAAATAATTGTATCCAGTTCAGACCATTCTAAGTCTCATTTTCCCTCTCTCTGTGATGTATTAAATTATACACTTGCGTGCTGTATTAATTTGGTTAACTTCCAATAGTAAACATCGATTCTTGTAATCACATCATACATGTACTATATTTGAAGCTTTTAAAGCAATTTTGCACAGATAAGGTAAAAGTTAATTTCTACCAACAGAAAATAATTTATATAAAAATTGTTGTCTCCATCTATGCCCCATCTGCCCAAACTTTGCTTTGCACCATCACACAAATTGAACATTAATTAATAAATTCCATTACCTATTCTGTGATGTTATAGCAGTAAAATCTTTTTCATGTTTACCCATGCATCAGGTGTACCCAAAAGCTTGATAATTAATAATTGTACTACTCAATATCCTCCTTTTGACTGAAAGATTACGTAAATAAGCCCTAAAAAAGAAGAAATATAATATTACAAATGAATATTAAAAGTCGCAAATAACCCTTATATCTCTAAGAAGATATATGATCATAATTAATCTTGAAAATTAAAGTTCTCTGTAAGTACATAATGAGAATTGTAGTCAATCTATATGATCCCTATCTTCTTCTCGATAAATGCAATATAAATAAATATATTAAGATTATGTTTAGTTTACAAAATGCCTATTTTTAGGAATAAATTAGTTTTAGTAAATTAGTCACAATAATTTAAAAAAAAATGTTTTTTTTTATTTCAAAGCGATTAAAAATTTGAAATATTTTATGATGGGTCCATAATAAAGAATAGAAAAATAATATTTGTTTTTAAATTTCATGCATCTTGGAATGCCTATTCCTTTTTTATTACGTATTGAATGGAATAATTATCAGTATATAAAGAATAACTATTTCTTTGATTTTTAAAATTTAAGTTATATTTCATCTTATCTTAAGGAATAATTATTTAGTCAAATCAAATGAGTCTTAATTTTTTCTAACAAGCCTACAGTACCTCTTACATTAATATCAATGCTGCACAATAATAATTAAAGTGTATAATGTTTTGAATGCACTGAACTCATATAATGTTGATTTTATTTTCACTTGACCAATCAATAATCTTGATTTCAAAGGGTCGGGCTGAATGTTTATCCATACCATGTGGGCTGCTAATTGGGCTGGAACAACCCTAGGATACATTATGTCGAGACCTTAATGTATTGGGTCTTT
Source organism: Malania oleifera (assembly GCF_029873635.1). Taxonomy (NCBI): domain Eukaryota; kingdom Viridiplantae; phylum Streptophyta; class Magnoliopsida; order Santalales; family Ximeniaceae; genus Malania; species Malania oleifera. The sequence goes on from NC_080418.1 coordinate 58,237,913, forward strand.
TGACCATTTTTACATTCCATTTCTTTACTTTATTAAGTAATTTTGTTAGGTGGCCTTGTGTTGAGTAGGGTGGCTGGCATGCAGGATTGGTTTGCCCTAGAACAATGCATGCACAATGGTAAATTAATGATTTGATAGAATATATACACACGCACACACTGTGTTAGCTGTCTTTTCGTACACCTCTCAGAAAGCGATTGCACTGTGGACGCAAACTTGAAATTTGTGCCGGTTAGAATCATGCAATTGATTCCTGCTCAATACATGACAAGTGTCAGCTTCTTTGTCTGAAAAGGAGGGAAAGGTGGTGTAAAAACAAACTATCAGCCACTGAAGATGATGTTCTCTCTCTCTCTCTCTCTCTCTCTGGATTCATCATTCCTTGTTCTTTAACCATCTATTGTCGCAAGGGTAGGGGCCATACAGTGAATTTGTTATCAGCCCTGAGACACTACTCTTAAATATAAAGAATATATGATTTATGGTTGAATTATATAAAGAAAACACACGATATCATTATAGTTGGATAGAATAATAAAAGTTGAATGTTAATAAAATCCATCAATGAAAGAGAGGTGGAGAGATAGACAATTACATGATATTTCATGCGAGAATAAATTTTTTGGGAGCGATTTTGGTCTTATCCTGTATTATGATGATGATGTAAGAACAAAATTGTTGGCATGATTTTAGGGTAGTTATAGCCACTGAAGATGATGTTCATCTTGGGGAGAAATCCTCTCTCCCCCTCTCTCTCTCTCTCTCTCTCTCTCTCTAAGACACGAGCATAGGTGAATTTATGTTTTTGAGGAGTGGGTTCATCATTTCTTGTTCTTTACTATCTATTGTCGCGAGGGTAGGGACCATAGAGTGAATTTGTTCTCAACCATGAGACGCTGTTCTTAAATATAAAGACTTTAGTTCAGTACTAATATATGATTTATGGTTGAATTATGTAGAGAAAACACATGATATCATTATATTTGAATAGAATAATAAAAGTTGAATGTTAATAAAATCCATCAATGAAAGAGAGGTGGAAAGATAGACGATTACATGATATTTCATGTGAGAATAAATTTTTTGGGAGTGATTTTGGTTTTATCCCGTAGTATGATGATGATGTAAGAACAAAATTGATGGCATGATTTTTGGGTAGTTACAAGCTTTTGAAAAGTGTGTGTATGACCCTTTGTTTTATTTTCCTCCTTGATAAGCCACAAAGTCAGTTAGAGGATATGACAACAAAGGAGTGGTAGTGACTTTGATTAAATTATGACATAAAGGATAGACAACATTTTCACCATCTTTAGAAAAAAGGTTCTATTCCATATATTTATCACCTATCTCTCTCTTTTAAATTTTTTTTTGTTTAAGAAAATTTTTTTAACTAAAGGAAAGCGGCACCTCCAATTATTTATTGATATACTCTCACTTTTGGTAGAGGAATACCGTAATTATAAGATAAGGATTAAGAGATTATTAATAAAAAACATTAAAGACCTCCCAAAAACAACACCAACACCAACACTACTTGGGCTATGAGTCTTGGGGGTTGTAATCTCGCATTATGGATTGATTGTCCTTATGTAATCTCACATTAAAGATTTAAATCATAGGTATTCACAATTAATTTACTTGTTATGATGAATTCGTTTCTATTCTCTTCATAAATTTTTTTAAAAGAATAAAAGAAAAATTTGGGAGAAGAAAGATGAATTTAAAATGGAATTTTTATACTTCTTACAGGAATTTGGTTTCCATCTATTGCACTGCAAGTGAGTAAATGCTCATGGAACAATCCATAACAAATTTACTCACTTTTTATAACAAATGATAAATAACAAAGAGATGCTTGAGTATAGTTTTGAAACTCTCTTTTTATTTTTTTATTTATTTTTATTTTTTACAAACAAGTTATGGTACTTGAAAATAAAAATTTTAGCATCAATTTGTTGTCTTTGTACATGACAATAAAATGGTCCTTTGCCACATGACACCATTGCATTGCGAGCAATGTTGAAAGTATAGTAAATTAATATTTTCTACATTGTAACATAGTTCTAAAACCATGACAAACATTCATATGTATTTGCCATGGTTTCAAGTCGTGGCCAATTTTTTGATGAAGTTTTTTTTATCACAGTTGGTAAAATTGACATTCATAATAACTAAATTTATTTTCTTTGTGACATTCTTTTAAGAACATCAAAATTATGACAAAAAAGAAAAAGAAAAAGTAGGGGTTTAAAAGATTCTACCATAAAAGACCAACCTAGTTAAATGATTTACCATAGTAAAAAAATTAAATTTCATAATTAAATTTTAAAAATATTTGTCATGCATTATTTTCCTCTCGTAAAAGGTTTGATTTTTTTTTTATGGGACATCCCACGGTTATAATGATATAAGACTTCTATGTTTGAAGTCTCAAGTTTGAGTCTCGAGAAGGAATGTCAAGAAAAGGAAAATGAAAGATGGACTACCTCCTGTTGTGTAGCCTAACTTGTGAGCATCTAATGCACCAAAAAAATATTTTTATATTTTAAAAAAATGTGTCTCTAGCTTGTATTGGATATAAAGAGTTTGTCTATAGCAACTCAATGAATATTCATCCATAAACCTTATGATATGAAGTTAACCATACAATAGTCATGTATATGGCAAAAGAAGATGAAATTAGTAGTACTATATTCTTCATCGAAATAAACATTGAAATTTAAAAATAAAAATTAAAAATAGGAGGCAATAAAACATATTGCTTGAAAATACGCAATGCACATACATCACAATACATTATTTCAAAATGAATAAGTCCAAAAAAAAAAAAAAAACAAGAAACAAACCAACAAACAAACATTGATTCATTAGCTCAAGTAATCAAACATGCAAAAAGAAAAAAAAAAAAAAAACTAATATATAAGAAAGAATTATATATAAGAAATCTAAAAAGGGGATACGGTTATGAAACTACCATTAACACCCCTATGTAATTGATATACCAAAATCAATAGAGACATTAATGAGGGTATGGTGGTTATAAAACATCCATTAATGCCCCACATAACTGCCTTAAATTATCCATAATCCCCATAAACATAATAATGCACTCATAAATACTAAATTAAGGGAGGATCTGCCTCCACCACTATAAAAAGAGTATTTCAATAGGAGGTAAGCATCTCATTCCAATCCACTTCTCTCTTACTATTACAATTTACACCTCCCACAACCCCTAACTTAGGCATTGGAGTGATCCCTCGGAGCACACCTTGGGTCCTTCAAGCCATTCTTCTTTGAATTCTTGCAAGTGGTCCCAGTCGAAGATTAATCCATATATGTTATTCAATTTTTGGCAGCAATAGTTGACGCCATTGGTGGGAAAGCTTGGGAGTTTTCTATCGTTGACCATAACCACAATGCATAACTCCAAGTTAGATGCTGTTGTGGGAAAACAATCTCCTCAATTAGTCCATTCCACTCCAATAGATAACTATGCCACTGGGTGACTTTATAGCTACGGCTAGTATATTCATATGAGTCTCCACTTTATCTCCCCCTTCCATAAGAGTCTTCAAGCTTTCCCTAGTGATGCTCTTAGCTTCTTTCACAATTTGTCGATTTTTCTTTTGAGATTTAACCCTGGTTACCTTGCATTATTCCCTTTTGAACATTACTATGGGATTGTGTCTATACTCTCTGAAAGACATGTTTTATGTAATCAGTTTTAGTATTTATTAATAACTTTAGTTATTCCATTTTAGTGAGAATCTTTGTGAGCAATGTTTGCCTAACATTATTTATTTAATGATTATGCATGTGTGTCTTTTATTCTATATAGTAGCTGATCAAGTGTGTAGAGTACGACTTATACACAGAAGATTAGATAATCAGTTCTTATAGAATATAAGTTTATTGTTCACAGTCTTAAATGACATTGGACACACCATTGGCAGGACTGTAGCACAAAGTTTTAATAGGTTTGTATTGACTATTGGGAATGGTACAATTCCAACTCCTTGTGCTAGTACACTTTGTGTGTACTGAACATGACCGTCTTGGGGCAATTATTTTTATATTGACTATATAAAAAAATTAATACATCATGGTCATTATTAGTGCTTATGCTCTTAATCCTAATATGATTATTGGATACATGGATATAGTGTTTATTACTTTGATTCAAAAAAGAGTGAGATTTTTTATGGGTCAAAATACTCAATGAGTTGGGTGATGACATTATGTGTATGGTAAACATTGATTATTGATGGAATCCACGTCCCGATATCGGGATTGATGATACCCCCTTGAGGAAGCTTATACATTTGATTGTATCAAACCCTGCAGGTGGATTTAGAATTCGACACATCAAATAAGTTAAGTGGAAGGTCTCAGGGAATTAATATGTCAATTAATTAAATTATTAGTAATTTAATTTAATAGATGACTAGCTGTAATCTTTACGTGGAGAGATAAATAATCATTTAATAATAGGAGCTCGAAATTTAATTTTGAATATGACAAGAAGTGCAATTATAATTCTTTAGTGGTATGAATTATAATTAAAGTTATTAAGGATGAATTCGGGTTGGATTAGAAATTATTCATTACGTGGAAAGCCCTAGTCATATTTGCACAAAAGTCCCTGTTGTAGCCTATATACACACGCTCCATTCAGAAGCTAGTGGAGACGGAACAAAAAAACTCTCATAGAGGCAGACGTTTTTGTGAGAGAAGAAAATTCTAGCAGCAGCTTATGAGCCCCCTCTCTCAGAAGCAAGGCGTGTTCAAGGAATATAGTAGAAGATTCATGGTCATCTTCAGGAGCTTGTTTTCGTACTTGCTAATTCAGGATCAAACCAGACAAATCTCCCAAGTATAATCCTAATCACGTAATTAGGGACTGCATAATCTGAATTTTTTTTTTTTTTTTTGTTATCTATATGCATTACAACTGGATCTTAGGGTTATTCCGCAAGTCCCTTCAATCGGTATCAAAGCCTCGGTTGATACTGTATACGGATAATAATACCATGTTCTTTGAAAATAGAATTAATGTATGCTTAGGGTAGAACGTGTGTATGCACTAAACTCTAGTTTGCAGCGTTCTGTCTGGCAATTATGGTCACATGAATGTATGTTTTGTGATTGCGATTGTTTATTACAAGATTCGTAGCATGTGAACTCCAGTTATGAAGGCATAAGATTTTGTAACTGATGCAGTGTCATCACACGAATGTATGTTTTGTGATTGCGATTGTTTATTACAAGATTCGTAGCATGTGAACTCCAGTTGTGAAGACATAGGATTTTTTAATTTGATGCAGCTTCATCTGAGAAGGAGGCACAATTGTGGCATATGCATAACAGTGGCGAAAAATAGGAAAGGCCCTAGAACATTAATGCGGTTTTTCGTTCCTTTTTTGAATTTGAATTTGAATTTGAATTTTAAGTTGAATTTGAATTTGAATTTGAGTTTGGATTTGAATTTTTTTTTTTGTTTTGAATTTGAATTTAAATTTACCCCTGTGACCTGACCGGATAGGTCGAACCCCACCAGGGGTGCTGCCACCGAAGCCCCACCGAACCCTGGCACTGCGTAATGGCAAACAAGGATTCACGATGTTATGATGCAAGCTGCTTGACCATAATAGCCAGATATTTATTATATCATATTTCTTGTTTATATATGCTTGCTTGGTGTGTTTGCTGATCTTGCATTATGTTATTAGCATGTAAAATTTAAAATTTCAATGTTGGTTTATGCATGTACAACTAGAGAGTAAAATTAATTCCCAAGTTAAAATACAATTTTAAAAAAATATATATATTAAGGGAATTTGGAATTTCATTTGTTGCGTGTAATTTAATTACCAATATTAGAATATTAAATTTATTTGAGTATTAAACACATGTCTGTATCTCTCATGAATTAAATAACTAAGTAAGTGAGGGAATTTATTACATATAAATCCCATGGTCTCCATCACTAGTTTATAGGTGAAGTAATTAATTTTATGTGATGATATTAGTATCTTCCTCCCCATCAGATGGAACTAATTACAGGCTCACCAAGTATGAACTCTAGTAATTGTTAGTATTGGGTCACCTCTCCATCTAGGGATTCACTATGAGACAATAGATGTAGTATTATGTGATGATATACACATAGTTATGAATAATAGTATCCTTACCATTTGAGTCATTGCTATTGTTTATAGGACCAAAGTTAAGTCAGCAGTTTTAATTTTGCTTGGCATAGTTACTTGCCTAGATAGTAAAATTAATAGGTTCTGACAAGTCTACACAAATGTTGAATAGTAAATGACCTCCCATCGAGGTATACTACTCGCGGTGTGTTAGGTTGCTGACAGGTTCTTTAAAAGAAAATATTAGTAGAGGTAATCATATTCTTTAATTGAATTAAAAGTTTATTATTGCTCATCATATTTTGTTAAAATATGTGATTCTAAGGATTAAAATGACTTTCAATCCCTTGACTGTTATTCTCAAAGAAAACAAATTGGTTGGACCTAATTATATTGACTGGAAAAGGAACTTGGATATTGTATTGGCTGCAGAGGAGTACAAGCATGTGCTCATAGAGGTATATCCACAGAAACCCGGTGAAGGGGCAATCGATGAGGAAACCCATGCTTACAAGAAGTGGATTAAGGCTGATGATATGGCGCGGTGTTACATTTTGGCATTTATGTCGAATGTTCTGCAACATCAGCATCAGTATATGTCTTCTGCCTACGATATAATGTAGAACCTCAAAGAAATGTTTGGGGATCATAATCATACTGCAAGGCAGACTGCTATGAAGAAACTTATGAATACTACTATGGCAGAAGGGAACCAAGTAAAGGATCATGTTATGAAGATGATTTTTATTCTTAATGAGCTAGAGATTCTTGGAGCTGAAATGTGTTTTGAAATTAGGATAGCTTCCCAAGAGGGGGGTGAATTGGGAATTTAAAAACTTTCTTTTTAATTCCTTTTAAGAATACTTAACTTCTTTTATTGTTTATCTAATTCTTTTACTTGTTTGTTTAATTTGTCAAACACACAATAACTTGGTTTCTTTTATACAATCAACAACACAAGCACTTAAACAACTAAATCACCAATCAACCTTTCAATTAACCACACTATCCAATCTAACCAAACACAATTTGAAGGCAAACAACCAAACAAAAATTAAGATATACAGTAGTATGAAATTAGGATGGTTGTTTGTTTATGTATGCCTTATAAATATGAATCAAGCCTTGTAGTTGAATGATATGCTTATTAAAATAAATTTGCTTCTTTCATATGATTTACAACCACACATCCACACTCTTCCCAAAATTCAGAATTCAAATAAACTCTTAGTTAATTTTCTTTAGGTATTTTAACCAAGTAACGTATTCCCGTATAGTTTCCGCAAAGTACAGTTTAACCAACGTACTCCCTTTCGGTTTCCGTAACCCAAATCAAAATTAAACTTTAAGTTTGTTTGATTTCCAAATAAACGTAGTGTATATGATTTCAAATTTAAACCATCCACGCAATATAAATATGCTGAAAATAAAGAGTAAGGGAAAGAGAGAGTGAGACACAAGATTTTACGAGGTTCGGCTTCAACACAGCCTACGTCCTCACCTTTGGCAAAACCACCAAAGGATTCACTAAACCTGTTCCTTTATCGGGTGGAACAATACCTTTATACACTCCTTCAGAAAGCTAGAGTAGCACCTCTCTAAGCGATAATCCCTCGCCTAACCAACGATCCAGCAAACCTGGAATCGTCACAATCTACAAGAATATAACATAAATTCTTCGTACAAAAAATACTCCCAAAATTTAGAGCAAGTTGTACAAATTGAAATGTAAATTGTACTTCAAAAAACCAAAGCAAAATAGAATATATGAAACTCTAAAGTTTTTAGAAGTCACCAATGGTTCGTTTAAAAGAGAAATGGAATTGCAACCCGGAACCGAACTTTGATATTTTCAATCTACCAAAATTGTAGAATTCCTCTCCAGCAAAAGATGTGAGCAAAGAAGAACTTCAGAAGAATTTCAACACAAGATGAATTTCAAATTTTTTCTGATTTCTCTCTTTTCTTGTGTTTTCTAGTATTGTGTTTTTTCATTACTCAAAGAGGTATTTATAGGCAATTTAAAAGATCAACTTCCACATCAAATTAGGTAAACTTTGAAAAAAAAAAAACATTTAATTTGTTGACTAAATTTTGAATTTAAAAATTTTGAAAGATCAACATTCACATCAAATTAGGTAAACTTTGAAAAAACATTAAAATTGTTGACTAAATTTTGAAATTCAAAATTTTGAAAGATGTTGTCCATATCAAATTAGGTAAACTTTGAAAAAACATTAAATTGTTGATTAAATTTTGAAATTCAAAATTTTGAAAGATGTTGTCCATATCAAATTAGGTAAACTTTGAAAAAACATTAAATTGTTGATTAAATTTTGAAATTCAAAATTTTAAAAGAAGCTTCCCTTTGAGATCTAAAATTTGCTCCACGTGGCAGTCATCTGCCATGACATGGCAGTCATCTGTCATAGTTAAAATTTAAATCCAGAATACTTTTATTAAACCCTTTAACTTGCCAGTCGTCTGTCCATAGACAGACAGTCATCTGTCAGGTGCACTGCTTATCAGAAACTCACTTTTTATTTTGAACACTTTCCTTCCTTTAAGACCTTTGTTACTTTAATTTCAAAAACATGTTTTATGCTCTTTAAAACAAAGTATTTCTTAGTTTCTTTTGATTTTATAAGAGTTTCACATATCTAAATGACATTTGGTTTTGAAGTACTTACAACAGTTCTTCTAATTATGGTCTTCTTAAATCCTTCAGCCTCCTTCAGCCTTTTGAGGTTCACTTTTGACTTTAGGTTTGCTTGCCCTTAAGCTTCTTTATTTGTTATTCATTGCCTTCAATATTCTGAGGCGCTTTCACTAGATTAACATTGAGCTTCAACTTATCAACCTTGAGAGTTCTTTTACCTAAAACGCATCACTTAACATCATATGTTAAAGCATCCTTCATTTTGTTATCATCAAAATAGGATTGAAAAGTCCAGTTAAGTCAACATGTTTAGCGGTGATATCTACCAGTACATGGCGTGTAGATACGGGAGCCACTAATCATATCTACAATTCTTTGTAAGGGTTCCAGAAAACCCGCCAACTAAGTGATGGGGAGATTTACGTATTTGTGGGAGATGGCACGAGAGTGTCAGTAGTTGCAGTGGGAGATATTCGCATTTCTTTTGGTAGAGATAGGATTTTAATATTGAAAAACACTCTTTATGTACCTTCCATTGGAAGAAATTTGATCTCAGTTTCTAAGTTGGTTGATTACGGATATTCTCTTTATTTTAATAGTTCAATTGTTATTAAGTTAAACAAACATTTTATTTGTTCTAGTACATTGGTGGATGGTCTTTATATTACACTATAAAAAAGCTGGTTTTTAGTGATGAAAGTATTAGTGACGAATTCAATTTTGTCACTAACTAATGGTTTTTGCAGTCGTCACTAATACAACACTATTTGTGATGTTTTTAAAACCGTCATTAATACTTTTGTCACTAAAAACTGCGCGGGAAACAATTTTTCACGTGGAAAATACACTAGAAAAATTTTAGTGACGATTCTGGGGTATTAGTGATGAATTTAATCCATCACTAAAAGTCACTTGTTAGTGACAGTTAGTTAACCGTCACTACTAGTATTTATTAATAAATTAAAAAAATTATTTGATACTATTAGTGACAATTTGCATAATTTATCACTAATAGTAGAGTATTAGTTACGGTTTAGAATCGTCATTAATAGTTTTTTATTTAAAATTTTTTTTTGACACTATTAGTGATGGTTTGTAAAATTTGTCACTAACATTAGAGTAGTTGTGATTGTTTAGATTCGTCACTAATAGTTTTTTATTTTAAAAAAATATTATTTAACACTATTAGTGACGGTTTGTATAATTTATCACTAATAGTAGGGTATTAGTGACTGTTTAGATTCGTCACTAATAGTTTTTTAATTAAAAAAATTTTATAAAAAATTTATTTGACACTATTAGTGACGGTTTGTAAAATTCATCACTTATATTAGGGTAGTAGTGACGATTTAGATTCGTCACTAATAGTTTTTTATTTAAAAATTTTAAAAAAAAAATTATTTAACACTATTAGTGATAGTTTGTAAAATTCATTACTAATGATAGGGTATTAGTGACTGTTTAGATTCATCACTAACAATTTTTTGTTTAAAAATTTATTTGAAAAATTTATTTGACACTATTAATGACGGTTTGTAAAATTCGTCACTAATAGTAAGGTATTAGGGATGGTTTAGATTCGTCACTAATAGTTTTTTATTTAAATAATTAAAAAAAAATTTTATTTGACACTATTAGTGATGGTTTGTAAAATTCGTCACTAATAGTTGGGTATTAGTAACGGTTTAAATTCGTCACTTATAGTTTTTTATTTAAACAATTTTTTAAAAAATTTATTTGACACTTTTAGTGACGATTTGGAAAATTCATCACTAATAGTAGGGTATTAGTGACGGTTTAGATTCGTTACTAGTAGTTTTTTATTTAAAAAAATTTAGTTGACACTATTAGTAACCGTTTGTAAAATTCATCACTAATAGTAAGGTATTAGTGATGGTTTAGATTCGTCACTACTAGCTTTTTTATTTAAAAATTTTTTTTAAAAATTTATTTAACAGTATAAGTGACAGTTTGTAAAATTCGTCACTAATAGTAGGGTATTAGTGACGGTTTAGATTCGTCACTACTAGTTTTTTTATTTTAAAAAAATAAAAAAAATATTTTCACTTACCCGGCAGGTTCACCCCAAATCCCCCTCATTTTGCATCCTTTCCATTTTCTGCTTCCCTCCTCCACTCCCCATCCTCTCTTTGTCACAGCCTAGTTCGCCATCTCTAGTCGCTCGTCGCTGTTGTCGTTGGCTGTCGCCCCTCGCCTCGTTGTCGTCCCTCGCAGCCTTAGCCCCTCTCCACTCCCCATCCTCTCTCCATCACATCCTGGTTCGCGGTTGCCAGTTGCCCGTCACCCGTCACCCGTTGCCGCGCCCATCGCACCTCACCTCACCGTCAGCCCTCCAACCCTAGCCCCTCTCCTTTGGTACATTTCTTTCCTTAAATCTCTCATTCTTAGAAATTGAAATGTCTAGCTGCTTTTCTTGTGGGTATCTAAAATTCCAAGAGCTTGTAGCCATAAAAAATTTCCAAGAACTATAGTTGGCATCCCAATTAATACTTTCGTGGCAAGAATTAGAAACTAGGTTTCTTGGTTTTCAATTTATTTTGGTAATCTGTTTGTTTATAGCACTTTAATATCCAAAATTCATTATGTGTATTAAATCAACTTGGACACGATGTTTAATGAAAAATTGAAATTAAAATAAAATAAAAAACACTTAAAATTTCTTAAATTTGAAAAATAGATAACAAAAAATATCTTTATCATTTTCAACCTTCTTATACGATAGGATAACTTTAGAGTACCAAAAAAATGAGTTTAAGGAGTAAAATATAATAATCAATTCTTACTTTGTATTATCATACATTTTTTTATTCTTTTGAATTTTCAGTATTCTAATTGTGTTTATTATTAGGTCCAAACAAAATTAAACATGTATTCAATTTGGTTTTTAATTTGTTTCAATTTTGAAATAATTAACCAAACAAGTTGCTAATCTTCAGTTTATTAATTTTTATTTAAGGATTTTAGTTTTTTGAATTTTATGCTCATGATGTATTCAAAAACTTTGCTAAATGTCAGGAACTAAACATTATTGTAAGTGCAACTAATGTGCCTCTTTGTTTACTTTTCTAAGAGTGATTCGTACCATGAAATAAATTGGTGTCTTGTTTTGTGGCTACAAATGTTGTTTTATAAGTCCTGCCATTCAATAAATAAACAAAAAAGAGAAACAATTTCGCTAAATATTTTTTGTGCTACTCATTTGCCTAAAAATTTGGAAATTGCAATAAAAGACAAGAAGCAAAAATGTTTCAGTATGCATTCTTCATTTCTTATTTTTTTCTTCTAATATTTCCCTGCCATGCTGCATATTTAATATATTTATGCACATATATAAACCTAAGATTATCATGTATAATACACATTTGAAGTAGGATTATAATGTGTTGTGTTGGATCCATCAACATGATAGTACTCTTAAAATTACTCTATCAAATTTATATTGCATCTCTTGTGAAATACTAGATTGAGTTGTCACATTGGTTGTGAATATGCCTTCTGTATGGCTGATAGTACCATTGTCTGAGCCATCTGCACCTCGGCCAGATCTGGATACCTCTGCTCGGGATGACACGCAGGGTGAGTTGCCCACCATGATTAGCAGCGTTGGTAAGGTTTTCCTTTATTTATTTTGATGTAAACTATTGATTTTTATTCACGTGTATGATTAAAATATTATTCTTAATTTAAATCTTATTTTAGCATTGACATCCACGACCAGGTCAGGTCGTGGTGTTGCAAAGAACACAACACTGAAGAAGCACCTACAGAGGATGGGGCAGCGCATTAGGATCGACATTCCTCTAGGCTTCACCACTCCGCGTGACGATTGGTGTCTAGCATGGATGCGAGAGCTCGACATTATATGCTGACAGTATGCTCCAGTCATCACCTTCAGCTAGTCGCAGGTGACTGAGGCGCAGCACATGGTTCTTTACATGCGCATCATGGTAAGTAATCCCAAACCTTTTTTTTTTTTAGAACTTTTAATATACTAGCCAAACAATTGTCCAACATTCTAAATGTATTACCTATGCAGGAGGAGTTCGATATGGACATTCTGCACGCAGACGATGTGAAGAGGGCGGTGGACGTCCAACTTTACAATAAATTTAAGTCCTACTGTGCGAAAATGCATGAACATTTTCGTGCAATGGGAGATGAAGCACAAACCCACCCATACGATAAGATATCTCAAGAGGATTGGGAGGTGGTATGTCGCCATGTCCACGACCCATACTATCGGGTGATATGTTTACATTATAATATCTACTTTAACTTTTGTTGTGGCTAATAAGAAGTCTTGACATTTTTTTGTAGGTTGTATGTGTAAAAAATGTTGTGAACCGCAGCAAACTCCCTATGATGCATTGCGGAGAGTCGAGGTTATTCGTAAATCATCGACAGGTAATTGCTATATATAACACTTTTTGAAGAATATATACGCCATTAATGTTAATGATGTTTTATATGACAATGTAGCGTGATCTTGCAACTAGCGTCAAGGAGCCACTGCCAGATATTTATTAGAGAACGCACCAACGGAGTTTAAGGGAGTGGTGTGACGGTGCGAAAAGCAAATATGTAAGTCAAATTAAATATATAGATTATAATTTGATTCAAAATCAACTTGTGGGTATTCTCATTTCTTCTTTTTTATCATTTTCATGACTGAGAATAAGCGCGAATGGTCGAGTTGAGAGATGCACTTGTTAAAGAGGAGAGCCAACAAATTACGGATTACCAAATAGCCGCTCAAGTGCTTGAGGAATGAGGAGGGGACTAGGTGAAAGGTCTTGGAAGTGGATACATCGCCCCCACAACATCGTCTTGGATGGGTGCAGTGGCTCGTGCTAAGCTAGAACGAGCGTGTTGACAGGCCGACACTTGGGTGGATGAGATGGATCAGCGGGTGCAAACAATGGAGCTAGAGAACCAGGAGTTGAGACACTTGGTGTCTAACGTCACATTGGAGAACCAGAGTTTGAAAGAAAAGGTGTCCACCTTTGATGCCATGTTCGCAGCTATGATGAACAGGTAAGCGCAGTTCGAAGAAATGATGCACCAATCTTGATCAGATGATGCAGGTGGCTTCTCTCATTAGAAGGTATGTCAATGTTCTATTCTTATGCATTGAAAATTCAACATCTATACCTTATATAGGAATTTTTAGATAATACTCTAATACATGGATGCTTGAATTGATAGGTAAATCCGTCCAGAAGCATGTTTGAACTAATAGGTAAAAAAGTTTATTTCATGATATATAGCATATTCTTGCTGCATATTAATTTCAAAAATTAACTCAATTTTGTATGCTTATTGTTGCATATTCTCATACACATTAATTAGGCATCTCACTATACATAAATATATTCATCATCAAATAAAGATTTGGAATCACACTACACATAATTTATTTGTATAGTGTATGTGTGCATATATATATATATATATATATATATTTGTAGAAGCAGCCTTGAACTTTTAACTATTTTATGACAAGGAGCTTCAAACTTATACATGAAATACATGGGTATGCTAGTATGCATGTCCTTGCAAATTAATATTAGAAAAAAAAAAAAAAACTCCATTTCAAATATGTTGTGTATGCTTAAAAATATGAATAAATTTTGTTGGTTTTCAAAACAGAGATGAAAATTATTTTGTGTTTTTTGAGTAAATGAAGAAATGAATAATAGGTAAAAGTTATTTCCTTTGTTAGATGGTAATATTTATATCCTTTGTTAGATTCTTAGTACTTGATTGGATGTAATAAATGAGTCCATCGTAAACTCACTATGCATCGACATCATTAGATGCATTTTCTCATTAGATGTGCAAGTCTTATGAGCAATAATAAATTGTATTTTAACGGTTTCCTGGTATTATTATTATTATTTTTTTTTTGGATTACGCATCGGGCATCCACGCGTCCATTTTACGGTCCACGTGACTAATCCTACGCCCCTTGAAGTTGACCCCACAACTTCAAAGGGAGGGTAAATTCATGAGTTCAGGGGCGGAAACTAGCCCAGGAGGGTTTGAATACCTGACCTCATGAAAGGCACTCCTGCAACCCGCACTACCACCTGAACCACACCCTGGGGGTCCTGGTAATATTTTCTTGATGGATGGTATTATGCTATATGAATTGTACATTGAACTACTGGAATACATGCTTGGGTTGAACGCCAGTTGCATAGCTAATGCAGTATATTGTGAATTGCATGCTGGTAGTGGATTTAGGTTCTCGCATGCTTAAACTCACTAGTATCTGTATGATGTGTATTATTGCAATTTGTTTGCTTGAATCTATCAAGTTTTAGTGTAGGAATTTTTTGGAAAATGTCCAATTTACAAACGGCATGCTGTTGAAATTTTGATAAAGTTTTTCCAGAATAAAACCATGTACAAAGAAACGTATGCATGATCAGTAAAAACTTAAAGTCATTCTAACTTGTGCTTCTCATGTGTTGATATTTGAAAGAAAAGAGGCGATCTTAGGCTTATCATTCAAAATCTAAAACACTAGTCTAAAAACAACAATGTATAGAATACAGTGAAAGGTCAAGAACTAAATGTCATATAAGTGAAATCCACTTATGAACATTAAAACCCATTAAAGAATCACAACTTGAAACCTCCTATATATTAAAAACTTTTATAGTCAAACTCAAGTTAGAAAATTAAATCCTAAGGACCAAAGACAAGCTAAAAAATCTCCAACAAAGCAAAGGCAATCTTAAAACCTTCTAAACTAGGATTCCACCACTATCACTAAATAGAAGAAAAAAAAACCATAATCCATTTCCTTAATCTATAATCAAAGATTTTTATGTCCATAACTGAATCCAAGAAACCTCAACTCAATCCATCACAAGCCTTCTCACAATCTAAGTAACAACTTCATGCACAACCCAAGCTACATCAAGAATGCTTGAGAAGCAACCTTCTGGAAAAAACTAGAAAACCTTAGTTGAATTGTATTTTAATGTTTTCCTCGTAATGTTTTCTTCATGGATGGTATTATGTTATATGAATTGTATATTGAACTAATGGAATACATGCTTGTGTTGAATGTCAACTGCATGGGCGATGCAGTACATTGTGAATTCCATGTTGGTAGTAAATTTAGGTTCTCGCATGCTTGAATTGTTTTATTTTGTGAAAACAATCATGTTTTAGGTATAGGTTTTATAGGAAAATGTCCAATTTACAGATGGCATACTGCCAAAATTTCATTAAATTAAAAAAAAAAAAAACCACGTACAAAGATAATTATGATAAAATGAATGTTAAAATATTTTTGAAAGGATGAGTGAAATTTAAACAAAAAGTCATTTCATTAAGTTCTAAATTTGCATATATTAATATACATGGCATATCATTTGCTTTTAACTATGGATAAGCATTATCATTTGTCCACTACCAGGGACACTTTGTTTTGAGAATGAGTTAAGGTGTTTACATGTGTGGTTTGATGCATGCAACTGTATATATTCATACGTACACCATTCACATTCATTTCAGCTATTCATTTGGGGTTTAAAATTATTGTATGATGCACTCTCTATATTTTTCTTCCTGATTATACTAAGTGCCAGCTGTCCATTATGTTCTTCATCTGTATGCTTTTTTTTTTTATGATTCTTAATTTGTAGGGTTCGTGAGCGTCATAACATCAGCATGATGCCATGCATGCACTACAATTATCGGATACAACTTCTGATTATTTCTTTATCATTTTTATTGTTATTTGAACAAATGGAATTTCTATATTTTAATTTGAATTTGCATAATTTATTTGTATTTGAATATTTTGAAATTTTTTTTCTTATTTGAAGAGATGTTATTTTTTTTTATTTTAATTGAATTTGTATTTGAATTCGAAATTTTGAATAATTTGCAAATTTTGTAGTAATTATGGTTTCAGGTTATGTATGCGAGAATGTAATTACAGATTTTTACAATAATTGATGATTCAAAAAAATTGTTAGCTTTGGTGCAATCCTAAGAGGGGGGGTGAATTGGTATTTAAAAATTTTATCCCCTAGGTTAATCCACTAATATCAGTATTACACAAGCCTAGGGTCAATCTATGCAATCAACAAATAAACATACACGTGCAGTAATAGAAAAGTGCAGAAAGGTAAATAGTACACGTGAAATGTTAATAAGCTTCAACCAAATTGCCTATGTCCCCACCTTGGCTACACCAGTATAAGGATTCCACTACGACTCACTTAAATGGGTGGAGTGACATCGGTTACAATCAGATCAATTCAAGGGGCTGACCTCAACCAAACACGCCTTACCAGGATGGCGCACCTAGCTATCTTAATCGGGTCTAAGTTAGTTCAAGACTATTTCATAGGGCTAGTCTGCCTCATCAGGAACACGCTTGGAATACAACAAATGTGTATAAATTTTGTACACAGAAATACGCTTCTTACACAAGTAGGTATGTGCACCAATACAGTTCAAGCAATAATGCAAACACATATGATATGTAAATATGCTCACTGCTCTGATGTGTGCTACACACTCAATCAAGTATAGATTATTAGTCCAGATCAAGAGTGCATATCAAAGCAAGATTTGAAACACAACATATAAATAATATAAAATCAGATCATGGATTCAAATATGCTAAGCAAGTTGATTCAAACAATCTCAATAAGATATTTCAATATACAAAACACAATCGATGTAACGACCCAAAGAATAATGTTTTTTAAATAATAAAAAGAAAGGGAAATGGAAACTGGAAATAGAAGGAGGCAATCGACTTCGTCGACGATATTGTATTTTGAGAAAGGATAACCCCGATGAATTTTTCAGCTCCTCGTCGATGAATACAGGGGACTCGTCGACAAGGGTATAATAGGAGCTCGTCGACAAGGATAGTATTCGTCGACGAAAAGATACCGAGAGAGGATTTTTGGAAGCCTGAAATTCTTCGAAGAGGGTTGAAGTTCGTCAACGAACTTTCTACAAGACTCGTCGACGAGGTGACGTGGCTCGTCAATGAATTCCACAGTATAAATAAGGTTAAACGTGATTTTCACTTCATTTTCCTACGCAGAATCTCTCTCTCTCTCCTTATACAGCTTCTCCTCCTTCTCTCTTTGATTTCAAGCTGGATTTCCATTGGTTCGAGGACCTGAAGCCACCACGACACTCTTGGAAAAGTTCTCTGCAAATCTGCTGAAGCGGATCATTGGTGGGGCTGAGGTGGAAACCATCCCAAATCCAGGGTAAGGCTTTCTACTCAATATTTTGATTTTTGACAGTTGAAGAAAGCGTAGTATGCGTAGGAATAGTGAACTTTAGTTCTGGAAAATTCCGTTTTCAGGGTGTTGAATGGGGAACCCTATGGGTGTAGGATAGATTTTCTGAGGGGCTTTTCAAAAATCAGGTAAGGGGATAAACTAAGCTAATTCTTTTTAAGAAAATGTATGTATATATAACATTTGATTTCAGGAAAGTAAATATGTTCATATATATGATTTATATTTGAGAAAACACTGTTGAAAATGATGGTATGTTGAATATAAGAAAAACCTATTCAGTGTGGCATGAGTAGAAATTGTTATGAGATATTGTTTTCTAGAAATGTGATTATGATACGGATTTTTATAATGGAAAACCGGTGAACAGGCCGAGATTTTTATATATGTTTGGTGGCGTACGGGCTGAGCTATGTGTATGATTTGCCAACGTACGGGTTATGCCATGGATATGATTTGCCAACGTACGGGCTGTGCTATGTGTATGATTTGCAGGCGTATGGGCCGAGCTATGGAAATGATTTGCCAGTGTACGAGCTGTGCTATGATATGATTTGTCGGCGTACGGGCCGAGCTATGATAAAATGTTAAATACCGGCGTATGAGCTGACGATTTTCATGATATACGTATATATGCAAAATGATATGATTGATTTGATAACTAATGATATGAAATATCCATGTATCACAGTTTCAGTATATGTTATATGGTATCAGAACCAGGTTGGCTTGGTTTAGGCTAGCACTTGCACGGTACCATTGCTATGTGTGCATGGTCATCATGATCATGTTATTTGTGTTAACGCCGCTATACAAAGTGTCGTGAGATTGGATGGTCGATGTGGTTTATAAGAAGTGTGTGAGTGCCCTTGGTGTATGGACCAGGTCAGGCAGACCCATAAGACTTACAAACTGTACTTTTGACTTGGCAGTGGTCAGCTAACCATTGTCAGGTCCCACCTTCAAGCCATACAACCCAGTCATGTGGGAGTAATACATGACAATAGCTAGCTAACCTACCAGAAATGTTTTTGTACTATTATTATATGAGATGAAATATGTTTTTGAAAATGCAGTATGTTCTGCCATGTTTTGATGATATATATGTTTTCCCAGACTTGACATAACAGTTACTGAATATGTTTTGTATGGTATATGTATAACATGAAATACTCATGTTACCACACACTGGTATTAGTTTATTTCTTTTACTAAGAGGTGTCTCACCTCAAAATTTTATAAACTTTTCAGGAGCCCCAGATAGGAGAGTGGAAAAAGCCCCGCTGATCTAGTGTTGTTTGTCAGCCCTCTTTGATGGGTAAGTTTTGGTAGGGATAGTTAGATTTTGTGAGAAATGTCCCTAGATCTTGTTTTTGGGATGTATATACTGAAATACAGTGGATATAGTGACTCTAGTATTTATGGTAATGTGATGGATGTTTTCGTATTTAAATATTGTGATTGTATGTTTCTTGCTGCTTAGGTTTTCATTGTGTTTTGATGTATATGATCTGTTGAGTTGAGGGTTGTGATTTTGTAATATAAAAAAATATGTGGAAATTAAGTAGGTTGTCACAATGGAATTGTTTGAAAAACTAGCTTTTGAAAAGGATTTTTGCACACAAAAATATAGGTATAGGTGTCTTGCAATGACAATGCAAGAACCACAACCTTCTAAGTCTTCCTGCACAAAATTTATCAAGTAAAATTAGTTGAAGAACTTAAGGTTGTACTCTCAAATAAAATCAATCGAACAATATACCAAATGAGAGTATTAACTAGTAAGACTAAGCACAATCAGTTTAGAAATACTCACAACACTTGAAAGATCAAGAAATATGGAGTGTATGAGTGTTTGGGAGTGGTATAGCCTAAAATAGGGTTTTGGAAGTTGAGAGAATTTTGGTCTTAATAAAAATGCTAATTGTTACTAATTATTACAAATGAACATGTATTTATAGGTAAAGACGATTTTTTGACCGTTGGGGACTCAATGGGAATAATTCATATTTGTAAAAGCCATTAAGAAAATTAACCTAGTTTACCCCATTAAAAAATCGACAAAAATATTTTAACCCACGAGTTTTGGGTGCCCAGTCTGAGGTTCGGGTGCATGAACTGACTCACTTAGAAAATCAATTTTTAATGGTTTGGGTGCTCGAAGAAACGGTCGGTCGGCTGAACAAAAGTCAGTAGCATTTTGTTCATAAATTTGGGTGCCCAGTTCCAAGTTCAGTTAACCGAACTAACCAATTCGGTCGCCCGAACCCAATTTGAACGTGATCATTCAATCGCTCGAGTAGTTGAAAAGTGCTCTGACACAGGTTCAGGTGCTTGAGGGAGATACACTCAAATCAGGTTCAGGTGCCCAAATACAAAGTCAATATATTGACTTGTTCGATGGACCAAGTCATTTTACACGGCTTAGGTTCGGTCGCCCGAACCCTCTCAACATTTTCATTTAAGTTCATTTTTAGCCAATTTAATTCCCTTAATACGAAGAGTGATGTTGGGGACTTTTTTACATGTAAGTGCTAGGACCTAAGGTCTTTTCAACTACGCCCAAAAACCTAGTGTCGATCGACCGAAAGGTCATTCGGTCTCTATGTTCAATCTATGGCATATTTGAGCATACCTACCTATCATGCATGATGCAAATTATTACAAGTCATATGAGTGTACAATTCATAATTAAATTTACATCCCAAAATGAAGAAAGTGAAAAAGAATTACAATACAACACAGGCTTCTTCATTCATCGGCATGAATACCGCACACCATCATGATGTGTCTTTCAGTTCAAGTACGCATGCAAGGTGAACCTACATGCAAGCCTTAGTACAACCATCAGTACCAAGAGTATTTGCCATGATCAAAATTGGGTGTGACCTATCAGGTCAACAAAAATTAGTATTAATTTTTTTTAATTTCTTAATTATTAGTGAAAGATTCAAATTCGCCACTAATAGTACAATATTGTTGAAGGATTGAAATTCTCCATTAATAGTGGGGTATTAGTGACGACTTTGAGCTGAGCCGATGTAAAATTTATAATGATGGTATTAGGATTTTAGTAAGGGTTATAATCCGTCACTAAAACTCCATTATTTCTGACAAATTTAAAATTTGTCACTAATAGTTAGTAGTAACGATAGATATAGCAACTAATTTAAAACCGTCACTAATACTTATAAATTCGTAACTAATACTATTAGTGACAAATTTATATGTATTAGTAGCAGATTTGATCCTTCACTAATTCCCTAATTTTTTGTAGTGTTATTAATCATGTTTCTCCCACAGCGCAACTAAATGAATTAAATAACACTGATAAACTACCATGTACGAGAAAAAAACCTTCTGAATTGAACCAAACTTATCTTTGGCACTTACGCTTAGCTCATATTATTCTGAGATAGATTTCAAGCCTAGTTCAGATTGGACCATTAGGTTCATTAGAAGTGGAGGCACTAATAGTCTGTGAATCCTTCTTAGAAAGTAAGATGATCAAGCAGCCCTTTTCGGCCAAAGGCTACAAAGCAAAATAGGCATTAGAATTAGTTCACTTTGATTTGTGAGGCCACATTAATATCTAGGCTAAAGGTGGATTTTAGTATTTCGTTACTTTCATTGACGATTACTCAAGGTATGTGTATATTTATTTGATGCGCTGTAAGTCTGAATGCTTTGAGAAATACAAGGTATTTAAGGCAGAAACGGAGAAGCGGAAGGGTAATGTATCAAGACACTACGATCTGATTGTGGTGGCGAGTACCTATTAGGAGAATTTGTGGGTTACTTATCAGATGAGGGAATTGAATCCCATTTTTTTGCACCTGGTATGCCACAACATAATGGTGTAGCATAAAGAAGGAATAGGAATCTTATGGACATGATTAGATCTATGATGAGTTATTCAGATTTTCCTAATTCGTTTTGGGGACATGCACTAGAAAGAACAGCCTATATTCTGAACTTGGTCCCATATAAGTCAGTACCTACTACACCCACAGAATTGTGGACTGGGCACAAACCTAGTTTGCGGCATGTTTGGAAATGGGGTAGTCCAACACATGTGCTAAAAGGGAAAAGATATAAGTTTGAATCAAGGACAAATGTCTGTTTATTTATTGGATACCCTAGAGGAATGAAAGGTGGTTTATTTTATTGTGCTAAGGATCAGAAGGTTATTGTAAGCACCAATGCTCGATTCTTAGAAGAAGACTATGTAATGAACCACAAACCCAGAAGTAGGATTGTTTTGGAAGAGTTGAGAGGAGATATACTAGCTATACCAATAGTGCAAGAAGAACCACCACAAGATTAGAGTTATTAATATCCCATTGCCTCATCATAGTGGGAGGAATGTTGTAACTCGAGCTGAATCTGACCCATGATGCGCAGTTACCATCAATACATCGGTTATACAACCAGAGCAAAATGATAGTGCACAAGTATCACAATCAACACAGCAAAACGTGCCTCATCGTAATGAAAGGGTTGTACACTAGCCTGATCAGTATATGTTCTTAGGAGAGTCTTATGATAGGACCCTTGATGAACTGGATACCGAACTCGAAAACTACCATGAAACACTTCAAGATAAAAATGCATAACTCTAGCAGAAGGCTATGAAATTAGATATGGAGTCCATGTACTCTAATCAAGTCTAAGATCTTATAGAGCCACCCGAAGGGATAAAACCCATTAGATGCAAGTGGATTTATAAGAAGAAGAGAGGAGCAAACGGGAGGGTGGAAACCTTAAAGACTAGACTTGTTATGAAAGGGTTTACTTAAAAAGATGGAATTGACTATGAGGAAACTTTCTCGCTGGTAGCCATGCTAAATTCTATCCGGATTCTCTTATCCATTGCAGCTCATTTCGATTATGAAATTTGTCAAATGGATGTCAAGACAGCTTTCCTTAATGGAAGTCTTGATGAGTGCATCTATATGGTGCAACCAGATGATTTTGCAGCAGTAAGGCAACAACACATGTTGTGCATGCTTAAGAAATTCATTTATGGACTTAAGTAGGCATCTAGGTCTACGAACATCCATTTTGATCAAGCCATTAAATATTATGGTTTTGATCAATGCCCTGATGAGTCATGTGTGTACAAAAAGCATGATGGAAATGTGGCGGTGTTCTTGGTGCTATATGTGGATGATATCTTACTCATAAAAAAACAATGTGGGGGTATTATCTTCAGTTAATTTATGGTTATCTGAACATTTTGGCATGAAGGAATTGGGAGAAGCCTTTCACATCCTTGGGATCAATCTTTTGCGAGATCACAAGAAAAGGATGTTAGGCTTATCACAAGCTACTTATATCAATATGATTCTTGCCTTTTTTAGCATGCAAGATTCCAAGAAAGGGTTACTCTCTTTTAGACATGGAAACTCACTATCCAAGGATCAGTGTCCTAAAACATCGATTGAGGTAAAGAACATGAAGGCAGTTCCTTATGCATCAGTAGTAGGAAGAATCATGTATGCTATGCTTTGCACTAGACCTGACATCTATTTTGCCATAGGCATGGTCAGCAGATATCAGCCTAACCTAGGGCGAGAACACTGGACTGTGGTAAAACATATAATCAAGTGCCTGAAAAGGACTAGGGATTATATATTGGTTTATCACGTAGATAGTCTAGTACCCATTGGGTACACATACCCAGCTTTTCAGTCAGATAAGGATTCCAGAAAATCACCCTTGAGAAATGTGTTTACCTTAGGAGGTGGAGCCATTAGTTAGAGGAGTATCAAGCAATTATGTGTTGTTGATTCCACTATGGAGGCCAATTATGTGGTAGCCTCTGAGGTAGCAAAGGAGGTTGTTTGGCTCAGGAACTTTTTATTGGATCTAGGAGTGGTGCCTTCGGTTCAATTGCCTATTACACTTTACTGTGATAATAGTGGGGTGGTTGTTAACTCAAATGAACCCAGGACGCACAAGAGGGCAAAACACATTGAGCGCAAGTATCACCTAATATGACATATTGTGCAGAGAGGTGATGTAATGGTGATCAAGATTGCATCGGCAAGGAACCTAGCAGAATCCAATACAAAGTGCTTACCAGCTAGGACTTTTGATAGTCATGTGGAGGGAATGGGAGAGAGATGTATGGCAGCATGACTTTGAGTCTAAGTGGGAGATTGCTAAGGATTTATACTGAAATACATGGTTTATGCAATCGGTTTTAGTATTTGTTAATAACTTCAGTTATTCCATTTCAATGAGAATCTTTGTGAGTGATGTTTGCCTGACATTATTTATTTAATGAATATGCATGTGTGTTTTTTATTCTATATAGTTGGTGTTCTAGTGTGTAGAGTACAACTTATACATAGAATATTAGATCATCAATTCTTATAGAATATAAGTTTATTATTCACAATCTCAAATAAAATTGGACACACCATTGGTAGGACTGTAGCACAAGGTTTTAATAAGTCTATCTTAACTATTGGAAATGGTACAGTTCCAACTCCTTGTGCTAGTACACTGTGTGTATTAAACAAGACCGTCTTGGGGTAATTGTTTTTATACTGACTATATAAAATAATTAATACCTCATGGTTATTATTAGTGCTTATGCTCTTAATCCTGATATGATTATTAGACACATGTATATAATGTTTTTTTACTTTGATTCATAGAATAGTGAGATTCTTTATGGGTCAAAATAATCAGTGAGTTGGGTGATGACATTATGTGTATGGTGAACATTAATTATTGATAAAATCCAAGTCTCTCTATTGGGGTTGACGGTACCCCCTTGAGGAAGCTTATAAGTTTTGATTTTGTCAAACCTTGCAGGTGGATTTAGAATCTGGCACATCAAATAAGTTAAGTGGAAGGTCTTAGGGAATTAATCTTTCAATTAATTAAATTTTTAGTAATTCAATTTAATAAATGGGTATCTACAATCTTTACATGGGGAGATAGATAAGCATTTAATAATAGGAGCTCGAAATTTAATTTTGAATATGACAAGGATTGGAATTATAATTCTTTAGTAGTATAAATTATAATTAACGTAATTATGGATGAATTCGGGTCAGATTAGCGATTCTTAATTACGTTGAAAGCTTTAGTCATATTTGCCTAGAGGTCCCTACTGTAGCCTATATACATGTGCTCCATTCAGCAGCTAGTGGAGACGGAACGAAAAAACTCTAACAGAGGCAGACGTTTCGTGAGAGATGAAAACCCTAGCAGCTGCTTATGAGCCCACTCTCTTAGAAGCAAGGCGTGTTCATGGAATACAATAGAAGATTCTTCGTTGTCTTCAAGAGCTCATTTTCATATTTGCATATTTGGGATCAAACCAGATAGATCTAGCAGGTATAATCCTAATCACTTAATTAGGGATTGCAAGATCTGATTAATTTTTTTGTTATCTGTATGCACTACAACCGACTCTTGAGGCTATTCCGAAAGTCTCTTCAAAAAGGCATTTCGAAATTCCACCAAGACATTTACCACTTCAAAGTTTACTACCACATGCAACGGGAACCCAATATGGTTGCATAGTCAGGAGAATTTCAAGTATCTTTCAATTGTCCAATCAACCCAGATATTTTTCAATTCTTTTAGAGAGTTCAATCTGGTATCATGCCTAACCTGAGCTGACAACACTGTGTTGTCTTCTTTATTCATACTATCCCCTTAACAACTTTGCTAGAGTTCGGAATATGACAGGATTGCAACTTCTTCCTCCTCATGCATCACCACTGAGCTGTCCATGGGGTAATTAATTTCGAGCTACCTTCGAATTTTGGTAATGAAGTAGTATGCCTAATATGAATGGAAAGAATGTGAGACAAATTATCAATGGGATTATTATGCATAACAGAGATCAAGTCAAGTCATGTGAAGAAGGATGGAATTGCTGTCCCAACCCTAGATGGATTTATCACTTAAAGTTTCCATTGAGGCTCTACCTTAAGGGAGGGGAGGATTAAAGATAAGCACGTGTGGTTCAAGCTTTATTCCTAAGTGGCAAAAAGTTCCCAACATCTCCCTTATCTTCACCTAATGGGTTTGGACAAAGTACAAACTCAGTGAAGTGGTTAACATGCCCCCAAAGTCCTTGTTTCATAAGAACTAATGGTACTACACCCCTATCTAATTCTAGAAGGTAAAGCTCGGGTAGGAGGCTCGTGAAAGTGTGTGAGTTCACATATTTAGCCTATTCCCCTAATTAAATCCCACATGTCAAAATCTTTTACATATGTTTATCCAATGACATATACAATTCAAATATTCATAATTATACAAACAATATTCAAAAAATATCATTAAGTAACTAAAAGACTCATTAAATTCATATTTTTTTTAGGATTGGGCTTTGGTTTGGGGTTTCGATTTGGACTTTAGTATGGGTTCTGGTTTCACTGGGTTGGGACTAGAGTCAAACTTTGGTTAGTGTTCTGGTTGCACTAAGGTTGGACTTTGGTTAGTGTTCTGGTTTGGTCAATGAGATGGGCTCTAGTAACTATGGGTCAAGTCAAACCCAAATGGGCTTGACCCATATGGTTTGACTCCTCAGTAGTGGTCTAGTGGGCCTAGTTTTTTTTGTTTTTTTGTTTGTTTTTTTTTTTTTTCAAATAGTGAGTTTGGGGCTTTATTTTTTCAGAAATTGGGCCTTTTATTTAAAACAAGGAGCTTGGGGTTTTCTTTTATAAATCGAGCCATGGATTTCAAAACATGGGCTCAAAAATTTTCTTTAAAACCTCGCTTGAGGCTTTTAAAACATGGGCATGGGGCATTTTCATTAAAAGATGGGTTGGGCTTTTTAAAACATAGGCTTGGGGGTTTTCTTTAAAACATGGCCAAGTCTTTTTAAAACATAGGCTTGGGGCACTTATTTAATGAATTGGGTTGAGGCCTTTAAATCATGGGCTTGGGGCTTTTCTTTAAAACATGGGCCGAGTCTTTTTAAAGGATGGGCTTGGCACATTTGCTTAAAATATGGGCTTGGGGCTTCCTTATCTCAAATGGGCTTTTCTGAGCATTGCATCCCGAAGTTTATTTCAAAATAGGGCCTTTTGGGGGGATGATTCTTCAAACCCGGGCTTAGAGCTGATAAGATGAGTTGCATAGAAGGTACTTCCTTTTGTATCTACTGAATACATACATTAAAACTACAACCATGGAAGCAAAGCAAATATGAAACCAAACTTACCCTGGGTCTTCTTATTCCTTTGAGTCTTCTTTTCCCGTTTCCTGACCTTTTGGTTGATCCCTCTTTGGTGTCCAGGACATGCTTAGGTCCTTAGCCTTTGTCCTCATCTGGTTGTGGGATGTGCTTAGGTCTTTAGCCTTTTCCCTCTTTGGTTGTGGGAACCCTTCTTTGTGTAGGTTCTTTGATTTTGAGATCTCTTTTGTCGGCCTAAAAAGGCTTAGAATCATATTTTGATGATAACAAATCAAAGGAACTTAACATATTTGGTTAAGTGAAGTTTCAAGATTCAAGTGTGTTGATAAAAGATCAAGGTCAAGTGATTGAAAAGTCTTTTGAAAGCTTGAACTAAAAGTTAGAAGATCTTATCAAGCTAACGACTATTGAAGCAAGAGATCAAGACAAATGTAAGGAATTTTTTGGCCTTACGAGGTTTAGAATCTTATTTTGGCGATAACAAACCAAAGGAGCTTAACATATTTTGCTAAGATAAGTTTCAAGGCTCAAAAACTTTTATAAAGAGATCAAGCTCAAAAGTTCTTATAAAAGATCATGCTCCTAAACGATCAAACTCAAGAGGTTAAAGAATATCACATATGCTTAGAGACATGGCTCATGATAAAGCAAAAGTCAATTGAAGGAAGAAGCTCAAGAGAGATACAAAGAATGGAAACCAATACATGAAGACTTAGCGCTTAGAAAGTTAGTTTTTTAAGAAGGCTCATGTAAGTACTTCAAGCTATTTAAATATGGATGCATGAAACTCTTAGATTAATTACTCGAAACTAGATACCTTTTAAAATACTTGTAAAATATTTTTTTTAGGTCAAAAGTTATTTCAAAAAGGTTAAAATTATTTTGGGAATGAAAAACACCAAAACAGGATTCTCCAAATTCCACCCCTCCCCCTTTTTTTTCAACATCTACATTAATGAGCATTTTACTCTATCAAGCACTCCTTATTTTAAAAGGTGTTCAACATAAACGTTGTGATATTTTCTCTTAAATTTTTGTTGATATCAAGAACGTCCAATTTGGAGTCGTATAGAAAATGTTATGACTAAAATACTGAAGCGTGGTCGAAATTGCTAGGTGTCTCACATATCCATATTAGGCGACTAACAGGCTTCTGAGGTTAAGTCAGGCGACAAATAGAACACAGTTAGGTGGTTGACACAGCACTTACTTTTGAAATTCATTAGTTTTTCTTTTTTAATAAAGTGACAAGTGTCTGACACTTTTTGACAGGCGACTAACCTTTGTAAAATTCAAATTTTAACCGTTAGGAAACTTTCCAAAAGTGATTTCTTAGCCACCAAACTTTGTGAAAACTTAGGGAATACTCCAAGCAACTTGAGCAACATGAAAAATACTTTTAAACTCTATAAATACAAGCTATACTTAAGGATTACATACACCAACAAAGATAAAAAATCAACTATTGGTCAAATTCTTTCACATTCAAAGAGTTCTTGCTGAATATTTTTTGAGAAGCTATTTTGTAAGTATTTTATGAATTAAAACTTGAGGTTCTTGTGCTCTAACTAAGATTTCTTCAAATCTAAAGAACTCTGGTGATAAATTCTTGTTAGTTTTGGTGCAATCCTAAGAGGGGGGGGGTGAATTGGGTATTTAAAAATTATTACCTAGGTCAATAGGTCTAACAACAATGTTACACAACCTAGGGCCAGTCTATTCAATCAATAAATAAACATACATGTGCAGTAAAGTGCGGAAAAAGTAAACGATACACGCGATATGTTTTCGAGGTTCGGCCAAAGTTACTACGTCTCTGCCTTGGCAACAACAGCACAAAGATTCCACTACGACTTACTTAACGGGTGGAGTGGCATCAATTACAACCAGGTCAATTCAAGGGACTAACCTCAACCAACACGCCTTATCAGGATGGCGCACTTAGCTTTCCTAACCAGGTCTAAGCCATTCCAGGACTATTCAACAGAACTAGTTTCCCTCTTTAGACCCATGCTTGGAATACAACAAATGATATGAATTTTTTTTTTTTGTTGTACACAAAAATACGCTTCTTCACAAGCAGATATGTATACAATACGCACAATATAATCAATACACTACCAAAAGATAGGATTTGATAAGCTTAGTGTAGTCTAAGTGTCTACTCTCAAATAATTATGCAAATATTGCAATCAGTGCATGAGAGTATAAATGATATGATCTTTGTTTCAAATAATGATTTCAATCACAATGCACAAACAAAGATCACAAGCACATTTCAAATATCTCAACAAATAATATTTCTCAATATAAACCACAAGAGATATTCAAAAATGGTTTGCAAAATTTATTTAATCTTTGTATCAAGATGATAATATCAATCAAAAGATATAGCAACAAAGATCTTCAGCACGCTACCAAATATCTTAAAATATTTTTCTCAAGATAAATCACAAGAGATATTTGAAATGAGTTTGTAAAATAGTATTTATCTTCAAGAAAACTTCAAATACCTTCATCAAATATTTTTCTCAAAATAAACCACAAAAGATATTTGAAATTGATTTGCAAAATATTATTTCACAACCAAAATACAATATGAACTCTTGAGTATTGCAATGAAAATGCAAAACTCGGAAGCTCTAAGAAGTTTTTCTATGGAAGGCTTATTTACGAAGCCCCCTAGAAAAACTAGAAGCTTACTCTCTATACAAAATAAATCTCAATCAAAACAAGCAAGAGAGAGTTTAAGCTTGATGAGATAAAACACAAGAATACTCTGACAAAGAAGTATTTGTAATATGACAGAGTAAGAGGAGTAGTATATGGCTTGAATATGAGATTTTGGATTTTTGAAAATCAGAGGATACTTGCTAATTATTATTACTAATCTCATACTAATTTTTGTAGATGAAGGGGTATATATAGAGTTCCCTAAAAAACTAATAATTCAGGACATATAGGGTATTATTGGGATTGTTTTAAACCACTTTAACACAATTTACCCCGTTTAAAAAAAGTTAACTATGGTAAAAATAATATGGCAACCTGAGAGCACCGTTCGATCGGACTTGAGGTTTAGTTGACCCAGTGACGAAGTTTGGTCGACCGGTAAAATTTGAACTGAAAGTTCGTCGCACAAACCAGGGTTCCTAAAGGCGATTTGTCATTTTTGTGCTGTTTGGTCGACCGTGTGGATTTAAACTAAGTGATTCAGTCTACCAGATAGTTGGCCAAACACACGTGGGAACTCGATCGACCAGGTGGTTGGCTTAAGCAATAGGTGCGGTTGGCCGTATGGTCAAACGTTTGACGTGGAGAGAGTTCGGTCGACCAAGTGACTTGAACTATAGAGGGTTCAATCGACTGTGCTATAGTTAAGCTACTGACCTGGTGGCTGGTTTAATCGACTGAGAGATTTATACTGTGAAAGTACGGTCGACCGAACATGCATTTTTAATGCATTTCGGTTCTAAGACCCTTATACCTTAACTCTATTCATATGATGTTTATTTTTAATGCAATAGGAAACTTTTTCATACATATTTGTGGGTCCTAAGGTCAATCTAAGACATTTGAGAATTAACCCAAAAAATCTAGTATCAGTCGACCGAAGGGTGTTCCCTAAGGTTCACCATGGTCTTGAGCTTATCCATCATACCATGCAGGTAAGACATTAATTATTATAGACCATGTTCCTATGTTACTATTTTAAAGCCAAATAAATGATTAAATTACAATACAACATGAAATAATTTTCAGGGTCTTCAGGTCTTCACTTCATGTGCCATATGCGTGCACCATATGATACTTTTGATTGGTCCTGCACATAAACTTATCAACCATTAAATACCTGAGTATTTGTCATAATCAAAATGGGATATGACCAATAAGGTCAACAATCCTTGAGCTTCATATTTCCATATTGAATTTTGATTGAAGTATATTATACTAATCAATTATACTAATATGTTCTTATTGAGAGTTGTTCTTGTACACAAGGCTTGTTTTTGACGGTTCTGGTTGTTGAATCATTGTACCAAGCGTGGGGGTATCTCTTGGAGAGGAGGGCTCCATCCTACTTAAAGGAGTGTGTAAAAGGTTTGCTTCGCCCGATCAAGGGAGCGGTATAGTGAAATCTTTGGGCGGTTTAGCTAAGGTGAGGACATAGGCGGGTATAGCCGAACCTCGTAAAATCCTATGTTTTTCTCTTCCCTAGTCTCTTTAATTTTCTTTATATATATAAATTGCGTGTATGTTTATTTAATTGTTGAAAATTAATCATTTATTGGGAATTGAGGAAACTTTGATTTAAGGGACTACGTTGATTGATCTTTTGGGGAAACCTCAAAGGGAGTACGTTGATTAATCTTTTGGGGAAACCTTGATTAAAGGAAGTGTGTTGATTGATAAGTATGAAAGCTCATTAACTTACTTATTTTTTTCATACTTAAATTCAACGTCTGAATTTTGGAAGCTTGCTGAAATCTTTATTTTGATTCATATTATGAAATCAACATGCTATAACCTTATTGATTGGTTGATTAAGTTTTTGATTCATATTTTAGATCAGTTGTGTCTTCACCTCAAAGGTTTGAACATGAAATTGAATATTGAATATTGATTTGAATCAAGAATTTGATTGGATTAAAATTTCTAAAGTGCTGAATATATAATCTTGTTTAATAAATCATTATATTGAAACAAGATTAAAAGAAAATTCAAGATAACTTTCATAAATCGATATTGTATTTGAAGTATATTGAAAAGAAAATCTAATATGAATTTTTTAAAATTCTCAAAGTTGAATTAGCAATATCATCTCTTGTTGGTAAAAATTGATTGGAGAGTGTGATTGCTGAATATATATATATATGTTGAATCAAAAACTAAAACTGAAGAAGCGTTATACTTAACTAAAAGTTTACAAAGAAAATTTTAAAACCTAATTCACCCCCCTCTTGGGAGTACACCCTACTTCTTAGAATGGAAGCAATGCATGAACACTTAAGTGATTAGAAAGTCATAGTCTTTAAGAAGTCTCATGTAAGTACTTCACAAATTTCAATATAAATGTTTGAAGCTCTTATGAATTATTATTGACTTAGAGACCCATTTTTTGAAAACCATAAAAAATATTTTTTTAAAGTCTCATTTCAATATTCCAAGTTTGAAAGCAAAAAAAAAAAAAAAGTTTTGGAAATAAATTTCTTGAAAGCATAGAAGTTGTAACGATAGGCGACTGATAAAACATCATTAGGTGTCTGGCATTTTTGTGCTGTTAAAAACTGAATGGATAGAATCAAGATAGGTCACTGACCTATCGGGCACAGGCGACTGAGACCATTTTGTATTTGAAAAATACACTAAATTTAATAGGAACAGGCGACTGAGTGAAGATCACAGTCGATTGACCTTTGTATTTAAAATTTTTTAAACAGTGAGGGAAAGTTTTCAAAATTGATTTCTTAGACTCCAAACTTTGAGAAAACTTGGGAAACATTGTAAGTAACTTGGGGAATACAAAAATTTACTTTTTATATCTATAAATACATGTTATTTCCAAGCATTAACAACATCAACAATCAACATTGAAGCAAATTATTTCTACTCTTCAAGCTATCTTGCTAATTCTTTTGCTAAAGTACCTACTGTATTCTTGCTGATAAAAGCTTATAGTTCTTTGATCTTAC
Source organism: Malania oleifera (assembly GCF_029873635.1). Classification (NCBI taxonomy): domain Eukaryota; kingdom Viridiplantae; phylum Streptophyta; class Magnoliopsida; order Santalales; family Ximeniaceae; genus Malania; species Malania oleifera. The sequence goes on from NC_080418.1 coordinate 58,270,897, forward strand.
ACTGAGATATTCAATTTAAGATAGAACCACGGTGATATTTACTTGAGTTTCAATCTTTATATTGTTATATTGCTAAAATATTTTGTTCTTTAAATTGTACAAATCTACTATACTAACAGAGAATTTCTCTTGTACAACACAAAGTTTGTTTATTTGTTATTGTTTTTGACAATTCAGGGGTATTGGATCGTTGCCTAGAAAGAAGGGGTATTCTTGTTAGAGAAGGGTCTCCACCTAAGAAGGAGATAGGTTGGAACTTTTCCTATTAAAGAAAGTTGGAAAGTAAAATCATGACAACGGTTGCTTAGGGCAAGGACGTAGGCTGCTGGTCGAACCTTGTAAAAAATTTGGTTCTCAGCTTTTCTCTCTACTCTCTTTAATTTTCTACAAGAATATATTCTGCGTGTATGATCTTTAACTCTTGCTAAAGTTTGAGAATTGCTGGACTTTTGATTTTAATTCTTATTAGAAATCAGCATACCAGAATATTGGTTGTTGGTTGATTTGATATATTCAAATAAAATTCTTATTTTGAATATCAAAACATGAAAGGTATTTTAAGTTGCAAGTTTTACAAAATCAATTCTCTGAAACTATATTTCATTAAATCTAAGTTTTAATTCATAAGATTGTAAAATTTGTTTCTGGCAATTATAAATTGATACTCATAATTTATTAGCTGGGAATTAACATCAACGAATTGAATTTGGATTGAATATTAGCTAAATTTGGTTGATTAATCAATATTACATTATCTAAGTGATTATTGAAGGTTGATTAATTACTTATGGTAAATTTTGTTGAAGTTAAAACTCAACTAAGGAACTTGTAATACACAGCAAGCAAAGATATTTTTTAAATCCCAATTCACCCCCCTTTTGGGAGTATACCTAAATTGTCAATTGGTATTAGAGACCTAGGTTATAGTAAATCTTAAAGTGAAGCTACAAAAAGGTCCTTATGGCACACCTAGGTGTGTCTCCCTTTGCCGAAGGACAATCCTCTTCTAGACCACTTATCTTCTGCGGTGTTAACTGCACCTTTTAGAAACAATGAATGAGAATATACTTATAAACTATGGTTTGGAAAGCTTACAAAGTAGTCACAGATGCTGAGCTCATCCCCACTAAAACCAAAGATAATAAAGAAATACCTAAGGAAGAAAAATATATGATTGATAATGATCTAAAAAGATGCTACAAGTAAATTTGAATGCTATGAATGCACTATATTGTGCTCTAGATGTGAATGAGTTCAATAGGATTATGGGATGCAAATCAACTAAAGAAATATGGGATAAACTTGTAGTAACCTAGTGAGTATAAGGCATTTAGGATGAACCCTAATGAAACCATCACTAGTATGTAAACTAGGTTCACCCACATAATAAACTCCCTTAAAGCCTTAGGGAAAAGCTACTCTACATATGAGATGATCCAAAAAATCCTTAGAGGACTTCCACCAATTTGGGAACCTAAAGCCACTGCAATTATGGAAGAAAGAAACTTGAAAAACACCTCCCTTAATGAATTGATAGGATCACTCCTTACATATAAGATGGTGATAAATAAAAGAAATTCTGAAAATAACAAACACAAGAAATCAATAGCCTTTAAAGTGGCAAAAGAAAGTTCTAGTGAAGAAGAAGACAACAAATTAGACGACGATGATATAGCCTTCATTACTAGAAGACTTGCAAAATTCTTCAAAAAGAATAAGAAGTTCACACAGAATTTTAAAGGTTCAAAATCTGATGAAGGGGAGACAAGCAAAAAGGAAACAAAGAATGAACCCCCTATATGTTATAACTGAAGGGACTTGCGGAATAGCCCTAAGATTTGATTGTAGTGCATACGGATAACAAAAAAATAAAAATAAAAACTAATCATGCAAACCCTAATTTCATGATTAGGATTATATTTGCGAGATATGCCTGGTTTGATCTCGAATCTGCAAGTATAAAAATGAGCTCCTGAAGACAACCAAGAGTTTTCTACTGTATTCCTTGAACATGACTTGCTCCTAATAGAGTGGGCTCGTAGGGGGTTGCTAAAGTTTTCTTCTCTTACGAAAACGTCTACCTCCGTGAGAGTTTGCTCGTCTAACCCTAGTTGCTGAGTGGAGCGCGTGTATATAAGCTACAACAGGGACCTTTGGGAAAATATGAGTAGGGCTTCCTATGTAATTAAGAATTCCTAATTAGACCCGGATTCATCCTTAATTATAATAATTATAATTCATATCACTAAAGAACTGTAACTGCACTCCCTATCATATTCGAAATTAAATTTCAAGGTCCTATAATTAAATGCTTATTTATCTCCCCACGTAAAGATTAAAGATACCTATCTATTAAATTAAATTATTGAAAATTTAATTAATTGACATATTAATTCCTTGAGACCTTCCACTTAACTTATTTGATGTGCCAGATTCAAAATCCACCTGTAGGGTTTGACACAATCAAAACATATAAGCTTCCTCAAGGGGTATCATCAATCTTGATACCGGGGAGTGGATTCCATCAATAATTATTATTCACCATACACATAACATCATCATCCAACTCATTGAGTTTATTGGCCCATAAAAAATCTCACTCTTCTATGAATCAAAGTAATAAACACTATATGCACGTGTCCAATAATCATATCAGGATTAAGAGCATAAGCAGTCATAATAACCATGAGGTATTAATTGTTTTACATAGTCAATATAAAAATAATTACCCCAAGACGGTGTTGTTCAATACACACAAAGTGTACCAGCACAAGAAGTTGGAACTGTACCATTCATAATAGCCAGGACATACTTATTAAAACCTTGTGCTACAGTCCTTCCAATGGTGTTTCCAATTTCATTTAAGACTGTGAACAATAAACTTATATTCCATAAGAACTAATGATCCAACCTTCAGTGTATAAGGCATACTCTATATACTAGATCACCTACTATATTGAATAAAAGAAACACACGCATAATCATTAAATAAATAATGTTAGGCAAACATTGCTCACAAAGATTCTCATTAAAATGGAATAATTGAAGTTATTAATAAATACTAAAATCGATTACATAAAGCATGTCTTTTAGTATAAATCCCTAACAATAATTGTAAGAAAGTTGGACATATTAAACTTGATTGTCAACAGCTTAAGAAAGATGCCAAGAAGAAGAAAAAGAAGGGGATGAAAGCTACATGGGACGACTCAAACTCAAGTGAATCAGAGAATGAATCAAGCAATCAAGATATGGCAAACCTCTGTTTCATGGCAAAAGACGATGAGGTAAATTCCTACACTAGCTCATCTGAAGAATCTAGTGATGAATCATGTAGTGACTTGTGTGAAAGCATGCCTTCATATTGAGAAATTCAGGTTGAACTATTTGCTTTGCATAAAAGGTTCATAAAAGTAACTAAAAGAAACTTAGTTTTGAAAGAACAAAATGAAATGCTCAAGAATCAACTAGACTTCAAAATTAACTAAAAAAGAAAATAACTCACACATTGATGATCTTATGAGTAAAATAAACAAGATATCACAAGAATTATTAAAGCTGCAAGTAAATGGTGAAAGTAAAAAGGACACAAAAATATGTGACCTCAAAAGACAAATTGAGGATAAAGAAAAAATCATATACAATTTCACTATGGGAAAAGAGAACTTTGATAAACTGATTGGATCTTAAATAATGTCCTTGGATAAAAAAGAAATAGGATTCAATGCAATTGAAAAAACAAAATGAAAACTAATCTCTACATGGGGTACTTTGTAAAGGCATCAAAATACTTTGCTAGTACATCTTCCTCAAATGCATATGAACATGCTACTTGATTCTTGTGAAAGAGAAAGGGACACATAGAGTTTGATTGTCTATTTAAAAGAAAAAATGTTAAAATCAAGAAAGTATGGAAAGTCAAATTTGAAGCTAAAATTGAACCTAAAAGATCTAAGATGGCTTGGGTACCCAAAGTAACACCTTGAACCCTTTTTGTAGGTGTTTTTTAGGACCATTCCATCAAAAGACAAATAATACGTGGATAGTGGATGTTCAAGACATATGACTGGAGATAAGTCAAAATTCACCACATTAATGCAAAAGGATGGTGGATATGTCACCTTCGAAGACAATGCTAAAGGTAGAATTAATGGTATGGGAAAAGTAGGTAAAGAACCCTTCTTAACTATTGATGATGTCTTATTAGTTGATGGGTTAAAACATAATCTACTTAGCAATAATCAATAAAGTGATAAAGGATTTGATGTAATCATTAAACAAGACAAATGTGTAGTTGAAAATCAAGAAAAACATGATATCTTGTTCATTGCTAATAGAATTGACAATGTGTATTGCATAAATTTTGAAAATATAATATCTCAAGAAGTCACATGTCTAACAGCCATAAATGAAGCCAGCTAGCTGTGGCATAGAAGAATAGGACACACTAGTATGGATTTATTATTTGAATTAACTAAAAAGAACTTAGTCAAAAGTCTACCTAGCACAAAGTTCATAAAATACAAAATTTGTGATGCTTGCGAACTTGGGAAGTAAACTAAAACAAGTTTTTTAAAAAAAAACAAGCATATTTCCACTAGTAGGGCCTTTGAACTTATCTACCTAGATTTATTTGGCCCTATTAGAACACAAACTATAAGAGGGAAGCAATATGCTTTCGTTATAGTTGATGACTACTCAAGGTTTACCTGGGCACTCTTCTTAGCCTCCAAAGATGAAGCTTGCAAGATGTTAATAAACTTGTGCAAGAAGCTCCAAAAAGAAAAAGGGTATGGAGTTCTAAATATAAGAAGTGATTAAGGAAGATAATTCAAAAATAAAGAAGTTGAAATATTCTATGATGAATATGGAATAGCCGACAATTTTTCAGCTCGTCCAACTCCTCAACAAAATGGAGTTGTTGAAAGGAAGATTAGATCGCTCCAATAAATGGCTAGGACTATGTTAAATGAACATAATTTACGTAAGTACTTTTGGGCTGAAGTGGTAAATGCATCCTGTTATGTGATGAATTGAGTTTCTCTTAGATCAAGCCTAGAGAAGACCCCTTATGAATTATAGAAAGGATGAAGGCCTAACATATCTTACTTTAATGTATTTGGATGTAAGTGTTTTGTATAAAATAATAAAGATGACTTAGGAAAATTTGATGCAAAATTAAATGAAGGAAATTTCTTAGGATATGCATTGAATAGTAAAGCTTTTAGAGTCTAACAAAAGGACTCTCACAATTATAGAATCAATACATGTAGCCTTTGATGAAGCAAATCCATTCTCAAAACCATCGGAGATTAAAAAAGCTGAAATTAAGGAAAGTCTAGATGACTTAAAAATACAAGAAGTAAAGGATGTGAACTAGGAACCGAGTTTAGATGGTCGACCTCTAGACCAAACAAAACCACCTAGAGAATGGAAGTTTGTAAGAATTCACCCGAAGGACCAAATCATTGTTGAACCATCACAAGGAGTATCTACCAAATCCTCATTGAAAAATTTGTGTAATCACTATGCGTATGTATCTCAAGAAGAACCCAAAAATATAGATGAAATATTGAATGATGACTCTTGGATAATAGCCATGCAAGAAGAACTAAATCAGTTGGAAAGAAATAAAGTTTGGAAATTAATTTCTAGACCCACTGATCATACAGTAATTGGAACCAAATGGGTATTCAGGAATAAAAGGGATGAAAACGGAATTGTAGTGCGTAACAAGGTTAGACTTGTTGCTCAAGGATATAATCAAGAAGAAGGAATAAACTATGATGAAATCTTTGCTCCCGTAGCTAGAATGGAAGCCATAAGAATGTTGTTAGCCTATGCATCTCACAAAAATTTTAAACTTTATCAAATGGACGTGAAGAGTGTATTCTTGAATGGATTTATAAGTGAAGAAGTTTATGTAGCACAACCTCCAAGATTTGTGGATGTTCATTACCTGTATTACGTATTTAGATTAACCAAAGCATTATACGGACTAAAGCAAGCTCCTAGAGCTTGGTAAGAACATTTAAGGATATTTCTATTGGAAAATGGCTTTTCTAGAGGAAAAGTGGATAACACATTGTTTATTCAATCTAAAAATGAAGATATGCTTATTATTCAATATGTGTGGATGATATCATTTTTGGTGCAACAAATGAAAAACTTTGCAAAGAATTTGCTAAGTGTATGCAAGATGAATTTGAGATGAGTATGATGGGAGAGTTGACTTACTTCCTAAGACTTCAAATTGAGCAGGCCAAAAATGGAACTTTCATAAATTAGTCAAAATACATAAAAGACATGATTAAGAAATTTGAAATGGAAGGTGGAAAACCTTTGGGAACTCCTATGAGTATGTCTATAAATCTCAATAAAGATGAAAAAAGAAAACCGGTAGATATGAAATACTACTGAGGTACGATAGGAAGATTGCTTCACTTAATAGACGATCAATTGGACATTATGTTTGGTGTATGTATGTGTGCTCGGTTTCAAGCAGCCCCTAATTAATCACACCAAATAGCCATGAAAAGAATCTTAAGATATCTAATAGGTACTATCGACTTAGGTTTATGGTATCCTAAAGACATCGGCTTTGAAATGATTAGCTATTCAGATGCTAACTATGCTGGATGTAAAATTGATTGGAAAAACACAAGTGGTACTTGCCACTTTCTAGGAAAATCTCTTGCATCTTGGTTCTCCAAGAAACAAAATTTCATAGCCCTATCTACTACAAAAGTCGAGTATGTGGCAGCAGGTAGCTGTTGTGCATAAACACTCTATATAAAGTAAAAATTAAAGGATTTTAATTTGGAATATTTTTCTGTACCTATAAAATGTGATAATACCAGCACCATTAATATCTCCAAAAATCCCGTATCTCATTCAAGAACCAAGCATATAGAAACAAGACATCATTTCTTGAGAGATCATGTGCAAAAAGAAGACATTACACTTGAGTTCATGAATACAAGTGATCAATGGGCAGATATACTTACAAAACCACTTCCTGAGGATAGGTTTATTTCTATAAGTCATGAATTAGGCTTATTTCAGGTAGTCTATAGAAAAGAAATTGGATGTGTATTAAGATAGCAAGTGAGGTCAAGCAACTGCACATGAATCCATAGTCGATTGAGCACTCTTTAACTTGGTGAAATACTCAGAATTAGAAATGTCAGGAGACTGACTCTTTTCTTTTAGTCGACTGACTCAATACTATTTGGTAAAAATTCAAGTAAATAAAATTTCAGGTGATTGACTCCTCAATTTCAATCGACTAACAGACGACGGTTTATATAGTTAACTATGTGAAACCCTAATTTTTTCCAAACCTCAGTCTACTGACTTTATTTCTCCTCTTCTCTAAACTCTTTCTTCCTTCATCTACCATCCTTCCCTCACTCAAAATCTTCGGATTAATCTCCAAAATACACCCTTCTACTCCTTTCCCATCATATTTTAAACGATTTCACTATTCATTTTCTCTGAATACATCATGACACGAACAAAACTGTTGGAATCAAAGGACCCTCTTCTGGGAAGGATAATAGTAATGACATAGAGAAATGGCTTAAGACTCCTCATGCAAAGAAACTATATTGGAATCATCTTCGATTTATAGAACCGATTTTCGATAAGGTCCTAGATATGACTTTCTTTGAAGAAGACTTTCCTGCCATTCTACCCATGTTTAGAACTTTAGGTTGGAAAATGTTCATTACATTTCAGGCAAAAGGAATGTATCCAAATTTGGCTAAATTTTTTTTTATGCAAATATGGTTAAAGGAGATACAGTAATTTCTACTAAAGTTATAGGTAAATCCATTGCTCTCACTACATAGACCTTAGCAACTATTTTAAATATCAGACAAGGTGAGTTTGAGTGTCCATCTTTTGGACAAATTTGGATTATGGCATAGGATTTCTCACCTGAGGAATTCCTACCTCTAGTTATGATTGTAGCCCCTATATACTTTGGTCATCCTCCGCTCTATAACCAGCTAAATCAGCGAGCACAATTTCTCCAAAAGCTTATTATGTATAATGTCTTGCGAAGAGTAGGTTCACATGACTACATTTCTTATTTAGATAACTTCGTTATGTGGTGTCTACTTGAAAGGAAAAAGCTTGATTTACCAAGCTTAATTCCCAAATGGATGATCTCTAGGGAAGAAGCTTGCAGAGTCATTCTTCCATATGGTGGCATTATGAATCTTATATTTGCTCATCTAAGTGTAGCCACTCCATCTGAATTATTCATTAAGCGAACCCATTATGATCTATTTTCATCTGCTACACTTAAGAAAATGGGTTATGAGAAACATGATCAAGGTTGTTTTCCTAAAGTTGGCCGAAGATGATCACAAGCTTAGGAACTCTAACCACCTATTTAGCAACCAGCTCAGCAACCTGCTCCTTAAGCAAGTGATGCACCTTCATGGTTTCTTGCCTACCATTAGCAGTTCATTGATTTTTGTGGTTAATTAAGATCTGGATTAAGCTCACTTCAAAGCAATTATACTTCTCTTCAAGCTAATTACTCTTCTCTATATCAAAGGATTGGTCGCATTGAACATCATATGGCCAGTTCTTCACGCGGGTAGGCTCCAATGGAGATAAGTTCAAGTGATGATGATAATGAAGAAGAAGAAGAAGAAGAAGAAGATAAAGTAAGGTGACACTTAGATACCTTACTTGAACAATCTCTAGGTTGTAATATGTGCATTAGATAGAATTTTATTCTCATGCTATTTTTAAATTTCTTGCTTGTCTTTTTATGCATGATGAATAGTAATTATATATTTTTTGCTTATACTGGCCCCATACATTTGCCTTTGTATGTGTTTACTTGATAACCTTCTATTTTTGATTGATGTCAAAAGGGGGAGATCCTTTGGGAAAAATTGAGACTAAGCATGATCATGATAATTGACCTTACTAATATTATATTGATGAGATTGATGTGCATGAAAATAGAAATTGATGAACTATAAATTGATATGAATTGTTGAATATCGGCTCACTATGAATTAAAAATTTGAGCATGATCCCAAATTCTAATATGATGTGATATTAAGCATGATATTGATAATAATCTTGATATATGAGAATGATACTGAAATTAATCTTTGAAATGTACACTGAGTTAGTATGCATTCATGATATATGATTATATGAATACTGACATAACTTTTCAAATATTGTTAAGGTGATGCTTATTGTAAGGGGGAGCCTTTTCAAGACTTACTCATTTTTGCTACTTATTTGTCATCATAAAAAAATGGGAGATTGTTGGCCTAAAAAAGCTTAGAATCATATTTTGATGATAACAAATCAAAGGGACTTAACATATTTGGATAAGTGAAGTTTCAGGATTCAAGTGTGTTGATAAAAGATCAAGGTCAAGTGATTGAAAAGTCTTTTGACAACTTGAACTTAAAGCTAGTAGATGTTATGAAGCTCAAGACTATTGAAGCAAGACGTCAAGACAAATGTAAAGAATGAAAGCAATGCATGAAGACTTAAGTGATTAGAAAGTCATAGTGTCTAAGAAGTCTCATGTAAGCATTTCACAAATTTCAATATAAATGTTTGAAGCTCTTAGGAATTATTATTGACTTAGAGAACCATTTTTTGAAAACCATGAAAAATATTTTTTTTAAAGTATCATCAATATTCCAAGTGTAAAAGCAAAAAAAAAAAAAAAAAGTTTTGGAAACAAATTTCTTGAAAGCGTACAAGTTGCAAGGATAGAGGACTAATGAAATATCACCAGGCAATTGACATTTTTGTGTTGTTAAAAATTGAACAAAAAGAATCAAGATAGGTGATTGACCCATCGGGCACAGGTTATTGAACCCATTTTGTGTTTGAAAAATACGTTGAATTTAAGAGGCACGTGCGACTGACTTCATATCACAGTCGACTAACCTTTGTATTTTAAATTTTTTAAAAAGCAAGGGAAAGTTTAAAAAATTGATTTCTTTAACTCCAAACTTTGAGAAAACTTGGGAAACACTGCAAGTTACTTGGGGAATACAAAAATTTACTTTTTATATCTATAAATACATGTTAATCCCAAGAATTAACAACATCAACAATCAGCATTAAAGAAAATTCTTTCTACTCTTCAAAGCTATCTTGCTAATTCTTTTGCTGAAGTACCTGTTGTGTTCTTGCTAATAAAAGCTTACAGTTCTTTGATCTTAAGTACCTGCTGTATTCTTGCTAATAAAAGCTTACAGTTCTTTGATCTTACACTGAGATTTTCAATCTAAGATAGAATCATAGTGATATTTACTTGAGTTTCAATCTTTATATTGTTATATTTCTGAAGTATATTGTTCTCTAAATTGTACAAATCTGCTCTAATAGAGAGTTTCTCTTGTACGACACAAAGTTTGTTTCTTTGTTATTATTTTTGACGATTCAGGGGTATTAGATCGTTGCCTAGAAAGAAGTGGTATTCTTGTTAGAGAGGGGTCTCCACCTAAGAATTAGAGAAGTTGTAACTTTGTCTATTAAAGAAAGTTGGAAAGGAAAATCCTCATAGCGGTTGCTTAGGGCAAGGACGTAGGCTGCTGGCCGAATCTTGTAAAAAATTTGGTTCTCAGATGTTAGCTTTGGTGCAATCCCAAAAAGGAGGGTGAATTGGTATTTTAAAATTTTATCCTCTTGGTCAATCCACTAACATCAGTATTACACAAGCCTAGGGTCAATCTATGCAATCAATAAATAAACATACACGTGCAGTAATAGAAAAAAGCAGAAAGGTAAACAGTACACGCGATATGTTAATGATGTTTGGTCAAATTGCTTACGTCCCTGCCTTGGCAACACTAGCACAAGGATTCCACTTCGGCTCACTTAAACGGGTGGAGTAGCACCGGTTACAACCAGTTTAATTAACGGGGTTGACCTCAACCAACACGCCTCACTAGGATGGCAAACCTAGCTTTCCTAACTGGGTTTAAGCCAGTCTGGGACTATTCAATAGGGCTAGTCTCCCTCTGCAGGCCCACGCCTGGAATACAACAAATGATATAAAATTTTGTACACGGAAATACACTTTTTCACAAGCAGATATGTACACCAGTATAGCTCAAGCAATAATGCAAGGACGAATGATATGTAAATATGCTCAGTGCTTTAATGTGTACTAAACACTCAAGTAAGTATAGATTATCAGTCTAGATCTAGAATGTATATCAAAGCAAGATTTGAAACAAAGTATGTGAATATCACAAAATCATATCAAGGTTTCAAATATGCTAACTAGTTAAATCAAACAAACTCAACAAGATATTCTCAATGTACTAAGCTCTATGAGTGTTTGAATACAAGTTTTGAAAATGATTTTACACACAAAAAATATTGGTTTAGGTGTCTTGCAATAACAATGCAAGAACCACAACCTTCCAAGTCTTCCCACACAAGATTTATCAAGTTACATTAGTGAAAGTACTTCATGCTTGTACTCTCAATAAAATCAAACAATCAATATGATCTAATAAAAGTATGAGTAGGCTAGATTAGACACAAGCACTTTAGAAATACTCGCAACACTTGAATGATGAAGGAAAATAAAGTTTTTGAAGTGTGTGGGAGTAGTATAGGCTATAAAAAGATTTTTGAATTTGAGAGAATTTTGGCCTTAATAATCTTGCTAATCACCCCCTAATTTTACAAATGAGTTTGTATATATAGGCATAGGCAAAATTATGACCGTTGGGGACACCAAGGGTATTATTAGTATTGTTTTAAAACATTTTAGCACAAATAACCCTATTTAAAAAATTTAACCGCGGTAAAAATATTTTCCAACCAGAGCGCATCGGTCGACCGGACTTGAGGTTTGGCTAACCAGATAACAAAGTTCGGTCGATCGGGAGAAATTTGAACTGAGAGTTTCGTCGACCGAACTAAGAGACCCAAGGGAGATTTTTCCATTTCCGTGCGGTTCGGTCGACCAGGCAATTTTGGACTGTGAAGTTCGGTCGACAAGGAAATTGTGGCATCTTCTGAGGACCTTCGGTTGACCAGGACATTGAAGTACTTTCCTGGTCGGTTGATTGAAAGGTCAAAGTGTTGACCAGAGGAAGTTCGGTCGACTAGTATAACTGAACTGGTCTTGTTCGGTCGACTGAGCCATGTTCAAACTGTTGACTTGTAAACTGGTTCGGCCGACCGATAGATTTACATTATGAAAGTACGGTCAACCGAAAATATTCGGCATCCGTCGATTGAGTGATCCCTAAGGTCTTCCTATGGTCTGTGTAGATACTTAATGTCCAACTAGGGTCGATTTGAGCATACCAACCTATCATGCATGATGCAAATTATTACAAGCCATAGAAGTGTACAGTCCATTATAATATTACTTCTCAGAATGAAGAAAGTGAAAAATAATTACAAATACAACACATAACTTCTTCATTCATTTGCACGAACATCACACGCCATCATGATATGTCTTCTAGTTTGAGTACCCGCGCAAGGTGAATCTACATGCAAACCTTAGTGCAACCATTAGTACCAAGAGTATTTTTAATGATCAAAACTGGGTGTGACCTATTAGGTCAACAATCTCCCCCCTTTTTATGATGACAAATACCTTTATGCAAAAGTGGGTACAACCAAGAAAGGCTCCTTCTAACTACATGCATAAAGACAATTTAAAACCCATTGTACACAATTTAAATTTATTGTTGTACCCAATTTTGGATCTTCTCCCCCTTTTGGAAACAAAAAAAAAAAGGGCTACGAAATATAACATGAAGGAAAAAGAAGTCATTTAGATACAAAAAGATTTATTGGGAGGATTTTTGAAAAATTCGGTAGCATGTCGTTTGAAAATAGACCATTCCCAATCATAACTTTGTACCTAAGTGACCTGTGTTGAGTTTCAATCAATAGTATATAGCACATATTCATTAATCAACTCAACTAGTACAATATGATCAAGAATTATGACTTTTAGCATTCAAAAAGATAATATAATCATACAGTGCACAATGAATGACAAAGTATGAAGTATAGCAATTTGATCACACAAACTATATAACTGGTCATTTAAATGATTTAAATGACATGAAAGCAAGATTAGACCATAAACATACACAAACCATTACAATTGAAACATATCATAAGACTTGTGGAAGATTTGAGTTAAAGACACACAACATATGATACCAAAAAGAAGGTTTGAGCATAGACACAATCTAACTAGTTTGCATACATTTTTATGTGAAGTTAACTAACCATTTATGCAATTTTATAACATATATATATATATATATATGTATGTATGTATGTATATAATAATAAATATATCTCCCTTTGATATTTGCAAAATGTACTGGGGGGGTGCTTGCTAAAAAAGAAATTTTAATTTAAAACAAGCAAGCACAAATTTTCTGGTTTGTCAATGAAGCACATACTAAAATATAACTAGAAAACCACAACCATAATGATCCTAAAGATTTAACGATCACATGCAAGATCATATGGCAAATCAAATGACTGTGGCAAATTAACTTATTTCAACATAAGATTTTCAATAAAGTATTTCATTCAAACCCATGCCACACTTGATTAAATAACAAATTTAAGCTAAAAGTATTTGAGAGCATAATAAAATGAGCATTTTAATTTAATATACTCCCCCTATCAATTTGAGTTATAGCTTAGATGCAATAAATAGCTTATACTAGATAGATAATTATTTCATTATGCCTAGTTGTATAAGCCATCATTTTAAAACTTTTAACATAATTGCACTGGATATTAGCTAATTTATTTCAAACATGGCAACTAGTATAGTCTCCCTAGAACCTTCAAAATGCATAAGAGAATATATATTAAGGCATGAAATAAAGCATATAACCAAGAACAATCCATAACTAAATATATAACTTTAAGAATTGGATATGATGTTTCAGATTCTTAGAAGAGCCTCAATATTCAAAATTCAAAGCATGATGCAAATGAGTTCTTTTATGATCTTTCAATAGGTATAGAGCTTAGCTCCTTTAAGTAGGTGATGATTATGCAAGGATGAAAGTGTGATATTTTTATTTAAGTTTTCACTCATCCTTTCAAAAACATTTTAACATTTTTATTATCATAATCATCTTTGTACAAAGTTTTATTTTGGAGAAAATCTACCGAAATTTCGGCAGCATTCTGTTTGTAAATTGGATGTTTTCCCATAAAACTTGTACCTGATAATGGGTTGTTTTCAATAGATAAATCATATAAAGTAAGCAACAACCTAATATCCACAACTAGCATGCAAATTACATCACTGCATCTGCCATGCAGGATGCTTTCAACGTAAGCATGCTTTCTAGTAGTTCAATCAACAACTCATAAAAGAAATGAACTATCCAATAGATGATATGAAAAATAACCAACAATGGATAGTTATGAGATTAGTGCAGAGTTGTTCTCACAAGAGCATATAGACATATAAGCATATATAAAAATTGAGAGCATTTTAATGAATATAGATATGAAAAATGAATGCTCCCCCTCAATTATGCACTCGACTTATTTAATGTCTTTTTCTTATTTGTCAAATAATTTTGCCAAGAGATTTGGATTTTTAATGATATATGCTTGACTTTGAGTTCTTAGGCTTAACAAACCAAAACATCACAATGAATATTTCTTTGAGAGTTCTAAGTCTACATTTGCCTCTTTTCTTATGATTTACAATACGTGAGAGGTCCTAAGTTGGAATGACTTTTGATTTAAATTCTATGTGCACAGGTATACTTGAGATTAGTCTAGATTGAGACCTAGACAACCAATTTAGCCATTCAACTTAATTCATGAGGATGAAGCTCTAATGGATTTTATTTAATGTTTGAGAGCTTATGAAGCGAATTAAAATAAACACTCTTAAAGTTTTAATATCTATTATGTTCGGAAGAGTATTTCGGTAGTAGCAGGATGTTGTACAAGATAAGCATACTAAAGAATATGTCCTAACTTATTCTAGCAAAAAGCATTGTGGAGGATATGAATAACTAGTAACTGACGCTCTTTGGTGGTGGGAATGTATCCTTTAGATATGATCAAAAATTTGGAGCAAGTATACAAACCAATGAGAGGATGGATCTTTACCTGATGTGATCGTGGTAAGGTAGAGATTTCCTATGGAGGAGATGAGCTAAAATTAGAGAATTTTTACATTTAAAGCTCAAAGAAGATATCTTGATTTGTTAATAAAACTTGAATTCTTTAGTGAATGCCTCCAATTTTGATTTCAAGAGGAATGCCTATTAATAAGTACCAAATAAATAAGGAGTTATGATCAAAAGTACTTAAGCCTAGAGTGATGAGAAAATAAATTTATTAGGCATTTAAACTGGAAGAATTCATTTCCTACAACTCAAAACTTGTGCAATGGACAAAATATGCTTAACATAAAAATTCAAGCACAGATTAAGCACTAAGAATTTTATACCTAGCAATGATGCTTTTGTCCATTTGGAAGTAGATTTTAATTAAGCTATAGCCAATGATTTTATATTTTAACCAATGAATATATGCATTAAGTTTAGATTGGTTATATACTTGGATTTGCAGATTGACTTGATTTTTCAAAATACGTAGTATGTGAAATTTTAAATAGTGGACATATACTAAAATTTTACATTTTCAGCCCGAACCACTTCGTAAGCCTTTAGTCAACACTACCCCCTATGGCTAATCCTAAACACTACAGAAGAGTTATGTGATCATGTAATTTCTGTTTGAGTAAATTCTTCCTTAAATTTCAAGGGGTTTGTTTTCTTAACAACCCATACCATTTTTCTATCTTTTATTCTTAATGGGTTAGGAGTTGGTGATTTTTTGAATTTCCATACTCATTTGGGTTTCACACCTTTTCTTTTAAACAGACAATCAAATTTTATGTGCCCATTCTTTTTACATGAGACACATGTGGTGTGAGTGTATGGGCTGGAGGAGGTAGTAGCATAATATTTCAATTCTTTTACAAAGTACCCCATGTATAGGTTTTTCCTTTTCCTATTTTCGATTCCATTAAAACCTATATGTTTTTTTTTTTTTTATCTAAGGTCATATTTTGTGAACCTAACAACTTATTAAAGTTGTCCTTGCCTCTAGTGAACGTGTAGATGATCTTAGATTGGTCTTCTATTTACTTCTCTAGATCTTGCATTTTTGAATCTTTTAAGTCTTTGCAAACACTTTGTAATTTAATAAGCTCTTTGGTTATGTTATTTGCTTTCCATTCAAGTTTTGCAATAAGAAGATCTTTATTATTATCATTTGAAGTTTGAGATCTTACTACATTCAATTCTTTTTCTAATTTTTCATTCTTGTTTACTAACTCCTTGATTTTAAAATCATTTTCCCTTTGAACAAGAATTTTTGATTCACATTCTTTCTCACATGCCTGATACTTGTTCTTCAAAGCAGTATATCTTTTGTTCACTTTAACAAGTGACTTATGAATTCTATCATATTCAATTTGCAGTTCTTCATAAGTAGGCATGCTCTCACTATCACTACTATCACATGATTCAAAATCAGATGCATCATTCAAATCATCACATGAATCATTGCCATGATTATCTAATAACACAGAAGGAGACGGGTTTACCTCATCGCCAGTTAGAGTTATGAAGCCCGATTTACCTCTTTTAAGATTTGTAGAGCTTGAATCACAAGGAATGATCGCCTTTTCTAGTGTAGTTGCTCCATATCTCCTTTCAAGTTCCTCCCATATCTCCTTAGCACTATTATATGCCATAACCTCACAAAGAACATTAGAACCTATAGGCACACAACAAGGTGTTCATGGCATCAAAATTTACTTGCACTAAGTTCCTATCATGATCATTCAATTCATACTCAGATTTATGAACACTAGTACAACCAATGGATTTCACAGGCACACTATCACCCTGATCAATGACTTTCCAGAATTTCCAATTCAAAGCTTTCACATACACAGTCATTCTAAATTTCCATATAGCATAGTTATCACCACAGAATACTGGTGGGTGTGTGACAAATCTTCCCTCACATGAAGGGGATGCACTAACATGAGCCATCATGATCTTTTACTAAATAACGTTTAAGTCTAAGTTATAAGGTTGTGATACCAATTGTTAGCTTTGGTGCAATCGCAAGAGGGGGTTGAATTGGTATTTAAAAATTTTATCCCCTAGTTTAATCCACTAACATCTGTATTATATAGGCCTAAGGTCAATCTATGCAATCAATAAATAAACATACACGTGTAGTAATAGAAAAGTGCGGAAAGGTAAACAGTACACGCGATTTGTTAACGGGGTTTGGCCAAATTGCCTACATCCCTGCCTTGGCTACACCAGCACAAGGATTCCACTATGCCTCACTTAAATGGGTGGAACGACACCAGTTACAACCAGGTCAATTAATGGGGTTGACCTTAACCAATACGCCTTACCAGGATGACACACCTAGCTTTCCTAATTGGGTTTAAGCCAGTCCGGGACTATTCAACAGGGCTAGTCTCCCTCTTTGGGCTCACGCCTGGAATATAACAAATGATATAAAATTTTGTACATGGAAATTCGCTTCTTCACAAGAAGATATGTACACCAGTATAGCTCAATATAATGCAAGAACGAATGATATGTAAATATGCTCAGTGCTCTAATATGTGCTAAACACTCAAGTATAGATTACCAGTCCAGATCTAGAGTGTATATCAAAGCAAGATTTGAAACATAGTATGTGAATATCATAAAAGCATATCAAGGTTTCAAATATGCTAACTAGTTGATTCAAACAAACTCAACAAGATATTCTCAATGTACTAAGTGCCAAAAGTGTTTGAATAGAAGTTTTGAAAATGATTTTGCACACAAAAAATATAGGTTTAGGTGTCCCACAACCTTCCAAGTCTTCCCACACAAGATTTATCAAGTTGCATCAGTGGAAGAACTTGATGCTTCTACTCTCAATAAAATCAAACAATCAATATAATCTAATGAGAGTATGAGTAGGCTAGATTAGACACAAGCACTTTACAAATACTCACAACACTTGAATGATCAAGGAAAATGAAGTTTTTGAAGTGTGTGGGAGTAGTATAGCCTCTAAAAAGATATTTGAATTTGAGAGAATTTTGGCCTTAATAATCTTGTTAATCACCCCTTAATTTTTCAAATGAGCTTATATATATAGGCATAGGCAAAATTATAATTGTCGGGGACACCAAGGGTATTTTTAATATTGTTTTAAAACGTTTTAGCACAATTAACCCTATTTAAAAAATTTAACTGCCGTAAAATTTTTTTTCCAACTCGAGAGCACCAATCAACTGGACTTGAGGTTCAGTTAACCAGGTGACAAAGTTTGATTGACTGGGAGAAATTTAAATTGGGAGTTCGATCGACCGTACTGAGTGACCCAAGGGCGATTTTTCCAGGGGAAGTTTGGTTGACCAGAAGGTCAAAGGGTTGACTAGGGGAAGTTCGGTAGACTAGCATAATTGAACTGGTCTTGTTCGGTCGACCGAGCCATGGTCAAACTGTTGACCTGTAGACTAGTTCGGTCGAATGATAGATTTACACTGCGAAAGTATGGTCGACCGAACATGCATTTTTAATTCATTTTGGCTCTATTTCCTTTGTATATTAACCCTATTTATATAATGATTAATGTTGAAGACTATAGGACATATTTTTATAAATTATAGGGAGTCCTAAGGTTAGTCAAGGTCTTCTTTAGGACACCAAAAAAATCTAGCGTCGGTCAACCGAGTGATCCTTAAGGTCTTTCTATTGTCTGTGTAGGTACCTAAAGTCCAACTAGGGTTGATTTGAGCATACCTACCTATCATGCATGATGCAAATTACTACAAGTCATAGAAGTGTACAGTCCATAATAATATTACGTCCTAGAATTTAGAAAGTGAAAAAGAATTACAAATACAACACAAAACTTCTTCATTCATTAGAACGAACACCGCACGCCATCATGATATGTCTTTCAGTTCGAATACGTGCATAAGGTGAACCTGCATGCAAACCTTACTACAACCATTAGTACAAAGTGTATTTGTCATGATCAAAATTGGGTGTGATTTATCAAGTCAACATCAGCTCTTCTCCATACTCTCTTTAATTTTATGCAAGAATATATTCTGCGTGTATGATCTTTAACTTTTGCTAAGTTTGAGAATTGCTTGACTTTTGATTTTAATTCATATTTGAAGTTAGCATACCATAATATTGGTTGTTGGTTCATATGATATATTCAAATAAAATTCCGATTTTGAATATCAAAAGCTAAAAGATATTTTAAGTTACAAGTTTTACAAAATCAAATCTTTAATACTATATTTCATTAAATATGAGTTTTAATTCACAAGATTTGAGATTTGTTTTTAGCAATTATAAATTGATACTCAGAATTTATCAGTTGGAATTTAACATCAACGAATTGAATTTAGATTGAATATTAACTAAATTTGGTTGATTAATTAATATTACATTATTTAAGTGATTGTTGAAGGTTGATTATTACTTATGGTAAATTTTGCTAAAGTTAAAACTCAACTAAGGAACTTAAAATACAGAGCAAGCAAATTATAAATTTTTTAAATCCCAATTTAGCCCCCTCTTGGGAGTATACCTTAATTCTCACCTTTGGTTGTGAGAACCCTTCAGGCTATGGGTTTTTCAGCTCTAACCCCTCCCTAATCTTAGAACGGATATAATGCCACCTTTCTCTCAACTAGGATCTCTTGCCCAACTCTCACTGTTGTGTGTCTCTCTGTGTTTTTTGTTCTTTTTTCTGTGTCCTTCTCCCTTTGCAAATGCCTCTATTTATAGGGTTAGAGCAGGTAACAAATCAAACCTTCCTTCATTGTCGCTTTCCTTGTACCCTATTTTCCATGTGCATGCTTTCATTCCTACATAAGATTACCATCATCGGCCACGACTCATTGAAATCGAATTCTCTGAGCTGATTTTTTTTCATATGGATTCCTAACTAAATACTTGGATTAAGAAACAAATCAAGCCTCTTAACAACAAATCCTTCATTTTTAAGAAAAAAATCCTTTAATTTATTATAGAATCAACCTAGAAATCTCTCCCTTGATTGTTTTGTACATTCTCCTTTATTTCTCTGTATCTCCTTGTATTTGACCCCATTCCCCTATATTTCATGTATTTCCTTGTATTTGACATTTCTACTATATTCAATGGACAATAAATGAAAATTTTGTTATTTAAGGCCCCAATTAAAATAAGGTGTCTACCCATATGTTTGATCAGTTATAGATCTATAGCTAATCAGCAATCTAGAGGCCTATCAAGACGAAGCTACATAAAGAGGGATAGCGTACTCCCATCTCAAATCTCTTTGCACCCCTTTTCAAGATTTGAAATTTGAATCCTTTAATATTATAAAAGTCCCGTTAAGGATGGACATCTCGATCTCATATATACTACTCAAATTTAATATTACATTTCTTTTTCATATCACATTTTTTTAAACATGCAAAACAATTATAGAACTAAAATTAAAAAAAAAAAATACAAATAGATCAAGCCTAATTAAGTCCTCTTCCAGTGTTTGTTTGTAGATATTTTCATTTTTCACCTGACTACCTTCCGCTAAAGAAATCTTTTGGATTCCAATTCCAAATAATATTTTAGGCCATGGAACATTCATTATTAGTAATTCCTACTAACCCCCAAAAAAAGGTACAAAATTGTGTCATAACTTGCCTAGATCAATCATCTGTACAAAATATATGCATTTCTAATAATTAGCTATATGGACTAGAAAAACATAGCTATATGTTTGGCAGTATAAATTTTAAATTTTAAATTTAGTTAGATATAATATATAATAAAATTATGTTAAGTTTTTATTCAAATTCATACAAATTCAAATCTAAAATACAAATCCAAGGTCCCAAATACCATCTAATCTTGGATTAAAATTTATGTTAAATTTTAATAAAATATAATATAAAATTGTATTGAATTTTATTCAAATCTACTCAAATTCAAATCGAGAGCTGGAAATTCATAATTTTGAAACGTAGTATATCAATTTTGAAAGATTATATGCTTCATTGAATACTAGAAAATTAAGGTTCACAAGAAATCAAGTCTATAATTGAAAGTCAACAGGAGCAAGCTTTTCAACCCGATTCCCCTTAATACGGTAATCTTCTTGTGATGGGGGGCACCGCCCCTACCAACTGTACTAACTTAAGATGCAGAAGGTAAGAGTGAGTGTGACTCAACAGGTGAGGATCATGTGATACTTAGCAACTGATGCAATTTCGTCACCAATATTACGTACCAGCATTCTGCTTAATTTTATTTGGCCAGCTAGCTAGAATTGCCTAGCTAGGGCATGCATTTCTACATACATACATATATATATATATATATATAGTACCTGCTTGCTTCGATCCCCTCTGCCCTCCTAGCTAGTTAATTGATATTCTTTTAACTAGTTAGGCTGCTAGTTAGCGTATCCGTTTTAGGGTACCCCTACATGCATGAAATTCCTTCGGATCCCAAGGTCCGTATTCAATTCATTTTGATTGTGTGGGGCTTTCTTATGTGACATGCATCTTGATCTTGTACAACATATGCTAATCTGCTCTTGCATGGGATTTTGAAGCTAGCAGCGACAGCTGCAGGTGCAAGTAACATGATCAAGATGCTAGAGAGATGATCGATAGAAGATCCTCTTGTCTGGCATATATATATATATATATATATTAATTGATTCATTACGACTTTTTAAAAATAATTTTTCAGTATCTTTAGGCTTAGTTTGGCCCTTTTAACTTTTTAAAGGGATATTTTAGAAAGGAGGTAACGAAAAGAGGTTTTTGATAGTGGTTGAACAATATTTGACTCCCGTGGGAAGAAGAAGGTATTAGAGAAAAAAAGAATTAGTTTTAAATATTTAGTTAAAAGAGTTATAAGGTATCTAAATATATTTAAAATGATTGAAATAAGTATATATCTTTAAGAAATATAGTTAACGCATTGATATTTTATAATATTTGAAAAAAAAAATTAAGGATAAGAATTGAATTAAATAATTTATTAGAGAAAAAAATGAACTTTTAACTTTTAAAAGATTTAAATATGTATCCTTTAAAAACTCATCAAAAAATTTTAGGAAATGACTTTTAAAAATTGAAAACACTATTTACCAATTAGTCCAATATTCAACCCTACATTAAACTTGGGCTAGCTATACACTAAGTTTGAGCTACACAATCTAAGGCAGCCCTACTTATCGCTAGCTAGGTGACACGACCATGTGAAGGGTTTGCAAGACTTGCTAGTTATGGAATAGAAGTTTAAATACTTAGGTTAAAGTAAACCAACAAAAGGCACTACATGAACACAATTAAAAGCAACATATGCAAAGCATCCAGCTAACGACAAGTGAGTTTACGAAAAACAAGTGAATCATGTAGTGAATATAGAATAAAGCTCATTCCAATATACCTTCTTAGCGAGCAACACTTTTTGTAGCGACGGAGCTAGCAGGCTAAGCACGGTGATTAAAATAGTTAGTCAATTTTATGATGATTCATAGACATTCCCCATCCCTTAATGATCCTTCTATGCAAACTTCATTGTGACACACAGAAGTATCACTACAAATAGTAAGGTTTTTTAATTTTTTGAGGCACTACTTAACTTGAATGAAAATCCTACATTGCTAATTATATGATGATTGCCCACCAAATGAGCACTAGACATTTTTCTATTCTATAGAAACACCAAAGGACCTAAAACTAAAGAAGGGAGCTCCACACTTTGGGAACACCAATGATCCAAATTTTGTTAGTTTGTTATGTGTGAAATATGAGGTTTTGGCAAACATAAAAATGTAATTGTTTATGTTGAGTCTTCATTTAAATGGAATTTTGAGTTTGATTCGAATTGAACTCCATATATTAGATTCTAGTTGGATTACAAAAGTGGACTCCTAATTTATGTGAAAAAAAAATATAGTAGCATGCCTAGACCACTAAAAGAATTAACTTAAAAGGGGTTTGTTCTCTAGTTGGATACTCTTAGACAAGCAGACGTACATTTAATCACTCCTATAATTATGGAATAGGAGATGCTTGCTTTGGTTGACTTGTTTTGTGGTTTGACTTGAAAATTTGGATGCATATTATTCTAAGTGAATGTGATAATGATTTAGTATAGATCCTTTGTGTTGCAAATGCCTAAGCTTGGAGTGGTTTGTTTTGTTAAACAATAAAAAGATTGCAAAGTTTAGTACTTACCAAGATGCAATGCAAGGATATTTCTTAAAATAGAATATGGCTTGTGCGATATGTTTCTAGAGGACTTGTTTTTTTTATGTGTTTAACAATTTGTAATGCGTGAGAAGGATTTAAGTGTGGTTGATATGATATGAATTTTTTTGAGTATGTATCCTTCAAATGTATATTGTTTGAATTAACATTTTATGAGTTGATTTACGAAAGCATCCTTTCTAAGGGAATCGTCGGTTTATTATGCTCCCCACCTCATTCTCCATCAAAAGGTTCTGAGCCTTTAGAAGGTGAAAGCCTTTACATGTTTTTACGACTAGTATTTATCAACTTACACACACTACACACTGAACAAAAATGATAGGAAGGAAAACTCATAATCAAAATAATTAGGGGAGTAAGCATATAAATTTTTTTACAAGTGCGAGGTAAGAAGGAATTTATCGAGGTATGAAGGAGTTTCATCGGTTAAAGAATTGATGAAGATCATCCTTCAAGCATCAGTAAGAAAACAAATCCAAAAGTTGTAGAACTTAAATTGTCTTATAAGAATAATGATGTTAAGGTTAGGATAAGTTCCTACAGAATGTCTAATAGAGATATCTAGTGATATATTGAAAGATAGGGCAGACCATTGATTGGATAAAAAAAAAAAAGGGGAGGCAATTGATGTATTGAGTCAATAGTTTGAGGATTTTGAGAAACTATTCCTAGAGAATTATTTATTGTCCATTTGAATCAAAGATTTTACTTAGGAAAAGGAAATGAAAAGAAAATAAGGAGGAAACTCATTTTTCATTGTATTTTTCTTCTATATTATTTTTTATTAAAAATGAAAGTTTGTTTTTATATGATTAAAAATCGAGAAACATAAAATATTAATGATGTGTAAAATAAAAAATTTTTTCATGAATTTGATATATTTTTCATTTTCTTTCTTACTTTCTTCAGTAACCAAATATGAAACACATGGATTCCTAGATATTTCCTTCCTTTCTCTAATATTTTCTGAGTTCCAAACGAGGCCTTAAGAAAGATAGCATTGTAGGCCTAACAAGACTTAATCTCATTATGATGAAAACACACTATGGTATTAAAATTGTGCTTTCAAGTGAAATTTTAGTTTTTACATTTCTTACAAGAAAAATGGTTAAACTTAGTAAAGATTGGATGAAGCTCAACTTAAATTCACAAGTCATGAAGAAAACAAGCACATTGAAGTATTGACAAAGATTAAACAATGTTAAAACTTCAATACATGAAGACTTAGGATTTATTGTTATTTAGATATTTTTAGAGTCCCATTTAAGTGCTCTTTAATTTCAAATTTGTTTACGAAGCTCTTAGGATTACATATTGGACTTAGAAACCTACTTCAAAATTTGGAAAATATTTTTACAAGTCCAAAATTCTTTTCAAAGTAATACAAACAAGTTTTGGAATAAAAAAAAAATGGAAATACACTGAGTTACATAGTGTTCAGGTGCCTAAGGAAAATGCTCAGTCGACTGAATTGCTATTGCCAGTGTAAGAAAACCAGACCGGTGTTAGTACAGGCGACAGAATGGAATTCAGGTCACTCGAACAAGGTCAGGTGACTAAACTCACAAATTCAGGCGACTAAATCGCTACTGCCAGTTTTGGAGTGCATATTTTAATTGGTTCAGGCGATGGAAGTCTGTGTTTTAAACTTATGAACTGCGCAACCTCTTTCCTATTTTACAAGATATGGTTTCTAAACTTGGGAAAAATAATAAGGATTTTTCCCAAGCTATATAAGGCTTATTATATGCACATTAGGGAACTAATGCACACTTAAATACATTCAATATACTTTGATTCATACTTTGAAAAGCTATTGTGCGCAATCCTTAAGTCCTAAACTAATTTCTGAGTCATTCTTCTGAATTTCTTATGCCAAAAGTTAGAAAATCATTGATTTCTTTGTGAGCTTCTTTGCAAATTAGCTATTAAGAGTATATAGTGATTTTATCACTGTACACATTTGCTCTACTATGAGAGTAATATGCTTGTAAGCACAATTTTATTACTATTTTGCAAACTGATGATTATGGGTTAGAATTTTTGCCTAGTGTGATGGATATTCTTGCTAGAGAGGGATCTCCACCTTCCAAGGGAGAGAGGGAACTCCACCTATTGAATGAAGAGAAAAAGAAAATCCTCATAGCAAGTTTCTTGGGGTAAGGACATAGGCTAGACACTGAACCTTGTAAAAAATTCGTGTCTTCATTTTCTTTTCTTAACTCTCTTTGATTTTATGCACTTATTATTTGCTCATTATCTGCAGTGTATGTTTTAAATTGATTGAGAAAGTTGGTTGAATGTTGAGACTGGATTGGGATTATTTTGAATGATTAAATTGATTAGTGAATGATTTGGATGGTTTAATTTTTTGGTTGAAAATCATACGATTGCTAAAACTTTGAATTAAATTTGATTGGCTGAGGTAAAGTTATTTTTGTTGTTTGATTGTTCATGTATAAGAAGGTTATTTGCTTGAGTTATATTGTTGAATCTAGTTTTAAATAAATACTTGTTCATTGTTTAAATTCAGAGTAGATATTTCAATCTACTGAAGGTAAAATACATTTTTTTTTTCTCAAATTACATATATACCTAGGATTGCTTACTGGTATAGTCCTTTGTTGATTAGTTGTTTTGTGGTGATTGAGATTGTTTAAAAAGGTTTAAAATAAATCAAGCTTCCATGTAATAAAATTTTAAATACCCAATTCACCCCCCTCTTGGGACTACATCATACTTTCAATTGGTATCGGAGTATAGGTTGTAGCAAATCCTAATAGTTAATTACACAAAGGTCGTAATGGAAAACGTAGGTGTATCCCATTTCGGTGAAGGACAATCCTCCACTAGACCCCTAATTTTCTACTTTGTAAACTATACTTTTTGGAAACAAAAAATGAGGATATTTTTACAAACCATGGATTGAAAAGTCTGGAAAGTTGTAATCCAGACTAAACAAAACTGGAAAGTCCGAAAAGTTGTAACCAAGGATTGAAAACTACGTTCCTTCTAAAACTGTATAGAACATGGAAGTTCCTAAAGGAGAAAACGAAATGAGTGAGACTGATATGAAAAAATTGCAAATAAACTCCAGTGCTATGAATGTCTTGTATTGTGCTTTAGACGCAAATGAGTTTAATAGGATAATGGGATGTAAGACTGAAAAATGAAATTTGGGACAAACTAGAAGTAAACTACAAGGAAACAGTAGATTTTAGGGATAGTATTATAGACATGCTCACTAGTGAGTATAAGGCCTTTAGGATGAACCTAGAAGAATCTATATCGAGTATGTATACTAGGTTTACTCACATAATAAACTCCCTAAATGCACTTGGGAAGAGCTATTCAACTTATGAAATGATTAGGAAAATCCTTAGAGGACTTCCACTTTTTTGGGAACCCAAGATCACTATTATAACTGAAGGTAGAAACTTAAAGAACACTACCCTAGATGAACTCATTGGGTCACTTCTCACGTATGAGATGGCTATTAATAAAAGATCAATGAAAGTTGGCAAACATAAGAAATCCATAGCACTCAAAGCTTCCAAAGAAAGCTTGAGTGACGAAGAAGATGATGAGATGGATGATGATGACCTAGAATTATTCACTAGAGGCCTAAGTAGATTATTTAAAAATAATAAGAGATTTGCTAGAAAATTTAGAGGATCAAAAATGGACAAAGGTGAATCTAGTAAGAAAGAAACAAAGGTTGAACCTCCAACTTCTTGTAATTGCAAAAAGGTAGGCCACGTAAAACTTGATTGTCCACAACTTAAGAAAGAAGTTGAGAAGAAAAAGAAGAAAGCAATGAAAGCCTCAACTTGGGATGATTCCAGCTCAAGCAACTCGGAAATTGACTTGAGTGATCAAGAAGCGGCCAATCTATGCTTAGTGGCGATAATTGATGAGGTAAATTCTTACTCAAACGCATTTATTGAATCTAGTGATGAATCTTGTAATGAATCGTGTGAAAGTATGCCATCTTATACTGAAATACAAAATGAGCTATTTACACTGCATAAAAGGTTCATTAGAGTGTCCAAAAGAAATACCACATTAAAAGGTCAAAATGAAATGCTAATGAACAGAATAGAGTCAACTCAAACAGCTGAAAAAGAGAAGGACTTGTATATTGTTGAACTAGAAAGTCAAATTAGCAAGATTTCCAAAGAACTATAAAATGTGAAGGCACAAGCATATTGTGAAAATATGAAAGACTTAGAAATAACCAGTCTAGAAAGAAAAATAGAAGACCAAGATAAAATCATCTACAATTTCACAAGAGGAAAATAAAACTTTGATAAACTTGTTAGATCTCAAAGAATTTCTTTAGACAAGAAAGGAATTGGATTTAATGGAATTGAAAATAGGAAGAAAAATAACCTCTACATTGGGTATTTTGTAAAAGCGTCTAAAAACTACTAGCACCTCCTCAACCAATGCATATGTACACACCACATGTTTCTTGTGTAATGAGAAGGGACACATAAAATTTGAATTTCCATTTAAAAGAAAACATGTTAAAACCAAAAAGGTGTGGAGAGTCAAAAATACCTCTAAAACAAACCAAAAAGGACCTAAGAAGGTTTTGGTACCTAAAGTAACATCTTAAATCCTTTTTGTAGGTATGTTTTAGCCACCCCATAAAAAGACAGTGGTGCTTGGACAGTGGATGCTCAAGGCACATGATGGGAGATAAGTCCAAGTTTACGTCGTTGAATCTAAAGCAAGGTGGACATGTTCCTTTTGGAGACAATGCAAAAGGTAAGATTATCGGAATCAACAAAGTCTATGATGCTTGCCAGCTTGGGAAGCAAATCTAGACTAGATTTAAAAGGAAGCAACTAATCTCCACTAAAAGGCCATTGGAATTAATTCATCCATAAATGTTTGGCTCCACTAAGACACAAAGTCTAGGAGGAAAGCAATACGTTTTTTTCATAGTTGATGACTACTCCATGTTTACCTGGGTGTTATTTTTATCCTCCAAGGATAAGGTGTGTAAAATGCTCACCAACTATGTAAGAAACTTCAAAATGAAAAATAGTATGGGGTTTAACACATAAGAAGTGATAGAGGCAGTGAGTTTAGGAATAAAGATGTTGAAAACTTCTGTGATGAAAATGGAATTTCTCACAATTTTTCAGCACCACGTACACCTAAAAAAAAATGGAGTTGTTGAAAGAAAGAATAGATCATTATAAGAAAGGGCTAAGAGTATGCTAAATGAGCATAACCTGCCTAAATACTTTTGGGCTGAAGCGGTGAACACCGCCTATTGCGTGATGAACAGAGTGTCTATTAGGGCTAGTTTGGATAAAACCCCCTATGAACTTTGGAGAGGAAAAAGACAAAACATTTCATACTTCCATGCATTTGGATGTAAGTGTTTTGTATTACATAATAAAGGGGATCTAGGAAAATTTGATGCTAAATCGGATGAAAGAATCTTTCCAGGATATGTTGTAAATAGCAAAGCATTTAGAGTCTACAACAAAAGAACACTATCTATTATAGAATCTATAGACATAGTATTTGATGAAGCTAATCAATTTTCTTATAAAACCAATGATGTTGATGATTAAGACATATGAAAGAGTTTTGAAGACCTATGAATTCATGAAATTAAAGATGGTAGTGTTGAATCCAAAGAACCATCTAGTGATGACTCTCTAGAACAACTTGAATTGCCTAAGGAATGAAAATTTGTAAAGAATCACCCTAAGGATCAAATAACTGGTGAACCATCATGACGGGTAACAACTACATCTTCACTAAAGAACATACATAATGATTGTGTGCTCCTATCTCAAGAGAAACCTAAGAATATTAATGAAGCAATCAATGGTGATTCATGGGTGGTAGCTATGTAAAAGGAATTAAATCAGTTAAAGAGAAACAAAGTTTGGAAGTTAGTTCCTAGACCCATTGATCATTCAGTAATTGGAAGTAAGTGGGTCTATAATAAAAAGGATGGAAATGACATTGTAGTCCATAACAAGGCAAGATTAGTAGCACAAGGTTATAATCAATAAGAAGGTATTGACTATGATGAAACCTTTGCTCCTGTGGCTAGAATGGAAGCAATTCATATGCTACTAGCCTATGCATCTCATAAAAAATTCAAAATCTATCAAATGGATATGAAAAGTGCATTTCTAATTGGTTACATAAATAAAGAACTGTATGTAGCACAACCCCTGGGTTTTGAAGACTTCCATTTTCTGAATCACGTATATAGAGTAACGAAAGCCCTTTATGGTTTAGAACAAGCTCCTAGAGCTTGGTATGAAAGATTAAGAGAATATCTTTTAGATAATGATTTCATGAGAAGAAAATGGATAGTACCTTGTTTATCAAAACTAAGACCGATGATATGCTTAACATTCAAATTTGTGTTGATATCATATTTGGTACTACAAATGAAGACTTATGCAAAGAATTCGCAACATACATGCAAGATGAGTTTGAAATGAGCATGATGGGTGAATTGACATATTTCCTTAGTCTTTAGATCAAACAAGCTAAAAATGGAACATTTACAACCAATCTAAATACATGAAAGTCCTGCTCAAGAAATTTGATATAGAAGGTGGAAAGCCATTGGGAACCCCAATGAGCACTTCTATTAGTCATGATTAAGACGAGCAAGGAAAACTGGTAGATCTTAAATACTACCAAGGCATGATTGGTAGTTTGCTATACTTGACCACTAGTAGACCAACTAAAATGTTTAGCGTTTGTATGTGTGCTAGATTTGAAGCATCACCCAAAGAACCACATCAAATTGATGTAAAAAGACTTTTAAGGTATTTGATAGGTACTATACACTTAGGTTTATGGTATCCTAAAGATACATCATTTGAAATGATCAGCTACTCTAACGTGGATTATGGTAAGTGCAAAATAGAACGTAAAAGTACAAGTGGTACATGTCACTTCCTAGGATGATCTCTAGTATCTTGGTTTTCCAAGAAACAGAATTTCGTGGCATTATCCATTGTTGAGGCCGAGTATGCAACAATAGTTAGTTGTTATGCACAAGCATTATACATGAAGCAATAACTCAAAGATTTTAATTTGGAATATGTGGCTGTGCCTATTAAGTGTGATAATACCAGTACTATAAATATGTCCAAAAATCCAATATCTCATTCAAAGACTAAGCATATTTACATAATACATCATTTCTATAGAGATCACATACAAAAGGAGGATATCACTCTTAAATTCGTAAGCACTGATGAACAATGGGCAAAACCTCTTCAAGAGGACCTTTTCATCTCAATACGGCGAGAATTAGGCTTATTGCACAGTAAGGAAGTAATTTGAATCATTACTGTGATGACCTACTTAATTTCCACATTTTTAAAAAATATATATAATAAATTCAATATCACAAAATCACAATCCTCAACTCAGTAGATCATAGCCCACATGGACGCGTGGGTACCAGGGATATATTAGAACATATAACAGAAGCCTAAGTAGCAAGAAACATACAATAATATACATCTCATTATACCATACATCACAATACCAGAGTTACTACAATCACTGTATATATATACACAACACTTAACCCAAAAAGATGTCCTAGGGCCATTTCCACAAAATACCTCCAACCCTATTAAAATACTTACACTTCTGGAAGGGTAGATCTACCGTACTAGATCAGCGGGGCTTTACCCGCTCTCCTATCAGGAGCTCCTGAAAAGTTTATAAAATTTGGGTGAGACATCTCTTAATAAGGGAAACAAACCAATACCAGTGTATGGAAGCATGAGTATTCCGTGTTATACATATACCATACAGAACATATTCAGTAACTGTTTTGTCAAATCTAGGAAAACATATGTATCATCAAAACATGGCAGAACATACTGCATTTTCATAAACATATTTCATCTCATACAATAATAATACAAAAACATTCCTGGTAGGTTAGCTAGTTGTTGTCATGTATTACCCCCACATGACTGGGTTGTATGGCCCGAAGGCGGGACTTGACAATGGTTGGCCGACCACTGCCAAGTCAAAAGTACAGTCTGTAAGTCTGATGGGTTTGCCAGACCAGGTCCGTACACCAGGGGCGCTCACACACTTCTTAAAAACCAAATCGACCATCCAATCTCGCTTCACTCTCTACAGTGGCGTTAACACAAATATCATGATCACGAAGACCATGGACACATAGCAACTGTACCGTGCAAGTGCTAGCCTAGACCAAGCCAACCAGGTTTTGATATCATACAACATATATTGAAACTGTGATACATGGATATTTCATATCATTAATTATCAGATCAATCATATCATTTGGCATATATACGTATATCATGAAAATCATCGGCCTGTACACCAGTATTACACATTTTACCATAGTTCGGCCCTTACGCCGGCAAATCATAGCACAGCCTATACGCTGGAAAATCATTTCCATAGCTCGACTCATACGCCGGCAAACATATCATAGCATAGCCCGTACGCTAGCAAATCACATCCATAGTACGACCTGTACGCTAGCAAAATATATTCATAGCCTAGCCCGTATGTTGGCAAATCATACACATAGCACGACCCATACACCGACAAAATATATAAAAATCTTGGCCTGTACGCTGGTTTTCCATTATAAAATGTGTATTATAATCACATTTCCAGAAAATAGCATTTCATAACAATTTCTACTCATGCCACACTAAACAAGTTTTTCATATATTCAACATACCATCATTTTCAATAGTATTTTCTCAAATATAAATCATATATATGAACATATTTACTTTCCTGAAATCAAATGCTATATATATATATATATATATATATATATATACATACATTTTCTAAAAAAAACCTAGCCTAGTTTATCGCCTTACCTGATTCTTGAAAAGCCCCTAAGAAAATCTGTCCCACACCCATAGCGTTCCCAACTCGACACCTTGGAAACAACATTCCCTAAAACTAAAGTTCAGTATTTCTACCTGTATATCACTTCCTACAACTCTCAATTAACCAAATAGTGAGTAGAAAATCTTACCCTGGATTTGGGATGGTTTCCAACTCAGCCCCACCAACGATCCGCTCCGGTTGACTTGCAGAGAACTTTCCTAGGAGCGTCGTGGTGGCTTCAGATCGTCAAATTGGCAGAAATCCGGCTCGAAATCTAAGAAAGAAGGGGGAAGGACCAAAGGATGAGAGAGAGAGGGTTTCTGCGCTAATTTTCCATAAAAAATATGAGTTTTTCACTATTTATATGGCTGGATTCGTCGACGATCCACGTCATCTCGTCGACTAGTACTTCAATAATTTTGTTGATGAAACCCACTCCTCGTCAATGAAATTTAGGCTGCCCCATAACTCTTCTCGGCATTTCCTCATCAACGAGACACGTCACCTCGTTGACGAAGTCGACTGCCTCCTTTTATTTTCAGTTTCCATTTCCCTTTCTTTTATTATTTAAATACCATTATTCTTCGTGTCGTTACAATTACCCTAATAGTTTGGGTCAAAAGTTAAAGCTAGTCAAAATTTTGATACTGGCAGGTTAACCCTATGGGTCATACCCTATTTTGATTATAACAAATACTGAGATATTTAATGTCTATCAAGTTTGAGTGCAGGTTCATACTAGCAAGATCACTTGATGGCATAAGAAGCCTTAAAGATTCAAGACCTAAAAGATTTATCTTGTGTTGTAATTCATATTATGTTTATCTTGGGCCTGTAATAGTAATATAGGAAATGGTCGGTAACAATTAATGCGCATCGTGCATGTAGGAACTTATAAGCTAAAGATTGTAGATTGGCCTTAGGGATCACTGGTCGACCGACGTTGGATTTTTTCAGTGTCCTCATAGACCTTAGAAAGACCTTAGGTTCCCACACATATGCACAAATAGTACCCATTATCATTCACACTATAAGGGGATTAAATTGGTATGAATTTGACCAAAATAGGCAAAACTGTGAGAGTTTGGGCGACCGAACCCGTGGTGTTCAAAACACCTCGAGCGCTTGAACCACTAGAAAGTCAGTAAGTTGACCTGGTTTCAGGTGACCAAACCAGAAATGAGTGTATTGTCTCCGGACGACCGAACCTTTAAAAGGGAAACTTTTCACCAACTTGGGCCACTGAAGGTTTTGGTTCAAAATAGGCCTCGGGTGGCTGAACACCTGAGTTTGGTTAACTGAACTAAGCTTCGAGCACCGAAACTACAGATAGAAAGTTTATGACTTTTGTTCAACTAATCGTGCTTGAACTCGGGCACTTAAACCTTAAAAAATGGCTTTTTTAAACTAAGTCTATTCGGGCAACTGAACCTTGGTTCAACCACCCAAAAGCTCTCGAGTTGCTTATTTTTTACCGGGGTTAAAAATAATTAAATGGGGTTAATTTTACTTATTGGTTTTAAAACAATTCTAATTATGACCCTTATGTCCTAAACAGTTCTATTTTGGCCTTTGTCTATAAATATGAGTTCATTTGTGAGGATTAATAGGAAATTAGCAAATTGATTAGTCAGAAATCCTTTGAAAATTTCCCAATCCTATTCTTACATACTAAGCCCATAACACTCAAATACCTTTATTCCTTTGAGAAATCTTACATTGTGAGTGTTTTATTCATTATCCTATATTGTTAGAAACCCTCGCTTGTATGTTTGTGATTTTCATTTGAGGGTTAAGCAAAGGATTTTTTCCCTATTTTTATTTAATAAATCTTTGTGTGGGAAAAATCTTATAGCTAAGTGAGTCTTTGCATTGTCATTGCAAGACTCATTGAGCTTGTACTTTTGTCTGTGCAAAAATCTTTTTACAAACTTATTTTTTAATATCTCCTTGTTCTTATATATTGAGAAAATTTTGTTTAGAGATATTTAGAATACTCTTGGTAGAAATTTTTGAAACCCTAAGCTTGTGATTGAAATATATTGATACATAGTTTCAAAGATAGTTCTAGAATACACTCTTGTGCTTGATTAGATAAAGTAATTATTCTGAGTGTTGCTTTCACACATAGAACATTGAGCTTATACTTTATACATATTGATGTGCATTGATTATACTGTGCTAAATAGGTACTAACCTGTTTAGTGTAAGAAACATTTTACGTGTATGTAAAATTTCATACATTTGTTGTATTCTTGTCGTGGGTGTGAAGAGGGAGACTAGCCTTGTGGAATAGTCCCGGATTGGCTTAAACTCAGTTAGGAAAGCTAGGTACACCATCCTGGTAAGGTGTAGGTTGAGGTCAGTCCCGTTAATTGATCTAGTTGTAACTAGTGCCACTCCACCTATTAAGTGAGCATTAGTGGAATCCTCGGGCTTGTGAGTTAAAGGTGGGGATGTAGGCACAGTTGGCCAAACCCTGATAACATATTGTGTGTACACTTTATTTTTTCGTAATTTTTTTTCTACATGTATATGTTATTGTATAAATGTCACGTATGATTTAATTGCTGCATATTATCTGCGCATTTGGGTTTATGTGTATATAGAAAGACCGTAGGTTGTGAAATACTGCTATTGGATTAGCTAAACTTAGGAATAAATTTTAAATACCAAATTCACCCTCCCTCTTGGGAATACACCAAAGCTAACACCGCAAGTGATTGAACTTCCCTTTTTAGCCGACTGAATAGCTACTAGTTTAGATTTTTTAAAATCCCAGATAGTTCAGGTGATTAAATGTTCAAGTCAAGCACCTGAACCATGCAAGTATATATACTGCAGTTCGCAAAAAAACCCTAACTTTACAAACATTCAGGCACTTGAAACCTATTCTTTTCTCCTCTAAATCTTCGTCTATCACTCTTCAAAGCTCTCACACTGAGTTTTTGTCCAAAAAGCTCTATAAAAGCTTCAAATCTTGTTTCATAGTCTCAGTTTTTTAGATCGATCTGCCTTATCTTTTCATAAATCATGCCTAAGACAAAAGCTAGGGCTAACAAGAGCCAATCTTCAGGACAAGGTGACTTTGAGATTATCCAACACTAGCTCGACTCTCTAACAACTAAGAAAATGTACAACGAACATATCCAATCTACCAAACTGATTCTTGGTAAGATATTGGATATCCTTTTCTGAATATTCTTCGTATGTTCAATGTTCTAGGTTGGGATAGGTTCATTTTATATCAACCTAGAGGAGTGTACCCAAATTTGGTTCGCTTGTTTTATACAAACTTAGGTAGGGAACGAAACATACATGCCACCAAAGACATGACAAATCATTCATACTCACCCCACAATCTATAGAAACTAGACTCTGAATCCAATTTGGTGAATGTCCAAAATTGGGACATTCGTGGTTGATGGAACATGAATTTACATCCCAAGAGATTTTGCCTCTTTTTATGACCGAAAAACCAATCTACTTTGGTCACCCACCTTTATATAGGCGGTTAACTCTTAAGGTGAAGATCATTCATTTGCTAACCACATACAATATTCTACCTAGGAGTGGGTTTCGGGACCACATTTCCTACTTAAACTATTTTTTTATGTGGTGTTTGTATAAAGGCAAATGTCCGGATCTTCCTACCCTGATATTCAAATGAATGATTTCAAAGGAAGAAACAAAGCACGTCATTCTTCTATATTGAGGAATCTTGAGTCTCATCTTTGAGCATCTCGGTATGGCTAATTCATCAACCCTATTTATAAAATGAATATCCTAAGATTTATTTTTGTCAACCACTTTGAAACTCATGGGATATGAATTTTCTGGTGTAAATGGTTGGGTTTCCAAACACCAACCACCTCCAAGAGAACAAATGAAGGAAGGTCATATGCATAGCAATGCTCTATCTCATGCAGCACTACTTGTAACGTCTTGCTTATCTTATCATATAATAAAACATAAATAATAATAAAGTCAACCTGAACCCATGGGTAATGGGGACACATCTGACTTTCACAGTGGAAACCTAAGTAGCAGTAAATATAAATCATTATTCTGATACCCACAAAAAAATATATATAATACCAGAGTTAACTATAAATCAAAACATTGTATTTATATACATCTCCCAAAAATAATACAAAAAATAATCTCTAGGATCCCACATCAACAAACCTCTAATCGTATTCCAAACTTACCCTCCTAGTAGGGTAGCTCAACTAACTCAACAGACTCAACGACGGTCTCAGTCCATCAGTCTTTTTGGGTTTCCTAAAAAATTATTTAATGTTGGGGGGTAAGGAAAAATAAACTAAATACAACCGTGTGACAATATGAATATTTGATGCAATTATAAATATACAGTACATTTCATATACTTGAAAACATTCTTCATATAAAACTGAATAATCATATACTTTCCTATTTGCTAATAAATCATACAGTTCATAAAATATCTGATATAACTAATAATATTGAAAATTCACCTAGGAGGTATAGCTAGCTGATGTCATGTACTACCCCCCATGACGGGTTGTGCAGCCCAAAGGCGGGACCTGACAATGGCTGGCCGACCACTGTCGAGTCAAAAATGTTTGTAAGTATAATGGACCCGCCATACTCTGGTCCGAACTTCTAGGTGGATGTCTACAACTCTACACTGAAAGCCACATCAACTATCCATCTCCCACCCCCTCGTGAGGCAGTTAGCACAAATCTGAACATATTAATCTGATCTGCATAGCTACGGTACCGTGCTCCTGTAACTGAACTAAACTATCCTCCCGGTTCTGATAATACATAATACATGATAATATACAGTTTAACATAAATAGATTGATAGCATTTTCTATAATAACGTAAATACATACGTCCTTGCGTCATTTACTTTCGTATCTGTGGCCTTGCACCAAAATCATACATATACGCAACCTGCACCAACTATCAGTCATGGCCTTGAGCCGAACATTCCATACAAATCATTCTGAATGAATAATCCATTTATCATGTATTTTGAAACTATAAAGTACTGCAATATTTCATAACTTCTGAAAATCATACTTCATTCATAAAATTACCATAACATAATATTTATCATGTAAAATAATATTCATGCCACACAATGCTGAATAAAATCATACATTTCATTTGAAAATCGTATTTCCTGTATAACAACAGTATTTTTCCAAACATGCATTTTCTCAATAATATGCAAATATAATACATGTTTTCCTGAAAATTAATTTGCTGATAAATAATGATAATTTTTATGAAAAATAGCTGCTTTTGTTTATTCCTTTACCTGCCACTAAAAAGAAACCCACTAAATGCGCTGAATCCAACAATCCTCAGAACTAAACTTGAGTTTTTTTCCATGAATAACATTTCCTATAACTACAATAGGACCAAATTTGGCATAAAAAGCCTTACCTTAACCCAGGGTTGAATTCCCACTTAGCCCCACCAACGATCCACCCCGAGAGACTTGGAGAGAACTTCCCCAGAAACGTCGTGGTGGCCTCTTTCTGGTCTATTTCCATTTTCCTCTCTCTTTAATATTTAAATACCATTATTCTTCACGTCAATACATTCTCCCCTCCTTACAAAATTTCGTCCTCGAAATTTACTATTCATATAACTCATCATCCCTTAAAGGCAAAACGGTCTACTTATTTTATTACTTACCCTCACTTATGGCAGAGGAATACCGTGATTACATTCCAAGTCCTGGGAGATTACATATATCAAAATTAAATTCCCCCAAAAGCAAAAGAAATACTACATATTTATTTACATTTCGTAATTACACCTAAACTTCCTGGAACAATCGCGGATATTTCTATCTGATTTGTTCCTTGAGCTCCCAAGAAGCCTCTTCTATTACATGATTCCTCCATAGAACCTTTACTAGAGGAATCTTTTCTATTCTCTTCTATCCAGAATCTGCACTAGTACCTCCTCATAGACTAGTGAATCGTTAAGCTCTAATTCATCAAAACTAATTATGTGAGAAGGGTTTGGGACGTACTTCCTCAACATGGAAACATGGAATACGCCGTGCATCCTGGATAATGCAAATGGTAAAGCTAACCTGTAGGCAATCAGTCCCACTTTCTATAAAATCTCAAACAGATCGGTGAACCTAGGGCTAAGTTTATCCTTCCTTCCAAACCTCATAACCCCTTTTAACGGAGCTATCTTTAGAAATACATGATCACCAATATCAAATTCTAAATTCCTGTGGTGATTATCGGCATAACTTTTTTGTCGGCTTCGAGCTGCACTGATTGTATCCCTGATGAGCCGAACCTTATCGTACGCCTGCTGCACAAGCTCTAGTCCTATAACTTTCTGCTCACCTATCTCATCCTAATACAAAGGAGATCGACATCTCCTACCGTACAAAGCCTCAAATTGTGTGATGCCAATGCTGGCTTGATAATTGTTATTATATGCAAACTCTACCAGCCGCATGAATTGAGTCCAACTCCCCCCAAAATCTAATATGCATGCTCGGAGCATATCTTCTAATATCTGTATCGTCCTCTTTGTTTGCCCATCTGGTTGAGGATGGAATGTTGTGCTAAATAGCTAAGACCCCAAAGCCTCCTATAAACTTCTCCAGAAATATGATATGAAACATAGGTCTTGATCTGACACAATAGATGCAGACACTCCATGAGAACAAACTATCTCCTGAACATAAATCTCCGCTAAATGGCTAAGGGAATAGCTGATCTTGATAGGGAGAAAATGGGCTGTCTTAGTCAACTAATCTACAATCACCCAAATTGCATTTTGGCCATGCGATGTCAACTGCAGCCCTGAAACAAAATTCATAGATATATGATCCCACTTCCACTCTGGGATGAATAACTGCTGCAACTGACCTTCTGACCTCTGGTGCTTAGCTTTTACCTGTTGGCACGTCAGACACTACGTTACATACTTGGCAATCTCTCTCTTCATACCACTCCACCAATAAAACTCTCATAGATCCCTGTACATTTTTGTACTGCCGAGATGAATTGTATACAAAGATTTGTGAACCTCATTCAAAATATTCTTCTTGATGTTAGTATCAGCAGGAACACGTAATATGGAATGAAACCGTAAAACTCCATCATTTGAAATGCTGAATTCCTCTCCCTAACCAGTCTGCACTCTATCTGTCACCTCTTCTAATTCTGGATCTTCATTCTGAGTAGCTTTAATTCTTTCCTGCAGGGTAGGGTGCACTACTAAAATGGTGATACATACTGGAGGATCACTCTCTACCAACTCTATGCCGAGTCTTTCTAGATCCATCAAATTTGGATACTCAATCTCCTCAGCCGCTAACACTGGTTTCATCGACTTCCTACTCAACGCAGCAGCTACCACATTTGCTTCTCCTGAGTGATAACTGATGGTAAAATCATAATCTTTAATTAATTCTAAACATCTTCTTTGTCTCGTATTCAATTCCATTTGAGTGAAGAAGTACTTTAAACTCTTGTGGTCGGGGAAAATCTCACACCGCTCTTCATACAGGTAATGCCTCCAAATCTTCAATGTGTGTACCACTATAGCCAATTCAAGATCATGGGTAGGGTAGTTCTTCTCATATTCTTTCAACTGTCTTGACACATATGCCACCACACTGCCATGCTGCATCAATACACAGCCAAGTCCCTTCAAGGACGCATCACTGTAAATGATGTAACCCTGACCCCCTGACGGGATGATCAGTACTGGCGCTGTGACAAGTCTTTCCTTCAATTCCTGAAAAACTCTACTCACAGTTGTCCTCCCATTCAAATTTGGCATTCTTCCTAGTCAGTCATATTAGAGGCTCTAATAAAGTTGAGAATCCCTTGACAAAACGATGGTAATTTTCAGCTAACCCAAAGAAACTCCTGATCTCCTGGGCGTTCCTCAATCTAGCCTAATTCACTACAGCCTCAACCTTACTAGGATCCATAGAAATTCTATCTCCAGAGATGACATGCCCCAAAAACACAACTTTCTCAAGCCAGAATTCACATTTGTTGAACTTTACATACAACTTCTCTTCCTTGAGCATCTACAAGACTTGCCTCAAATGTATCTCATGCTCCTCATAGATTCTCGAATAGACCAGTACATCATTAATAAAAACAACAACAAACTGAACTAAATATTCATGAAAAATTATATTCATCAAATCCATAAGAATCATAGGAGCATTCATCAAACCAAATGGCATAATAAGGAACTTGTAATGCCCATACTTGGTCTTGAAAGCCGTCTTTGAAATATCTTGTACTCTTACCTTTACTTGATGGTAGCCTGACCTGAGGTCCATTTTAGAATACACCCGTGTACCCTGGAGCTAGTCAAACATGTCGTCGATACGAGGTAGAGGATACTTGTTTTTGATTGTCACATTATTAATCTCCCTATAATCTATGCACATCCTTACAGACCCATCCTTCTTCTTCACAAATAATACTAGAACTCCCCACGGAGATACACTAGGTCATATGAAACCTTTGTCAAGTAAATCCTGCAACTAATCTTTTAATTCTGCTAACTTTGCCATTGTCATTTGATACGGTGCTTTAGAGATCAGCGCTGCACTTGGAAGTAGATGAATGGAAAAATCTACCTTATGGTCAGGTGGCAAACCCAGTAATTCATCTAGAAACACATCAGTAAACTCCTTTACTATTGGCGTACTGGTGAGCTTCACTTCATTCCCTGTTCTTTCCTTCATGAAGGCCACAAATCCTTGAAACCACTAAGGAGTAGTTTTCTCACCTTAATAGATGAAACCATCTGGGGTAGAGATTGTACTCGTGACCTTATAAATTTGAATTTTGGTTTCCCTGGAGGTCCGAATATCACTTCTCTCACGTGGCAATCTATAACGGTAGAATTAGCTGCTAGCCAATCCATGCCAAAGATGATATCAAACCTGTGCATATCTAGCACCACTGAGTCAGTAGATAAAATTCTCCCTTAACATCAATTGGACAACCACGGAGCATCCTACTACATCTCACCACTGACCCGGCCGATGTAGCCACTAATAATTCAACATCTAGTGATTGTGTTTTAGCCCCACACAATTTAACACATCCCATAAAAACAAACGAGTGTGTGGCCCCAGAGTCAAAAAGTGCAATAACTTTAAATAAAAACATATTAACCGTATATGTCACCATGTCGCTGGCTATCTCAGCATCACCCGGCATCAGAGTGAAGACCCTAGCTGGAGCCATATTCCTCTACTGGCCTCCACATGGTGCCTGGTAGCCTCCTCGAGCAGGTCTAGGAGCAGGAGTAGCATCAATCTGAGCCTGACAATCCCTCATCATATGCCCTGGCTCGCCACACCGATAGTAGACACCTTGCCCGGCACGACACTCCCCTAGCTGTCTCTTCCCGCAAGTCGGGCAAGCTAGAGATGGCTGTACACCCTAAAAACCGCGATTCTCGATCTTCTGCCTTCGATCTCTATAGTAGCCACATCTCTTCCACGAATCACAGCCGACTCCTTGCTTGGAACCAGAAGGTGTGGATCTCTTCTTCTGTCTCTGCTCCTCAGCCTCCATCCGCTCCCCAACCTTTATTATAGTGGCCCTATCAACCAATTCAGTAAAATCTTGCAACTTCAATATTGACACTTGCTTATGTATTTCTCTCCTTAGGCCTCTTTCAAACTACCATACCTTTTTCGCCTCATATGGTATGTACGGGGCGAAACGAGATAGTTCAATGAACCTCGCCACGTATTGCTGCATAGTCTGCTATCCCTGCTTC
Organism: Malania oleifera; assembly: GCF_029873635.1. NCBI lineage: Eukaryota > Viridiplantae > Streptophyta > Magnoliopsida > Santalales > Ximeniaceae > Malania > Malania oleifera. Next base: position 58,312,958 of record NC_080418.1, read on the forward strand.
AAATTTTGGAACTCCTCAATCTTAGCTTCCCCGGACGAGAGTGGAAAATACCTATCGAAGAATATGTCCTTAAATCGCTCCCATGTCATCTCCACAGGTACTGTCCTCTATTGCTCTAAGAGTTTCACCCCTAGCCACCATCTTTCGGCCTCTCCAATCAATCTGTAGGTAGCAAACAACACCCTTTGCTCCTTTGAACACTACATCACTGCAAATATTTTTTCTATCTCCTGCACCTAGTTTTTAGCGACTGCAGGATCAGTTCCTCTTGAAAAAGCTGGAGGATTCATCTTAATGAATTTCTCTATCGAGCTATTGTGGCCTGCAGATGAACCACCCAGCTACTTGGGATTCTTGGCAATTTTTGCCACAACATGTTGTGGCACACTGCGTAAGACTGCATTTGAATCACAGCCCACTGTACCTGAGGGCCCAGCTCCCTCGTTCCCACTAGCGTGGGCACTACTGCCACCAGGGTCCATCTTGAAAAACAAAAAACTTAACTTAGAACCCCTATCACCATAACGTATCATCCAACTAATACAGTATTCCCTTAATTAATTCATCACTCTTGATCTTAATTCAAGGTTCAATCCTGCAACCTAGATACCCAACCCGACGATAGTTTACCATGACTTTCCTAAAATCATCACCTCGGGAAAATTATACAAACCACCACAGAAGTCCTGCATCTAGACTACAAAACTAGACCTCAAATTCCCTTATCCTATATTCTGGTACTATTACTATTGCATTATAAAGTCTACAAAACCTAGTATCCTAGGCTCTAATACCAAACTATAATGACCTGCTTATCTTATCATATAATAAAACATAAATAATAATAAAGTCAACCCGACCCGTTGGTAAGGAAGACACATCTGACATTCACAGCGAAAACCTAAGCAGTAGTAAATATAAATCATCATTCTGATACCCATAATATATATATATAATACCAGAGTTAACTATAAACCAAAACATTGTATTTATATACATATCCCAAAAATAATAAAATAATCTCTACGACCCCACTTCAAAAACCTCTGATCCTAGTCCAAACTTATCCTCTTAGCAGGGTAGCTCAACTGACTCAACATACTCAATGACGGTCTCGTTCTGCCGGTCTTTCTGGGTTTCTTGAAAAATTATTTAATGTTGGGGGCTGAGACACTTCTTAGTAAGGGAAAATAAACTAAATACAACCGTGTGGCAACATGACTATTTGATGCAATTATACATATATAGTACATTTCATATACTTGAAAACATTCATCATATCAAATTGAATAATCATATACTTTCGTATTTTCTAATAAATCATACAGTTCATAAAATGTCTGACATAACTGATAATATTGAAAATTCACCCATGGGGTATAGCTAGATAATTTTATGTATTAACCCCCACGATGGGTTGTGCAGCCCGAAGGTGGGACCCAACAATGGCTGGCCGACCACTGCCGAGTAAAAATTATTTGTAAGTACGATGGGCCCACCACACCCTAGTTTGGATTGCCAGGTGGACGTCTACAACTCTACACTGAAAGCCACATCGACTATCCATTTCTCACCCCCTCGTGGGGCGGTTAGCACAAATTTGAACATAGTAATCTGATCTGCATAGCTACGGTTTCGTGCTCCTGTAACTGAACTGAACTATCATCCCAGTTCTGACAATTCATAATACATGATAATATACAATTTAACAAAAATAGATTGATAGCATTTTATGTAATAACGTAAATACATAAGACCTTGCGCCGTTTACTTTCATATCTGTGGCCTCACGCCAAAATCATGCATATACATGGCCTCACGCCAACTATCAATCACGGCCTTGCACCGAACATTCCACACATATATCATGTATTTTGAAACTATAATGTACTACAATATTTCATAACTTCTAAAAATCATACTTCATTCATAAAATTACCATAACATAATATTTATCATATAAAATAATATTCATGACACACAATGCTGAATAAAATCATATATTTCATTTTAAAATCGTATTTCCTGTATAACAATAGTATTTTCCCAAACATGCATTTTCGCAATAATATACAATTATAATAAATGTTTTCCTGAAAATTAATTTGCCAATAAATAATGAAAATTTGTATGGAAAATAGCTGTTTTAGTTTGTTCCCTTACTTGCTACTGAAAAGAAACCCCTTAAATGCGCTAGTCCTGCACTCGCAGGGTTCCCCGTTCAACACCCTGAATCCAACAATCTCCCAAACTAAACTTTAGTAATTTTTCGTGAATAATATTTCCTATAACAACAGTAAGACCAAATTTTGCACTAAAAGCCTTACCTTAACCCATGGATGAATTTCAACTCAGCCCCACCAACGATTCGCTCCAGCATACTTGGAGAGAACTTCCCCAGAAGCGTTGTGGTGGCCTCAGATCGTCGATCCGGCAAGCGACGAAGCCGAAATCGAAGAGAGAGAAGAGAGAAACCATATGGAGGAGAGAGAGAGATATTTTTTTTCTATTTTCTGTGTGAAAAATCCAAAGTTTACACTATTTATACCATGGGCTTTGTCAACGATCCACGTCACCTCATCGACGAGGTCAAGAGGAAATTTTTGACAAACTCTCCACTTCATTGACGAAACTTAGAGTTGCCTAAAACATCCCCTCGTTATCTTCTCATTGAGGAGGTACACCTTCATCGACGAGCCTATACTGCCACATCGTCGACGAACGCAAAGCGTTCGTCAATGAAGGCTGCTACCTCCTTCTATTCTATTTCCATTTTCCTCTCTCTTTAATATTTAAATATCGTTATTATTCGGGTCATTACACCATTCGCTCCAGCTAGTTCAACTAATGATGCTGCTTTGTGGTTTATTGGTTTTCTTCAACACATGGATTCCCAATTAAGTGCTTTTCTAAATATAATGCACTCCAATCCTCTTTGAGCTCTTTTGATTAGAGGCTTGCATGCATTAAGGGGAATATGAGCAGTACTTCTTTTTCAAAAGGAAAAGCTCCCATGGTGGCAAGTTCAAGCGATGACGACAATGATGATGATGATAAGGAGGAGGAGACTTCATCTGGTGGTGATGAAATTTAGGAGGACTAGATGTTTATTTGATATCACTTGATTAGAACAATCTATTTGTGTTGTATTTGGTCGTACTGTATTGATACTTTATCTTTTATTCTTCTTTGAACTCTTACTTATTTTTTGTTATGAATACTTAATACTGCTGCTATGTTCTTTTGATCACAATATTTTGAACATTGTGAAATGCTTGCTAATAAATGATCTTATTAATTCAACTTTGCATACTGGTTGATGGATGTGTTGGTGGACATTTTGGTGGACATATTGATGGGCATGTTAATGGACATAATGATGGTCATATTGAGAATTGCATGATGATTATTTTACGTTCTTATTGTGAATTGCATGCTAAATGTTTCTATTGCATTCCTTTTTCTTGATGTAAAAAAAGGGAGAAGAATAAGCAAAATGAAATGCAGTGAGTGCATGATTTTAAAGAAATATGATATTAAAGGAGAGAGTAAGATTTTAAGGAAATATGATATTAAGGGGGAGAGTAAGCTATGTTAGAATTCTGGAATACACGTTAAATGCTAAATAGATGTGCAAGCTATGTTGAAATTACATGTTAAATGATGAATACATGTGTAAGCTATGTTGAAATTCTAGAATATATGTTAAATGCTGAATACATGTGTAAGCTATGTTGAAATTCTAGAATACATGTTAAATGTTGAATACATGTTATTCTTGCAAAATTAATCATACATGTGCTAAGTTGATAAGCTAGGTTGACATTATACATGTTACATACTAAATACATGCTATGAAAAGATAAGATTTTTATTATAAAAGACTTTTTGAGTGCAATCTTTCAGAAAAAGTGAAAAACCAAATCACAGTTAAGCTTGAACAAATATGCATATATTAATTATATTTTTTGTTTCATGCTTATTTTGAAGGGAAGCCTTATCAAGACTACCTCATTTTGCTTCTTATTTGTCATCATAAAAAAAAGGGGAGATTGTTGGCCTAACAAGGCTTAATCTTGTTTTGATGAAAACAAACTAAGGTATTCTAATTGTGCTTTGAAGTGAAATTTTAGGTTTTACATTTTTTACAAGAAAAATGGTTAAACTCAGTAAATATTGGATGAAGCTCAACTTAAATTCACAAGTCATGAAGAAAACAAGCACATTGAAGTATTGACAAAGATTCGATGATGTTAAAGCTTCAATACATGAAGACTTAGGATTTATTGTTGTTTAGAAGTTTTCAGAGTCTCATGTAAGCGCTCTTTAGTTTCAAATTTGTTTATAAAGCTCTTAGGATTACATATTGGACTTAGAGACCTATTTCACAATCTGAAAAATATTTTTACAAGTCCAAAATTCTTTTCAAGGTAATATAAACAAGTTTTGGAATAAAAAAAAAAAATGGAGATACACTGAGTTATAGAGTGTTCAGGCACCTAATAAAAATGCTCAATCATCTGAATTGCAACTATCAGTGTAAAGAAACCAGACCAGTGTTAGTACAAGCGATTGAGTGGAATTTAGGTCACTCGAATAGGGTCAGGCGACTAAACTCACAAGTTCTGGTGACTAAATCACTACTACCTATTGTAGAGCGCATAATTTAATTAATTCACGCGACTAAACTCATGGTTCAAGTGATTGAAGTCTGTGTTTTAAATGTACAAATTACGCAATTTCTTTCCTAATTTATAAGATATGGTTTCCAAACTTGGGGAAAATTATAAGATTTTTTTCCTAAGCTGCATAAGACTTATTATATGCGCCTTAGGGCACCAATACACACTGAAATACATTCAATATACTTTGATTCATACTCTAAAAAAGTTGGTGTGCACAATCCTTAAGCACTAAACTGATTTCTAATTCATTCTTCTGAATTTTTCATACGATAAATAAGAAAACTGTTGATTTCTTTGTGAGCTTCTTTACAAATTTTCTATAGAGAGTATACAATGATTTTATCACTGTACAAATTTGGTCTACTGTGAGAGTAATATGTTTGCACACACAATTCTATTGCTGTTTTGCAGACTAACGATTCAGGGTTAGAATTGTTGACTTGACTCTAAAAGCACCTTAGAGATTAACTCCTAAGTATAAGAGTGTCAGTAAGCAGTAATTAAGGAAGTCCCAAAGTCATCTCCATAGGGAACGGTGTCATTGAATTCCAAATTTAACTATTATAAAAAAATAAAGGAAATTAAACCCTAGAACTAGCTAACATGTTATGCACAATGGAATGAGATTTCCAGACATGATTCGAAGATGGTTCTTTTTGTTGCTTTTGTGTGAGATGGTAAGTGGTCTAATCAATGGAATAACTGAAATTAAAAAGCAGCATGTTTAATAACCCAAATAAGACAAAAAACGTAGTTATGTAACAAGTTGAAAATTCACGCGTTGATGTCCATGTCACCAACACTATTTTTTTCCCTAAATTTTAAGAAATGAAGGATGGGTGTTGAATGAATAGTGATTATCCTTGCTTTGAGGAGCCAAACCACATACAAAAACATCATATAATCCACTATTTCTAACAATAAATTGCCAAATATGGTGTTCATGCTCTAACAGAAATTCTATCAAACACCTTGTGTGCAACCTTGTTACTTAACCAAATCTCAGTCTCCTAGTATTTTAAAACATCCCATGAATACAAATCAAACTTTTACAACTACACAAAATGAACGCAACCAATATTACACATTCAATGACTTATTCAAACAATAAGATAAACCATAATGAATTAAACAAACAAAACAACCCAATGTTTAAACACTCAGACAATGAACTAAACATGAGAATTTCATTAATCTAATAAACATTCAACGATGAAAAAACTCAATCCAAAAACTTAGATGAAAAAAGTTCAATCCAATAACTTAAAAGAAACAACTTTAATCCGACAATAAATCAAAATATGGTATTGAATTAAACATGAAATTAAAGCAAACAAAGAACAAAGGATGGAAGAATAAAAGAGAGGAGAGAAGAGATTGTAGTGTGGCTAAATGGAGGTGTTCCTCTCTAGGTTAGGTTGCAAAAAACTTCTCAATTTGTAGCTGTGCAAACTCCCTTCAATTGTCTACAAAACAAACCCCAAAGTAAAGAACTCAAGAGCAAAAACTAGGAGAAAGGAAAGTAGTGGATGAGAGAAAAATGGAGAAGAGGAGTCTAATCCGTGTGATTACACAAGGATGCTTCCAATTCCTATTTGTGCACTGCCCTCAAGCTCACGGCCTCCAAAACTGCACAAACTCAAGGCCACACCTTGCTTAAATCAATCCTTTCCTTGCCTCCCTTGCAGCCCTAGTTGTGTTTCTCCTTGTTGTAGGTGCATGGGCCTATTTTGGATCGATCACCCGTGTGGCTTATTTTCTTCATAACATGACTGCCCTTGCAGCCCACACACATGTGCATGACTAGCTCATGTTAAAACATTATTTTCCTTCCCCATAAATCAGCCCTAGCCATGTTGGACTCCTTCATGTAGGCGCATGGGACTACTTTGCTTTGGCCTATGCTTTCTTTTATCAGGCCTGGCTGCCCTTGCAATCTTTAAAACCCAATTCCAACCAAGAGTAGCCCATAGCCGTGTGGACTTCTTGTTGTAGGCGCATGTGCCTCTTTTGGATGGCCCATGTTACTTGTTTCTTCTTAGCCCATTAAGTGTGTCCACCTTGTGAATCTTTCATTTCTTTAAAATGTTTGGGCCTTCACCTTTTATTCCCGAGCATTGCCCTATAATAATTAAGCATGAGTGTCATAAATTTATGGGTGAAGATAAGATAATTATCTCAATATCATCAATTGAGTTCAATGTTAAAATATTAGACATAATTAGGAATTTAAGTATAATTTTAATACTTAATTAATGCTTTTAAATACCTAATTATGAAACTTTGGCATGTAATCACACCCACCAACTAACATTTTGCTAGTCTCTGTCAAATAATGGGAATGCATTCATACCAGGGGAGCAGCAACGATAATTCCAGTACTTTTGAAAATCACATGCCATAAAATATGCTTGTTGAGTTTTGGAATACAAGAAACAAATTAATCCAAGTTTAGTATCAATTGAGAGAATATACACCATTTAGTAAATCGGCCAAGGTAATTGAATGTAACAAAGCTCGCGTGCATGGGAATAAGGATAGAATTCCACGATTGACCACCAAAAGACATTAATATTTGTAATCTCAACTATTAATCTGAGACAACTGCATGGTCTTATTCTAATTCAAAACCATTGTAGTGGTGGCTTTGATGCTATTACACTTTAAAAGGTACCTATTTTCTTATTTAGTAAAGACCCCGGTAATAGATAGCCATTTCCAGTACACAAATGTACAATGGCGACTTTCACACTACTACACTTTATAAAGCACCAACTTTCTCATTTTGTTAAGACTTCGGTAATAGACAGCCCTTTCCAATACACAATTGTTTCCCTCTTTTTATTTCTTTTTGTTTTATTTTCACTTTTTTTTTTATTTTATTTTTTCAATTAATCCCTCGCTTGTTTCTCATTTTCATTTGCTTCAAACTCTTTTTTTTTTTCTAATCCATTAGGATATGGCTTATTAGAGTCCCAAATAACTGAAGTGTACTTCAACCAATAATGACCTAAGGTAGTCTTTCTAAGTATTCTGACCTATGTTGTGTGTGTTTTAGAAAAAAACGTGTAGCATCTTTCCCTTGGTTAAAACTAAGTGAAATGGATAAATTTTCCTTTTGATTTAAATTCTAATTTGCACTACATCCTACATGTTCCATGTCCTCAAATAAAAAGAATTTTAGCATGTAAAGTTCACAAATAAGGCATTTAGTATGCTCTGAGCTCAATACTAGCACTTCTCAAAGGTGGACCAAACTGTCTAACACATGCAAATATCACATTAAAACTCTATCACATGGAAGCATCCAATTGCACATACAAATATCCCCCCCCCCCCCCAACTAAACTAAGCAATGTCCTCAATGCTATAAGAGAAGAAAACTATGTAAAAAAAAAAAACACAGTAAGGATCTAAACAAAGAAAATAGACTAACAGAAACATAACCAAAACAAAAAAAAAAAACAAAAAAAAATAAAAATAAAATAAAAACAAAGAAAACAGCACTCAATAGTCACAAGGAAGAGTTTCATCACCTGGATCATAAGTGGAAATAAAGGGTTTAAGAAGCTGACTGTTCACCGTGTAGGATGTACTACCCTTCGAATTCTAAATTTCTAATGCTCCACGGGAATGAATTTTAGTGACAATGTAGGGACCTGTCCAATGGGATTTTAATTTACCAGGAAAAATATGTAAATGAGAGTTGTAAAGAAGAACTTCTTGGCCAAGCGTGAAATGCTTGGGGTGGATCTTTTTGTCATGTAAAATTTTCATGTGCTCCTTTTCCAGTTTGGCATTGTTATGTGCATCTCGACGAGCTTCATGCAGTTCATTTATATACAACTTGCTCAATCCCAAGGCTTTATCAAGTGAAAAGTTAACATGTTTAATAGCCCAAAGAGCTCGATGCTGAATGTCAACATGTAAATGACAAGCTTTTCCATAAACTAACCTATAAGGAGACATCCCTAGATTATTTTTGAAAGTTATCTTGTAAGCCTATTAAGCATTGAGAAGTTTAACTGACTAGTCTTTTTTGCCAGAATGAACAAATTTCTCCAAAATGATTTTTACCTCTCTGTTTGCCAATTCAGCTTGCCCATTTGTTTGGGGATGATAAGGGGCAAAAACTCTGTGTGTGATTCCATATTTCTTCATGGGTGAAGAAAATGGTTTCTGGAAAAAATGCTCACCCCATCACTAATAATAACCTTAGGCATGCCAAAACAAGCAAATAGAGAATGTAAAAATTTTAGCACAACACGGTGGTCATTTGTTTTGCAAGCAACAACCTCAACCCATTTTGAAACATAATCCACAAAAAATAAAATAAAAGTGTTCCCAAAGGAGAATAGGTAAGGCCCCATGAAGTCAATTCTCCAACAGTCAAAAATTTCTAAAGTAAGAATGGGGGAAAGGGGCATCATGTCTCTATTACTAATGGATCCTACTTTTTGACACAACTCACATTCCTTCCAAAAATTGTAAACATATTTGAACATGGAAGGATAGTACAACCCACTTTGCAAAATATTGGCTATTGTCTTTTTAGCAAATAAATGACCACCACATGCACCCATATGACAAAAGCTCAAAATAGAAGAAAACCTCATCATTTGGAATGCAGCTTCGAGTAAATTGGTATGAACAATATTTAAATAGGTACAGACCATCAAAGTATAATGTCGTACCTTAGAGACAAATCGGTGCCTATACTGGGTGGACTAGTCAGAAGGCATCTGTTCAGTCACCAAGTAGTTGACTACATCAGCAAACCATGGAGCTTTTTGAATCACAAACAGCTGCTCATTCGGGAATTTGTCATCAAGAGGAGGGTTGATGTCTGCAGAAGATGGTGGTGGCAATGTGGAGAGGTGGTCAACCACCACATTCTCAACTCCTTTCTTGTCCTTGATGATGATGTTAAACTCTTGAAGTAGCAAGATCTAGTGGATTAAGCATGGTTTTGCACCTTTCTTAACTAGCAAATCCTTCAAAGCAGAATGATCAGTGAAAATAACAACAGGAGAAACAATATTGTAAGCCCAAAATTTATCAAGTGCAAAAACCACAACAAGCAATTCTTTTTCAGTAGTGGTGTAATTTTTCTAGGCATCTTTTAAAGTCCAACTAGAATAATAAATCACAGACGACATGTTTGTGGCAATTGGTGTATTCCCAAGATGAGGGGGGTGAATTGGAATTTTAAAATTTATTCATAGGTTTAGCTAATCTAACAATAATATATTTGCAACCTAAGGTGTGTCTATATAGTTCCAAATGCATAGATAAATAAAAGGTGCAAAAATTAAATCATGTACGACATTCACAATATAACATACACGTTCGATAAAAAAATTACAGAAAATAAAATGCACACACGATATGTTATCGGAGTTCGGCTAATACTGCCTATGTCCCAGCTTCTAGTTCTCAAGCCTGAGGATTCTACTAAAGCTCACTTAACAGGTGGAGCAGCACCTAATACAAATAGATCAATTAGCACAGGGCTGACCTCAACCTTTACAACCAAGTCAATTAATGCAGGGCTGACCTCAACTTACACAATCCTTTTGAGCTAGATTATGGCCTCCTCAGGCCGCACCTAGAAGACAATCAATGAATACAAATTTTGTGTACAAATAACGATGCTTCTAATACAAGCATATTTGTATCGTTACGTACAAGCAATAATCAATGCACCTTAAACACAATATGAACTATAAGCTTGGTGATGTGTATCTTTATGCAAGCAACACTCAACAAGATGTGATCACCATACTATTCAAGAGTGTTCTAAACAAGCTGTATCTTTGAAACAAGTTATATCAAATATCAATAACAAATCAGGGTTTCAAAGATGCTAATTAGATAATCAAACTATCTCAAAAAGTTTCCTTCAATGAATTGAGCACAGTAGTGGTTTGAAAATATTATAGCTTGTAGAAAATATTTTGCACAAAAAAATCAAGCTATAGGAATCTTGTAATGACAATGCAAAGATCCAAAAGCCTATGAGTTTATCCCAACAAAAGATTTACTATATTAAAATCCATGGGATAAACTTTGCTAAACTTCCCAAAATAATATTAAACAATCAAGCCAAGCAAATGGGAGTATGAGCAATCTATTCTAATCAATAACCCAATCTAGAACTCTCACAAAGCTAAGATATATCAAGGGAATGAAGATTTGAGAGTGTTTTGAAGTAAAATAGGAAATATGAACTTTTGGAAATAGAGAGGATTTTTGATAATTATTTTTGCTAATCTCTATCTAATCCTCACAAATGAACTCATATTTATAGACCAAGGCCAAATTAAGACCGTTTAGGACATGTAGGGTATTATTAGGAATGTTTTACAACAATTTAGCAAAGTTTACCCCGTTTAAAACTTCCAACCTCGGTAAAAAAATTTCCAACCCGAGAGCACCGGTTGACTGAACTTAAGGTTCGGTTGACCAAGTGACAAAGTTTGGTCGACCGTGGAAAAAATGAACTGAGAGTTCGGTCAACCAAAATGAGGGTTTCGATGACGATTTTTCCAAATTCACGCGATTTGGTCGACCAAATAATTTTGATCTAGGTAGTTTGGTTGACCGGGAGGTTGGAATCTCCCACGTGGGGGTTCAGTCGACTAGGGCATTGCCCGTATAAATCTGGTCGATCAGCTGAGGGGTCAAACCGTTGACCCAACGGGAGTTCGGTCGATGAAGCTGTATAAACTTGGCAAGGTACGGTTGACTAAGTTAGAGTCAAAATTTTGATCTCTGACTAGTTCGGTCAACCGAATACTTTTATACATTCAGGTTTGGTCGACTGAACATGCATTTCTAATGCATTTTGGTTTTAATCCCCTTATACAATAACCCTATTCATATAAGCATATTTCTTTATGCATGCATATGGGTCCTATGGTCATTCTAGGTCCTATAAGTCTTGTCTAAGGTTATTTGATTTTCAAGTAATGTGGAGGGACCTAGAGTCGTTCTAAGGCCTTTGAGCTTGTAGTTCCTACATGCATGATATGCATTATTACAAACCTTTTCTTAATTAAAAATTAAAGACCCAAATAAAAATTACAACAAATAAATATGTCGAGGTCTTCCTTTTCTTCAAGTTAGCGCATGCCATCAATATGATCTAGTTAGTATGATCCTGCACACAAACTTGGATGATATCAAATGCAAAGAGTATTTGTCATTATCAAAACTAGGAATGACCTATAAAGTCAACAATGTTATCCACACATGTGCCCTAAACAGGCCCTAAAGCATGGTCACTTGCATCAATCATAATTTCAAAAGGAAGGTCCCACTACAAGGGTTGCAAAATAGGAGTGGTGGTAAGCGATTCCATAAGGGTATCAAAAGCACTTTGACACCGATTAGTCCAAAAAAATTCAACATTATTTTGCAAAAGACTACTTAAAGGTTTAGCAATAGAACTAAACCCCTTAATAAATCGCCTATAAAAGCAAGCATGGCTAAGAAAAGAATGAATATCTTTAATTATTCTAGGAATAGGGAGTTTATATATTAATTCAATTTTTGCCTTGTCAACTTTTATACCTTCAGAAGAAAGTATGTGGCCTAAAACAGTGCCATGAGTGACCATAAACTAACATTTCTCCCAATTAAGCATAAGATTCTTTTCTTCACATATTTTCAAAACATGTGCTAGATTATGCAAATGGTTTTCAAAATTTTTTCCAAAAACATAGAAATCGTCCATGAATATTTCAAAACTATCCTTATTCATATAAAAAAAAAATGTTCATCATGCATCTCTGAAAAGTAGTTGGAGCATTACACAAACCAAAAGGCCTTCTGGTGAAAGAAAATGTACCAAAAAGATAGGTGAAGGTAGTCTTCTTCTAGTCCTCAAGTTCTACAACAATTTGGTAATACCCCCCCCCCCCTCCAAAAAAAAAACCATCCCGGAATCAATAAAATGCATTACCAGCCACACGTTCTAAAATATGGTCCAAAAATGGCAAAGAAAAATGGTCTTTTCTATTGGCTAAATTAAGTTTTCTATAATCAATTCACATCCTCCAGCCAGTCACCATCCTAGTTGGAATTAATTCATTTTCCTTATTTTTAACAACAATCAATCCAGATTTCTTTGGTACTACCTCAGTTAGACATACCCACTAACTGTACGAGATGGGGTAGATGATACCCACTATGAGCAGCTTCAACACTTCCTTTTTGACAACTTCTTTTATGGTAGGTTTGAGCCTACGTTGAGCATCTTGAATAGGTCTGGTATCATCCTCAAGAAGGATCTTGTGTGTGCAAAAGGCAGCATCAATACCTCTGAGGTTGGCTATCATCCACCTAATTGCGCCTCGATACATTCCTAGGACTTCTAGTAACTGGGTTTCCTCTTTCTGATTGAGCTTCAAAGAGATCACAACAGGAAAGGTGCCTTTTGTAAGACCAAGAAAAGCATACTTCAAATCTTTAGGGAGTGGTTTCAGTTCCAGTTGGGGAATTTCCTCCTCTAAAGATTTAAGCATGTCTAGTGGTGGTAGAGTCTCAAAGGAAGGGAAAATTAAACCATTAACTTCTGCATGTGCCAAAATCTATACAACATTCAGATTGCTTATGTCATCAAAGTGGCTTGACATTTTACAAGCATTGAAGACATTCAACTCCAGTCCCATATTCCTAAAGTTAAGATTTATAACACCACCTCTACCATTGAACAACGCATATGTGTAGCTAAGAATGGCCTGCTAAGGATTACAGGTGCTTGAGAAGTTTTGAAATTTATCTGTTGCATATCAAGGATTACAAAGTCAACTAGATAGTAAAATTTTTCAACTTGTACAAGTATATCTTCTACAACCCCCCTCGGCCTCTTTGTCGGCCCGGGTGTGCATCTAGAGGAGGTGTGAATAGACATTTTTAGCGGACAATAAGAATTGCTACAAAATAAAAACTTTGGCAAGCAACAAGTGAAAAATATCACAATAAATGAAAAAGCAAATAATCACAACAAATGAAAAGATGAGGGAGAGAGAAGCTTAACACAATGATTTAACATGGTTTGGCTCCATGCCTACTTCCATGCCTTAGCATCGAGTTAAGGATTCCAAAATCCACTATGAATCTCCTTTCAATCCGGAGAAACCTTTGCAACAAGTGTACATAACCCAATTGCTCACCAAGAGCTACACCAAGGTGTTCACCGAGAAGCACCTTTCAATGGTTCACAAAGAACCTCTCAATACAAAGAAACAAAGTAAGTGGATACAATATAAGGTGCTCCTTCTTGAGCTAATACAATTTTAAACCTCACACTACCAGCTTCTACAAATGATGTGTAAACAAGAGTAAGGAGCAAAAGATCTTGAGAGCAAAATATGAAAACCTAAAATGAATGCTCAATGAAAATTCTCAAAAGCCAAAATTCTTAGTTAATTTTCAATGAATGCTAAAGGCTTATATTTATGGCCAAAGGGATGAGCATGTCACTGGCTATCCATTGGGAATTAATGGAGAAAAGAAAAGGCCCAAAACTAGTTGTTATGGTGTATTTATTACAGTCAGCTCGAGCCCACTCATCAACGATTAAATGGACTAGTCTACAAGTCACATGCGTGCACCCGTTAACGAACGCTCTAGTATCGTCAACCAGACTTCGCTGTTGTTCATAGATAGGTCTCGGTATCTCTTCTTCTATGATTCCCCTATTAACGTGGATGAGTCGTCTTCATACACTAGTTGACGAATCCCCTGTATTTGTCAATGACTAACCTCTATAGTCTCAAACATGTTTTGGTATCTCTTCGTCAAAAAATCTCCTGCTATTGTCGATGAGTCCCATGAGTATACTAGTCAACGAATCCCCTGCATTTTTTGATGAGTCCCTTGTTTTACTAGTTAAAGAAAGACCTAGATGAGCTAGGACAAATTCAAATGACCTATGTACTTCTAATTATGTTCCAACCTAGTTCAAGTGTAGTTTTTACCCAATGTAAGATGTATTGTTAATAAAACTGTTGACCTTATAGGTCATATCTCGTTTTGATTATGACAAATACTATGGTATTTAATGGTTGATGCATTTTAGTGCAGGATCAATTGGAAGTTTCATATGGTGCACGCACATGGACTTGAAAGAAATTGAAGACCCAAAGTGTTTATTTTTTAATTTATATTTCATATTTTTCAGGGTTGGTAATATTAATTATGGTTTATAATAATTAATTCATTGCATGCATGATAGGATAGATAAGCTCAATGACCGAAGTTTGTCCATAGGGAACCATAAAATCGTTGGGATCGGTCAACCGACGTCAGACTTTTTGTGCTTAATGCTTAAAGCCATGACTTTAGCTCACTAAAATATTGCATCAAAATTCCCCTATAATCTTAAAATTAATCATCATGTGAATAGGGGCAATTTAATATGGTGAAAAAGGTTGAAATGCCCAAGGATGGCATGTTCGGTCGACCGAACTCAGTTATACTAAGATTTTCAGTCGACCAAATTCCCAATGGGTCAACAAGTTAACCGCTCAGTTGACCGACTAGAAATATATAGGGAAGCCCTAGTCGACCGAACGTCCTTAGTTCATCAATTTGACCGCTCGATTGACTGACCAATATTATATAGGCAACGCCTTGGTCGACCAAACCCCCACGTGGGAATTTCAAACCGCTCCGTTGACCGAACCTCGTAGTTCAAATTGACCCGATTGATCGAATCGCACAAATTTGGAAAATCGCCTTTGAACCTCTGATGTACGGTCGACCATCCTTCCTATTCAAAATGCTTCCAATTGACCGAACCCAACCAATCGATCCTTAAGATCGATCAACAGGTGCTCTCGGGGTTGCCAGAATTACCGAGGTTAAAACACTGTTAAATTTATTAACCTCAGTTAAACTTTTTCAAAAATGACTGATATGTCTTGAACAGTTATAATTTTGGGGAAGTCTATATATGCCCCTCATTCACAAAAAATAGTCAATGATTAGCAAACTCAATTAGCAAAAATCCTCTGGAACTCAAAAATTCCTACTCCAATTTTTTTGCATCCTACAATCATTCTTACTCACTATTTTTGCTAAAATCACTTTGTAAGTGTGCTTGAGTGTTTCTTTCATTATGCTTAACCTCTCTCTTGTTCTTGTTGATTGAGATTATTTTATCAGAGAGTAAAGCTTTAAGTGTTTCTAGGAGACTGTTGACCTAACTAGGCTTACAACTCTTGATTTTGATGATAACAAAGTAAGGTTATCTACTATTGTTTTCAAGTGATATTATTTCAGGAAAAGATGATTTTCTCAAACTTCAAATACTTTATGAAAGCTCACAAGGATCAAGGAACAAGGAAAGGCTTATAGTAATACAAGTGATCCATAATAAAAGATCGGCAACAAAAGAACTCAAAGCAAAGAAGTGTCAAATTTGTTTATAGGACAAGATTTGTAAGTACCTCAAATTGATTCATGTATGAATATTCATTTTGAAGCTCATTAGGCAAAGTCACGCCTAAAAAACCTAAAGCTTTTGAAGTCTTGGAACATGTTTTTTCAAAGTTAAACAAGTTAATATTCCAAGATTAATTAAGCAAAGATGAGAGAAATAAAGTTGTTTTTAAAATAAGGAAAGCCCACCAGACAGACGATTTCTGTTTAATGGACAGACGACTGGAAATTTTTTAAGGGTCTTAAACAAGTGATAGTAGCATGATAGATGACTATCAAGTTATTGACAGACGACTGACAGTGACAAATGAGACGTCTGTGTGTGTTCTGCCGGTCGATGGCCACCATTCTGATTGATTTTTTAAACTAAGCTGTTCAGTGATAGACGATTGCCACCCTGAGGATAGCCGACTGCCACCTTTCTGTTTGTGAAAAATATGTATGAAATACTTGGATAGACGACTGCTAGAGATTCCACAGTCGTCTGGCTCATGGCAAAATTCAAATTTCTTAGTGGGCATATTTTTAAATTTTCAATTACTTGAAGCCCAAATTATTTTAAAACTTGGACCCTACTCCAGGTAAACTTGGGGAACAAGTAAGAAACCATTCTACATCTATAAATACCCTCAAAATACATTGATTTAGAGACCAAGATTTCAAATCAGCAATCAAACTCTCTCTCAAGCACTTTAAAATTCTGAAAGCTCTTCATTGCTCTCAACATCCACGAAATTCTAAAAAGCTTTGCTGATTGTCTCACTAATATTGTGCTTCAATTGTTAATTCTTTCATCTATTGAAAGATTACTATGGTGATAAAACTCTAGAGCTTCAATTTGAATTTCGTATTGTGAATTTACTGAAGTATATAGTTTTTATCTGTACTAGTCAGCTCTTAAGGAGCAATTCTAGTACGCCTTGCTTTAAATCTTTGTAGTAGATTGATTGACGGTTCGAGTGTTGAATCTTTGGACCAAACAAGGGGATATTGTTTGGACAAGGCGAGCTCTAGCCTTAACCAAGGATTGTTGTAATTGGTATTGTTCCACCTGGTAAAGGAACAGTGATAGTGAATCGTTTGGTGGTTTTTCCAAGGGTGAGGACGTAGACTGTGTTGAAGTTGAACCTCATAAAATCTTATGTTCTTCTTTCCTCCTTACTCTTTACTTTTCAACAAAATTTACAAACTGCATGGATGCTTTATAAATTTCTAAATTTTGAGCGTTTTGTTATTAAATAGAATGGAAGTTAATTTGTTTTGGTTTAATCAGCATTCATTGCGGAGACCCAAAAGGACTACGTATGTTGATCATCCTTAACTTATTAAACTAAATGTTTGTTTACAAGCTGAACATTGGGAAGAAGGTTGTTGGTGAAATTTAACAACGTGGCTTATACAAATTCAATAGGATTTACACATTACTATAGGGCTATTATTAAGTGGTTGATTAATTTTTTTTGGTTATGATTACTCTGATTTAATTTTGTGATAGTGGTTGAGCATTAACTATTGTTGTAACAAAAAAGTATTAAAAAGGGAAATAAATTGTTAAAAATCCCAACTCACCCCCCTCTTGCGAAAGCTATTCCAATTTCAATTGGTATCAGTGTCAAGTTATAGTAATTCATAACAAGAAACTATAAAAAAATCAAATGGCCAATATAGGAGTAGCACCCTTCGATAAGGGCCAAACCTCAACCCGTCCGCGAATCTTTTGTAGACACAACTATACCTTTTGGAAAAAGAGAATGCAAATATATCTCCAACACATGGATTGGAAAGCTTGGGAAGTAGTTATGGATGGAGACCTAATTCCTACTAGGATAGTAGATGGAAAACAAATTTCCAAAGAGAAAAAAGATATGACTGATTTATACTATAAGATGCTCCAAATAAATTCAAGTGCTAAAAATGCCTTATACTGTGCTTTAGATGCTAATGAGTTCAATAGGGTCATGGCCTGCAAGACGGCTAAAGAAATATGGAACAATTTAGAAGTAGCATATGAAGGAACAATAGATGCTAGGGACAACATGATAGATATGTTAACGAGTGAGTATGAAGCATTTAAAATGAATTTAGATGAAACAATCTCAAGTATGTACACCAAGTTTACCCACATAATCAACTCCTTGTGTGTCTTAGGAAAGACTTATAGTACCAACGAAATGATTAGAAAAATTCTAAGAGACCTTCCCTCCATATGGGAACCAAAGGCTACTGCTATCACGGAAGGTAAAAACCTTAAGACCACCTCTCTAGATGAACTCATAGGTTCATTACTTACCTATGAAATGGCTTTCAAGGAAAGAAATCCTGAACCCAAGCATAAAAGTTCAATTGCATTAAAAGCTTCTAGTCACAGCTCAAGTGACGAGGAAAGTGAATCAAGCGATTTAGATCAGGATGAATTAGCATTCATCACTAAGAGACTAGGCAAGTTCTATAGGGGGAATAAAAGGTTTCCTAGAAAGTTTAATAAAAAGAAACCTAAAAAAGAAGAGACAAGTCGAAAAAAAAAAAAAGAAAAGAAAAAATGAATCTCCTATATGCTATCATTGCAAGAAACCAGGGCATATCAAGTCGTACTGTTTGTTACTCAAGAAAGATAAGAAGAAAAAGAAGGAAGCTATGAAGGCCCCTTGGGATGATTCATGCCCCAGCGAGACGGAAAACAAGTCAAGTGGACAAGAGATGGAAAATATATGCTTCATGGTGAATAACGAAGAGGTAAATTCCTACTACTCCTCAACAGAATCTTATAATGAGTCTTGTGACAGCATGTCCTCCTATAAGGAATTACAAGCTTAGTTGTTTTCTTTACATAACAGATTTATAAAAATTTCCAAGAGAAACATAACTTTGAAAGACCAAAATAAAGAATTAATGAAGCAACTTAAAACATCTAAAATCAGTGAAAAGGATTGTGTATCGAAAAGTTAAAAGAAGAAATAAAAGAAACTACTCAAGAGATATGAGAAATTAATAAAGATGATTTAAATAAAAAGGAGTTAGAGATAATCGAACTTAAAAAATCAGTAGAGGATAAAGAGAAAATTATATATAACTTTACCAAAGGAAAAAACAAATTTTGAAAACATGATTGGACAACAAAGACTAAATGGAAACAAAGAAGGGATAGGTTATAATGGAAAAACAAATAAAAGAAGTAAAAAATTATACATGGGATATTTTGTCAAAGAAGCCAAGCACTATGCTAGTACTTCTTCAAACAATAAACATGAACACACCACTTGCTACATGTGCAAGACTAAAGGTCATGTAATGTTCAATTGCCCACTAAAAAGAAAATATGTTAAAGTTCAAGGAGAATGGAAAGTAAATAATGAAACTAAAAACAATTCAAATAAAGTTAAGAGAATTTGGGTTCCAAAACACAATGAATCCCTTATTGTAGGTGTGCTTTAGGACAACACCATCAATGGATAAATGGTACTTGGACAGCAGGTGTTCAAGGCATATGACCGGTGATAGGACCATGTTCACTACATTAAAACAAAAGGATGGGGATACATCACCTTCGGCGACAATGCCAAAGATAAAATTATTGGCATTGGAAAAATAGGTAAAGAACCTTCTCTTACTATTGATAATGTGCTATTGGCAGAAGGCTTAAAACACAATCTCTTAAGCATTAGCCAATTAAGTGACTTAAGAAAAATGTGTTATTCAAAACCCCAAGAACAATAAAACCTTGTGTATAGCTCATAGGATAAATAATGTATATTGCATAAACCTTGAGAACTTAGTAAATCAAAATGTAACTTGTTTAGCTGCAATGAATTATATGAGTTGACTTTGGCATAGGAAACTAGGACATGCTAGTATGGATCTTTTATCCAAATTATCTAAGAAAAATCTTGTAAAAGGATTACCAAATACTGAATTCATAAAAGACAATGTGTGTGATGCATGCCAAAAGGGAAAGCAAGTCAAAACAAGCTTCAAAAAGAAAAAAAAAATACGTATTTACTAAAAGACCCCTAGAACTCTTGCACCTAGACTTATTTGGTCCAACTAGAACCTTAAACTTATGAGGCAAATAATATACTTTTGTAATTGTAGATGACTATTCAAGATTTACTTGAGTATTATTCTTAGCAAACAAAGATGAAGCTTGTGACATGCTAATCACCCTATGCAAGAAATTACAAAATGAAAAAGGCTATAACATATATAATTTTAGAAGTGATCAAGGCAGAGAATTTAAAAATAAAGATGATGATAAATTTTGTAATAAATATGGAATAAACCATAATTTTTCAGCACGTAGGACTCCACAACAAAATGGAGTTTTAGAAAGAAAAAATAGAATCCTCTAAGAAATGGCTAGAACCATGATAAACAAAAATAATCCACCTAAATACTTTTGGGTAGAAGCTGTAAGTACAACTTGTTATATTGTAAATAGGGTATCTATAAGATCAAGTATAGACAAAACACGGTATGAATTATGGAAAGGTAAAAAACCCAACATTTCCTACTTTCATGTATTCGGGTGCAAATGTTTTATTCTTAATACTAAAGATGATTTAGGAAAGTTAGATGCAAAATTTGATGAAGGTATCTTCTTAAGTTATTCTACAAATAGTAAAGCTTATAGGGTTTATAATTAAAGGACTCTTACTATTATTGAATCAATACACATAACGTTTGATGAATCAAATAAGTATGACAATAAAGTTAAGAATGATGAAAAAGAAGATATCTCACAAAAAGTAGAAGATCTTGAAATAAAAGAAGAAAATAATAATGAAGTTTCAAATGAAAACATTATAGAAAATCTAGAACTACCTAAAGAATGGAAATATGCTTAAAGTCACCCAAAATATCAAATTCTTGGTGAACCATCAAAAGGAGTAACCACTAGAGCTTCATTAAAAAATATTTGTAATCATTATGCTTTTTTGTCTTAAGATGAACCCAAGAATATAGAAGAAGCATTAAAGGATGATTTTTGGATTATAGCTATGCAGGAGGAACTAAATCAATTTGAAAGGAGTCAAGTGTGGGAACTTATACCTAAACCCAAAGATAAATCAATCATAGGAACCAAATGGGTGTTTATAAATAAAAGGGATGAAAATGGAGTAGTTGTAAAAATAAAGCTAGGCTAGTAGCACAAGGCTATAATCAAGAAGAAGGTATCGATTACGAAGAAACCCTTGCTCCCGTCGCAAGAATGGAATCCATAAGGATGCTTCTAGCCTATACAACCAATAAAGATTTTAAATTATACCAAATGGATGTAAACAGTGCATTCCTAAATGGTTATATAAATGAATAAGTTTTCGTTAAACAACCTCCAGGATTTGAAGACTCTAAAACCCAAAATAATGTATTCAAGTTAACTAAAGCCTTATATGGATTGAAACAAGCTCCTAGAGCTTGGTATGAAAGATAGATAGCACTCTATTTATAAAACCCAAAAATAATGATATGCTTATGGTACAAATTTATGTTGATGATATCATATTTGGAGCAACTCATGAAGATTTATGTAATGAATTTACTACAACTATGCAAAGAGAGTTTGAAATGAGCATGATGGGATAATTAAATTACTTCCTAGGGTTACAAAGTAAACAAGCTAGAAATGGAACATTCATAAATCAAACTAAATATATCAAAGACAAGTTAAAAAATTTGATATGGAAGAAAGCAAACCCATAGAAACTCCCATGAGCACCTCAACGAGTGTTGACAAGGATGAAAAAGGAAAACAAGTAGATACCAAAAATTACCGAGGAATGATTGGAAGCTTACTATATTTAACAACAAGTAGATTGGATATCATGTTTAGTATATGTATGTGTGCTAGGTTTCAATCAGATCATAAGAAATCACATCAAATCGCAATAAAATGAATCCTCAGATATTTACTAGGCACACTTGATCTAGGTTTATGGTATCCAAAGGGAACTAATTTCAAAAAGATAAGTTATTTATATGCGGATTATGCAGGATGCAAAATAGATAGAAAGAGCACTAGTGGGACTTGTGACTTTCTAGGACACTCACTAGTTTCTTGGTTTTCAAAGAAACAAAATTTCATAGCATTATCTACAGTTGAAGCAGAATATATAGAAGATAGGAGCTATTGTGCCCAAACATTATATATGAAACAACAATTAAGGGACTTCAAAATTCAATATCAAACAATTCCTATAAAGTGTGATAATACCAACGCTATAAATATCTCAAAGAATCTAGTTTCACATTCAAGAACCAAACATATTGATATACGTCACCATTTCTTAACAGATAATGTAGATAAGAAAGAAATAGTTCTTGAATTTGTTAACACTCACGATCAATTAGCTAATATATTCACAAAACCACTAGCTGAAGATCAATTTGTATTTATCCAACAGGAATTAGGAATGTTACATATACGAGAGGAATTAGGAATAGAGACAAGAATTTCTTCAAGGCAGACAATTTCTAGACACTAGGTAGGCGCCTGATAGGCTTTTGTCTATCTGGAAAGACAGTTGACAGCCAACAGTCAACTTGAAGATAGACGACTGTCTCGCTGTGGTTCACGCTCATTTAACATAAAAACACCCTTTTTAAAATCCCCATACGCCTGTCCACTTGTCTACCCTTCACGAAAACAGCCTCTCTTCATCTCTTCCCTAAGTTTCTCAACTCCAAACCTCCTCACAACGTCACTCCATTAAAACCCTAAATCCTTCACATCTAGGGTTTCTCAAATTATTGCTTCATCATCATGCCAAGAACCAAATTAATTGGGAAAAAAGACAAAGCTTCTTCTTCAAGGCCTGTTAGCAACAAAGAAATTGAAAAATGGTTAGTTTCATCTCACACAATAGCTTTGTACCAAAATCACATCTCTACAATCGATCCAATGTTTTGTAATGTGCTAGACATCTCTTTCTTAGAAGAAAATTATCTTGAGATTCTTGAGTTGTTCAAAAGTATAGGATGGGATAGGTTTGTTCTTTACCAACTTAAGGGATATTACCCTAATTAGATTAAGCTTTTGTACTCAAACCTGGTAAAGAAAGATATTATATTTGACACCGAAGTGTTTGGCCAAAAGATCACACTTACTCCACACTCACTAAGAAAAATACTTCGTCTTAAGCATGGTGATTTTGAGTGCAATGCAATAGAAAAACAATGGACAAAGGAGCAGGGTTTTTCCCCACAAGAATTTCTACCTCTTGTGATGAGCGATCAACCTTTCTAGTTTGGAAACCCTCCACAATACAAACAGCTCAATCTACAAGCACAAATTCTTCACAAGATCATTGCTTATAATATAATTCCTAGATCAGCTTCCTTTAATCATATTTCCTTCTTTGATTGCTTTGTCATGTGGTGCATACTAAAAGGAAAGAAATTGGATTTGGCTAGCCTTGTACTAAAATGGATGGTCATGAAGCTCGAATCTCCTAGAATTGGGCTTCCATATGGTGGCATTCTTTCCTTATTTTTTGCTCACTTTCAAGTCCTCACTCCATCTTCCAAACTAGTGAAGCGAACCCATTACAACATATTATCCTCCACTACTTTAAAGAGGATGGGTTACAAGAAGTATAGTGAGGGATGGATGTTTAGGGGTAATAGACCTGCACGACCAACACTAGAAGAACGTAATCCAGCTCCTAAAGAAGCTGATATGCCTAATTGGTTTCTTCCTTTTTATCAGCACTATTCTAGCTTCAGTTCTGAAATGAGGGATGGTTTTGCTTCGCTTCAAGACAAGATCGCAAATATTGATGATAAATATACTTTACTAGATAAGCATCTTGACAAAATTGAGCAATGTGTCACAAAAAATGACACTAGTTTAGATAAAGAGAGAAATGAAAATGATAATGAAGACTCTTAGGAAAAATTGAATGAAGACACTGCTGAAGCTGAAAAAGAAGAAGAAGCTGAAGATGAAGAAGAAGAAGAAGAAGAAGAAGAAGAAGAATAAGAAGAAGAAGAAGAATCACAGAAATCCAAAGGAAAAGGAATTGCTGAAGATAGTGGCACAACTTTTGATATTTGACTACATACTTTTGATGATGTTTAAACATTTTTTTTTTTTTTTTACTACACATTCTCAGTCTTTGGATGTATTAGGCCTTTTTGTTGATGTCAAAAGGGAGAGTATGTGTGTGAGCAAAGTCTATGAGTCTATGAGTCTATGTATGTATTTGTTTCTAGTTCTGAAACTTTGAACCTATGTATGTATTATTTCCAGTTTGATGTATTACGAGTTCTATGTATTATAAGTTCTATGAATTTTTTTTAATGTTAAATCTGAAAATTTGAACCTTCTAAACTTATGTCTTGTTTCAATGTTAAATCTAAAAATTTGAACCTTTTGAACTTATGTCTTAATGAAATTATTTTTTAACGATGCTTATTGACAGGGAGCGTATTATTTTTGCATCTTTGCTTTTTCTTTGTCATCAAAAAGAAGGAGCTTGCTGGCCTAGCTAGGCTTACAACTCTTGATTTTGATGATAACAAAGTAAGGTTATCTAATATTGTTTTCAAGTGATATTATTTCAGGCAAAGATGATTTTCTCAAACTTCAAATACTTTATGAAAGCTCACAAGGATCAAGGAATAAGGAAAGGCTTATAGTAATACAAGTGATCCATAATAAAAGCTCAAGGAAGTTTGAAAGATCGGCAACAAAAGAACTCAAAGCAAAGAAGTGTCAAATTTGTTTATAGGACAAGATTTGTAAGTACTTCAAATTGATTCATGTATGAATATTCATTTTAAACTCATTAGGAAAAGACAAACTTAGAAACCTAAAGTTTTTAAAGTCTTGGAACATGTTTTTTCAAAGTTAAACAAGTTAATATTCCAAGATTAATTAAGCAAATATGAGAGAAATAAAGTTGTTCTCAAAAGAAGGAAAGCCTGTGAGACAGACAATTGTTTGTTTAATGGACAAACGACTGGAAATTTTTTAAGGGTTTTAAACAAGTGACAGTAGCATGTTAGACGATTGTCAAGTTATTGACAGACGACTACCAGTGACAAATGAGACGTCTGTGTGTGTTCTGCCGGCCGATGGCCACCATTCTGATTGAGTTTTTAAACTAAGCTGTTCAGTGATAGACGATTGCCACCCTGAGGATAGCCGACTGCCATCTTTCTATTTGTGAAAAATATGTATGAAATACTTGGACAAACGACTTCCAGAGATTCCACAGTCGTCTGGCTCATGGCAAAATTCAAATTTCTCAATGGGCATATTTTTAAATTTTCAATTACTTGAAGCTCAAATTATTTCAAAACTTGGATCCTACTCCAAGTAAACTTGGGGAACAAGTAAGAAACCATTCTACATCTATAAATACCCTCAAAATACATTGATTTAGAGACCAAGATTTCAAATCAGCAATCAAACTCTCTCTCAAGCACTTTGAAATTCTAAAATCTCTTCATTGCTCTCAACATCCACGAAATTCTCAAAAGCTCTACTGATTGTCTCACTGATATTACACTTCAATTGTTAATTCTTTCATCTATTGAATGATTACTATGGTGATAAGACTCTAGAGGTTCAATTTGAATTTCGTATTGTGAATTTACTGAAGTATATAGTTTTTATTTGTAGTAATAAGCTCTTGAGGAACAATTCTTGTACGCCTTGTTTTAAATCTTTGTAGAAAATTGATTGATGGTTTGAGTGTTGAATCGTTGGACCAAACAAAGGGATATTGTTTGGAGAAGGCAGGCTATAGCCTCAGCCAAGGAGTGTTGTAATTGGTATTGTTCCATGTGGTAAAGGAACGGTGATAGTGAATCGTTTGGTGGTTTTTCCAAGGGCGAGGATGTAGGCTATGTTGAAGCCGAACCTCATAAAATCTTGTGTTCTTCTTTTGTCCTTACTCTTTACTTTTTAGTAAAATTTACAAACTGCGTGGATGTTTTATAAATTTTTGAATTTTGAGTGTTTGGTTATTAAATAGATTGGAGGTTATTTTGTTTTGGTTTGATCAGCATTGATTGCGGAAACCAAAAGGGACTACATTGGTTGATCATCCTTAACTTATTAAACTGAAAGTTTATTTACAAGCTGAAAATTGGGAAGTAGGTTGTTTGTGAAATTTAACAACAGGGCTTATACAAATTCAGCAAGCTTTACACATTACTACATGGCTATTATTAAGTTGTTGATTAATTTATTTTGGTTGTGCTTACTCTGATTTAATTTTGTGATAGTGGTTGAACATTAATTACTGTTATAACAAAAAAGTATGAAAAAGGAAAATAAATTTTTTAGTGTCCCAATTCACCCCCCTCTTTGGAAAGCTATTCCAATTTCAGAGACTTTGTTAATAAATCTCCCTTAGGAATACTTCATTAAGCCTTTGGGTTTTGCATTGTCATTGTAATGCTCAAGGAGTTTATATTGTATTTTGGTTGCGAAAAATACTTTGCAAATCATTTTCAAAATATCTCTTGTGCTTATCTTTAAGAAATATATTTTGAGATATTTGTTTGATTGCTAAAGATCTTTGTTGCTATACCTTTTGATTGAGATTATCATCTTGATATAAAGATCAAATAATTTTTTACAAACCATTTTTTGAATATCTCTTGTGGTTTATATTGAGAAAAATTATTTGTTGAAATATTTGAGATGTGCTTGTGATCTTTGTTGCTGCATTGTGATTGAGACTATTTTTAACACAAAGATCCTATCACTTACACTCTCACGTGCTGATTGGAATATTTGCATAAATCTTTGAGAGTATACATTAAGACTACATTGAGCTTATCAAATCTTATCTTTCGATAGTGCCATGATTATACTGTTCGTATTGTAGTACATACCTGCTTAGTATAAGAAGCACTTTACTTGTACACAATTTATATTTAATATCTGTTATATTACAGGCATGGGCCTCAAGAAGAAGACTAGCCCTATGGAATAGTCCCGGATTGGCTTAGACCCGGTTAGGAAAGTTAGGTGCACCATCCTGGTAAGGTGTAGGTTGAGGTCAGCCTCGCTAATTGACCTAGTTGTAACTGGTGCCGCTCCACCTATTAAGTGAGTATTAATTGGAATCCTCGGGCTTGCGAGCTAGAGGTGGGGACGTAGGCACAGCTAGACGAACCCTGATAACATATCATGTGTGCACTTTAGTTTTTTGTAATTTATTTTCTACATGTGTATGTTAATTTATAAATGTTGCACATGATTTAATTTTTGCATATTATCTGCGCATTTGGGTTAATGTGTATATAGAAAGACCCTAGGTTGTGAAATAGTGTTGTTGGATTAGCTAAACCTAGGACAATATTTTAAATACCCAATTCCCCCCCCCCTTTAAGAATACAAGAAATCTAACAATTGGTATCAGAGGCTCGTGGCATTGACTTAAAGGTTTTTTCTAAAAGATTGAGATGACTCACATTGGTATATCCCTATTCATCGATGGACGATCACCTTCCAATCCTCCATTGTTTTGTGGTGTTGATTATACTACTTGGAAAATTCGAATGAACATATTTGTAAAATCTATGAATTGGGGGGCTTGGCAAGTGATTGATAGGGGAATTTGTATGTCCATTAATGAAAATGATACTAATATGCATGCAAATTCATATGCCATGGAATTATTATATTTTACTTTAAATTCTGATATGTTTATTGAGATTATGGCATGTAAGAGTGCGAAAGAAATTTTGGAAGAGCTAGAAAGGAAATATGGAGAGTCCTTTAAATTCTGATATGTTTTATTGAGATTATGGCATGTAAGAGTGCAGAAGAAATTTTGGAAGAGTTGGAAAGGAAGTATGGAGAGTCTAGGAAAAGGGGACCACCAATTCGGAAGTGTCAAGTTCAAATGTTCTGGAAGTGGTAAATCACAAGGCTAGTGCATCAACAAAAGAGAAGGTATATGACTCTCACTATAGCTCGATTGATGATTCGTAAGTTGAATGCTGTGTTGTTTCATGTGCTAAATCATCCATTAAATGTGACGATAATTCTGTTATTGATGCACTTGATGATTCTTAGGTAGAATATCAAAATACATTATACGATAAATCATCTATTAAATTTTGTGATAATCCTACTGATGACATATGCAATGATTTATGTAATGATTGTGTTAAATTTTTTGATGAATCATATGTTGAGTTATATGATGAAAGCATGCTCTTTAATGAAAACTAGAAAAAGCTTTATTTAAAATGCAAAAGCTTCTAGGTAGGATACCGAAACATAAAATCTTCATAAGGAATGAAAATAAAAAGGTGGCAAAACACTTAAAAGAATTAAAAGTATATCATGCCACTCTAGAGAGAAAAAAGGTTGAAAGATTTTTGAAAAACATTTGCTTAAAAAGGAAAACTGAAGATTACTCTGAAATGGTTCTTAAATTCACAAGTGAGGAAGATAACTAGAATAAACCCCTAGGAATCCTGTTATCCTAACAAGGCTTTCACCTCTTGTTTTGATGATAACAAATGAAGAAAAGGTTAATGACATTATGTGTTCAAGAAATGATGCTTTCAAGAATCTGAAAAAGCCAAAACTTCGAAAGATCACCAACAAGCTTAAAGGTGTATCTTGTGTCATGAAGTGATCAAACCAGGAAGCACAAAGATATCTGAAGATGAAATGAACCTAAAGCTCCATGATGATCATGAAGTTTCAAAGAACAAGAAATGTTCATATTGTTAGGAAATCTTCATGTAAGTACTTCAAAGTTAAAAATGTCATTGTGAATGAAATGAAGCTCAGTAGGGGATAAAGATGGACTTGGAAACTTCATTTTAATGCCCCAGAAAATGTTTTTCAAAAGTAAGAAAGCAAAGAAACCAAATATGGCACCTGACCCTGTGTCTTCAGGCTTCTGAACCCACTTCAGGCTACTGAGGTTGCACCTCAAGCAATCGAACTATAGCAATGGGAAGATTTTTCAAACTTCTCTTTTTCAAATTTAATTGACTTGCACCCTAATATTTTTGGAAACTTTGGGGGCACTCCAAGTAAACTTAGGGAGCATGAATGAAAGTGTTTTTGAAGCCTAAATATACATGGTTTATGAAAAATCAAAATACACCAAGCACTGAAAATTTCTTTCAAGATCTCTTTCACTCAAAGCTTCTTGCTATTTGTTTTAAAGCTCAGAATTGCTGCAAAATTTGTGAGAAATCCCTGAGGTTTTACAATTTCTCTGAAGTATCTGATTTAAGTTCTTGATCCTCATCAAAGAGAAGTAAATCGGTGATATTTATATTGAGCTTCTTACTTCATTATTTTGATATTTTGAATTTGAAGTATATTAGTTTCTAAAGTGTAGTAATCAGCTCTTTGTGTGAGCATTATTTGTACGCATCTATTTGAATTATTTCTTGTAGATTGACGATTCCAAGGGTTGCTTGGATCATTGGCTAAGCAAGGGGATATTGCTTAGAGAAGTGGGCTCCAGCCTATGTAAGGAGTGACTGGGTGAGGGGATATCATTTGGAGAAGGCGAGCTCTAGCCTTAACCAATGAATGTTATGAAGGTTTGTTCCTTCTGTTAAAGGAACAAGTTTAGTGATTCCTTTTGTGGTTTGCCAAAGGCGAGGACGTAGGCTGGGTATAAGCCGAACCTTGTAAAAATCTCCGTCTCACTCTTTCTTTCCCTTACTCTTAATTTTCAGTACTTATTTCAATTGTGTGGATGGTTTAAATTTGAAAATCATACAAACTATGTATATTTGCAAATCAAACAAACTTAAGGTTTAATTTTGATTTGGGATTGGGGAAACTGAAAGGGAGTACGTTGTTTAAACCATAATTTGCAGAAATCATACAGGAGTATGTTACTTACTTAAACATTCTGAAGATAAATTAACTTAAGAGTTTATTTGAATTCTAAAGCTTGGAAAGAGTAATTTGATTTTATATTGAAGAACTAAATCTTGAATCTTCCATCAATCTAATAGTGCTGCAGTGAACTTATATTTGGCAAACAAATTGTGGTTGAAGATTGAAAGTTTTATTAGTTGTCTTGTTGATTGTTTAAAAGAAACCAAATTCTTGTTTTTATTGACAAAATTGATAAACAAGTCAAAGAATTGGTTAAATATTAAAAGAAGTTAAGGACTATAAAAAGAAATTTTTAAAAAGCCAATTCACCCCCCCCCCTCTCTTGGGAAGCTATTCCTAATTTCAATTGGTATCAGAGTCAAGTTATAACAAATCCTAATAAGTAGTTATAAAAGGATCTAAATGGCTAATTTAGGCGTAGCTCGCTTTGGAGAGGGACAATCTTCAACTAGGCCTCCAATCTTTTGTGGACACAACTATACATTTCGGAAAAAAGAGAATGCAAATATACCTTCAAACCATGGATTGGAAAGCCTGGGAGGTTATCGTAGAAGGTGAAGAAATTCCCACTAAGATAGTTGATGGAAAACAAGTCCCAAATGAGAAAATTGATATGAAAGACTTAGACTATAAGATGTTGCAAGTAAATTCTAGTGCTATGAATGCTCTATATTGTGTTTTAGATGCCAATGAATGCACTTACGAATGCACCATAGAAGTTAGGGATAATAGGATCGATATGCTTACAAGTGAATATGAAGCCTTTAGGATGCACCCGAATGAATCCATAACTAATATGTTTACTAGGTTCACTCACATAATCAATTCCCTAAATGCATTAGGAAAAACGTACACTACTTATGAGATGATTAGGAAAATTCTTAGAGGGCTGCCACCTAATGGGAACCAAAAGCCACTGTTACAACAGAAGGAAGAAATCTGAAAACCACCTCCTTAGATGAGCTTATAGGTTCTTTACTCACATATGAAATGACAATGAATGAAAAGAGTGGAAAAACCAAAGCCCAAAATTCAATAGCCTTTAATGCCTTAAAAGAAAACTCAAGTAGTGAAATGGATGAAGATGAAGAAGCCTTCATATCTAAAAAACTAGCAAGGATACTAAGAAGGAGAAACAAATTCAAGCGAAGAAAATCTAAATCTGAATCAGATGAAGAAGAAAAAGAAGAAGTTAGTAAGAAATCAAAAAATAAAACTCCTACGTGTTACAATTGCAACAATGTGGGACATATAAAACCAGAATGTCCACAACTACTAAAGAAAGAGTCTAAGAAGGAAAAAAAAAAGGCCATGAAAGCCACTACTTGGGACAACATGAGTACAAATAGTTCAGAAAATGAATCAAGTGGCTAAGAGGTTGCTTATACGTGCTTTATGGCTTGGGATGAAGAGGAAAGTTCCTCATCTAAATCTTTGAATAATTCTTGTAGTGATGAATCCGATAATGAGTGTATGTCATCTTTTGAAGAACTTCAAAATGACTTATTCAAGGTGCATAAGATGTTAATAAACACTACAAAAAAACTGGTTTTTAGTGACAAAAGTATTAGTGATGGTTTTAAAACCGTCACTAATAGTGTTGTATTAGTCACGGTTTTTAAGAATCGTCACTACTACTTTCGTCACTAAAAAAAGTGCAGTAAATAATTTTCGTGCAAAAATTTTTTTGGAAAAATATTAGCGACGATTCTCGGGTCTTAGTGACGGATTAAATTCGTCACTAAAAGTCACTTATTAGTGACGATTAACAAACCGTCACTACTAAAAAAAAATTAGTTAAGGGAATTAGTGATGGATTGGGAGATCCGTCACAAATAATGGTGTATTAGTGACAGTTTTGAAATCGTCACTACTACTATTTTTTATTTAAAAAATATATAAAAAAAATTTTAGTTAAGGGTATTAGTAACGGATTGGGAGATCCGTCACTAATAAGAGGATATTAGTGACAGTTTTGAAACCATCACTACTAGTTTTTTTTATTTAAAAAATATAAAATAAATTTAGTTAAGGGTATTAGTGACGGTTTTGAAACCGTCACTAATAATGCTTTTATTTAAAAAATATAAAATAAATTTAGTTAAAGGTATTAGTGACGGATTTGACAAACGTCACTAATACATCTTTTTTTTTTTAAAATAAACAAATTTAAGTTTAGAGTATTAGTGATGAATTTGTAAATTCGTCACTATTGGCCCCTATTAGTGACGGATTTGAGAATCGTCACTAATACTTCTTGTTTTAAAAAAATTAAAAATTTTAAATTCAGAGTATTAGTGGCGAATTTATGAATTCGTCACTATTGGTCATTTAGTAGTGACCGATTTGAGAACCGTCACTAATACTTTCTTTTTTAAAATAAAAATAAAAAAATTCAGTTTAAAGTATTAGTGACGATGTTGTAAATTCGTCACTAATAGGGGACCAATAGTGACAAATTTTTAGATTCGTTATTTATACTTTAAAAAAAAAAAATTAAAAAAATTTAAGTTCAAAATATTAGTGACGAATTTATAAATTTGTCACCATTGGTCTCTTATTAGTGACGAATTTCTAAATTCATCACTACTAAGCCATTATTAGTGACAAATTGTGAGCCGTCACTAATGCTATGTTATTTAAAAAGAAAAAAAAAGTAGACGAAGAATAGTACTGACGGTTTTTGAAATCGTCACTAATGCCGAAAAACTCTTATGCCTATTCGTGGGATATATTCCCACGCTTTCCCTCCTACTCCTGCTCCTTCTCTTCCCCTCGAGCTCTTGCGATCCTATCTCCTAGTCTCCCGCTGCTCTCGGTCTGGTATGCCTATTCGCTGGACATCGCAGGCTTCGTCGGAGCCCTAGATGACTGATGGCCTGGTATGCCCCCTTCCAGTCTCCCGCTGCGACCCCCGTCGAACCCCTTTCCCAGTTTAGCTCCCGCTGTTCCCAACCAACTAACAGCCTTCTCGTCGGACATCTTAGGTTTGATCCCTTTTATTTATTCTTTCGTTTTGAATATATTGAATGCCATATAAATTTATTGATAGATGTATTGAGTACTTAATGGATTTATTTTATTTTGTTACCTTGATTTCTTTCCATATAGTGAATTAAAATATGTGATTTTCCCTCTGAAAAAAAAAAATCTTGCCAAACAAACAACTCACCCTTCCTAACTTGTGACTATTTGCTAAATGAATTGAGACTTCAGTTGTGTGATTGGGAAAAAATGTCATTCATTAAGCTGCAAAGAATGATTGATGAGTTTGGCTACCTGGACAATCATGTAATCAAGTTTTGGCATGGTTATTTTAAGGATTTGGGCAATGGTATTAAGTCTCCAATAATTATGTCAAAAAATGAGTAAAATGCATTATGGAAATAGTGAACAAAAGATGATATGTGTGTGTGTGGAGTATCCATTTCGGGATACTATAATATACAGTCAAGTGGGGTAAAATACTGAGGCTAGTGTAATTAGCAAGACTGGGGGCATGAGGGAGGGGATGGAGCTGGCTTGTCATAGGACATAGACGTGGAGCATATGACTAGATAAAATTTGTGTTACATGATATTGAAGTGATTTGTAAGTTGAAAGTAATGACTCAAGAGAGGAAAGTGAGGCATCCTCTGATAATGAGTGTGAGATAATAGGCAATGATTTTCCTTGTGATGTTAATACGAACCTCAAGAAATGGATTTATTTTTTGAGATTAATATAAACTACTAAGTTGAATAAATTGGTATTAAGGATAAGGGGAGGGAAGACAACAAGTTTCACATGTCAATGTTGACGATGAGGCTTTTATTAAGTCCATTGAATTAAGTAGTATGAATTACTCTAATTACAGTAATAAGGATAAGAAGAACAGATGACCAAAGTTAAATTTGTAAAGAATGATAGGAAAAAGACCATCACAAGTTTGAAGGTCTCTATTTGCTGGTCTCAATTATTTGTTTATTGCTTGCAAGTACGAGTCTAAGGTCATGTATGAGCTTGTTATAGGGATTGATAATTATCATTAAAAAGGGTCTTATAGTGGTAAGTTGTTGCCTACAAATAGGGTCTAATGCAATTAACAATATGTTCCTTTTGCGTATGCACTTATCAAGGGTGAAACCACGCAAACTTTGACTTGGTTCTTGATATTATTTAGGTGATGCTTCAAGTAAGAAGAAAAATTAAAAATTGGATGTATTTTTTTTTCTTCTCTAATGTTATGCTTACTCCACTACTAATTGTTATTTTCATTGTTTAATATGGATGCCAGTTTTTTTTGGTATTAATGTGTTATATTGCTTGAAGCATTCATATATACATAATATTGTTTAGTGTTTTGTGCAATTTTGATATGTTTGGTGCTATTTTAATTTAGAATGCAAATTACTATCTCTTTTGACTATTATTTCTTTACATTTTTTTTGCTATGCTTTAGTGCTATTTCCATTTGGAATTAGGAAAAGCATATTTTATTTCATGTTTCACATTGTATTTAATTGTAGTATTTTGCTTCAAGGCGATGGAATAATGTTGTTTTATTGTGTTTAGTTCTATTGCTTGTGAAATTCTACTATTCCTCTATTTATATTTATATTTCTTGTGCAATTCTACTAGTTTTTAGTATTTTGGCATTTCACTTTGGTGCGATATTCCCTTTTTGGATTTAGTAAAAATGAAAGCTATTCTCCATTCTAACTATTTTATATAAAAAATCCTTAAAAAAGGAAACGCGCTTACACCACTTTTAAAAAAATTTCATTTTAAGTCATCCATTGCATTAGATAAAATTGATCATCCTTACACATATTATTAAAAAACAAATGCATACATGGAATGCATAGATAAGTCTTATATTCCTCAAAACCAAAGCCTGAAATCGTTGCCCCTTGCATGTTTTTTTTTTTTTTTTCAACTTCTTGTATTTATTGAAGCTTAGACCCGTCCAAGAATGGTTACTATACATTCATTCCAAATCGTACATATGAGACAAATCAATTGTTATATTTCAATTGATTATTAGTCATACTATGTTGACTAATAATCACTTGAACATGTTAATTATTTGTTTCACTTACAATTAGTAATGTTTGTATTTCAACCATTCTTGGATTGTCCAATGTGGACAGTTTAGGAAGTTGTATTTACATTGTTGTCATCATTCACACTTTGTCAATTGTCATTATATATTTCAAACGCGTCTTTGTGTTCTCTAGGTGCATAGTGGGGTGTCATGACAAATTGTTAGTGATGGAAAACTAGAAAAATTTTCACTTCCCCTATCTCGTGTACTTGGAGAGCTATGGGGAGATGCTACCGAAATTTTTAACGACTATGACGAAGGAATTTGAGCGATTGATCGCAATGTAAATGCCACATTCCTAAATGAGATGTGATCCGTACCCTTTAGAGTATGATGGTTGATGATAGGATTCACGATGCATGTTTGATAAAAATTATGAGAATATAATGAACACCATTTACTTGAACATATTATAGTGTAATTAATGAACATGGATAAAAGTTGGATGAACGCTCGGGGTAGGTTTTTGTCAGAATATATGAAAGAGGTACATGATTTCATAGAGTTCGCGGGTCCTCATGCAGATAGAGCTAGTAGAATAAGTTGTCCTTCAAAGAAATGTCAGAACATAACATTCAAACACATTGATTTGGTCCATTCACATTTATTAGACTTTGGAATGGAGAAAAGGTACACAACATGGGTGTTCCACGATGAAGATTACTCAGTTCAGAGTGATGATGATAACGATGAAGATGAGGGGGCAAATATAGTAGGTGGTGATACAAGTTCGGAAGAGGTAATTGAAATGTTAGGTGACTTGCAATGGGGGATTGCAATGGACACGGGTGATGTGCCTGTGTCGCGTACTGGTGATGAACCTACTTCAGCAGGTACCGTACCTTGCAATGCTAGTACTTGAATCAACTCGGTAAACCATTTGCTATTCTCATGAGGGATGCATGGGTGCCCCTATATCCAAATGGTAAAAAGTTCTCAAAATTAGAGTTTCTGATAAAAAGTTGCTTCATGCAAGGACAATGCATAGGTTATCTCAGAGCGCATTCAACATGCATTTAAGCCTCAATAAGGTAGCACTACCTGATGGTGAAACATTTTCACAGTCTTTTTATGAGGTGAAGACATACCATGCGTGAATTGAGTCTCAGTTACACTCTAATACATGCATGTAGGTATGATTGTGTACTCTTTTATGGTGAACATGAAAATGCGAACGAGTGCCCAGAATGTGGTGAACCAAGGAATACAACTAATCAGAAGAAGGGTAAAAAGATTCCCAAAAATGTTTTGCAGTATTGTCCGTTAATCTCGCAGTTGCAACGATTGTATATGTACAAAAAGACTGCTACACATATAAGATGGCATCAAGAGAAATGTCTTCAAGATGGAAACACGCTTAGCCATCCAGCGGACTCCGAAGCTTGGGCTAAATTTGATAAAATGCATATGTGGTTTGCTAGTGATCCTCGCAACATCATACTTGGCCTTGCTTCAAATGGGTTCAATCCTTTCGGTAACATGACCAACCCATATAGCATGTGGCCAGTTATGATGATGCCATACAATATGCTGCCATGGTGATGTATGAAAGAACCTTTCATTTATATGTCTCTGCTGATTCCCGGACTGAGAGCATGTGGTAATGATATTAATGTTTACCTATGTCCGTTAGTTGATGAGTTGAAAGAATTATAGGAAAAAAGAGTGGAGACATTCGATGTGGAAATCGGGACAACATTTTAGATGTATGCTGCAGTCTTGTGGACAATTAATGATTTTCCTGCATACGGCAACCTATCAGGTTGGAGCATAAAAGGTTACTTAGCATGCTCAGTATGTAATAAGGATGTTGGGTCCTTATCCTTGAAGCATGGCTGCAAGTTATGCTTTATGTGTCATCGTCGTTTTCTACGAATTAGACATCCTTAGAGGACTCATGGCATCAGAAGCATCAATGGAAAACCTGAATGAAGGTCATTGCCAAAGTGGCTATGTGAGATATTAAACAAGCTAAGGTTGATCGCAGATGTGAAATTTGGGAAATCACCGACCAATAGAAAAAGAAAACGCACTGAGTGGGAGTTGAATCGGATAAAGAGAAGCATCTTCTTCGAGTTGCCATACTGGAAAGATCTTCTACTATGCCACAACTTCGATATTATGCACATAAAATAGAACATTTGTGAGAATGTCATTGGTACATTACTTGATATAAATGGGAAGAGAAAGGATTGTGAGAATTGGTGTATTCCTAAGAGGGGGGAGGGGTGAATTGAAATTTTAAATTTTTCTCCTAGGTTGAACTAAATGTTAGCAAAATATTACAACCTAGGGTCTTTCTATGCAGTTCCAAATACGTTGATAAATATAATATAGAGAAATTTAAATCAAGCGTATCATTCACATAATAACATACACATGCGGCAAATATAAAGTGCGGAAATATAAACAAACACACGATATGTTATCGGGGTTCGGCCAACTGTGGAGCAACACTGATTATAACAAGGTCAAATTAACATAGGGCTGACCTCAACCTACACGCCTTAACAGGACAACGCACCTACATTTCCTAACCGGGTCTAAGCCAATCCGGGACTATTCTAGGGCTAGTCTCCCTCTTCAGGCCCGTTCCTGGAAATACAAAAAATGTGTTTATAATCAAATGGTACAGTGATTGTGCTTTTGTGTAAAGCAGATATGTACCCAAATACGCGCAATTACATACACCATAATATGATTTAATATGTAAGCTCAGTGTGTTCTAAATAATTCAACTCTCAAATGAATTTTCTATCAGTGTAACGCGTACGTGAGAGTGTCAACCAGTATGATCTTTATATCACAATATGTGTTCAATCTAATAGCTCACACAAAGATACAAGCCATACAATATATATGTATATTTCAATTAGTAGAATTTCTCAGTTGTATGATGCTCAAGTAATATATATGTTTTGTTTGCAAAAAGAGTTTAATCTTTGTATTCAACAAATGATATAAATCAATGAATATTGCAACAAAGATTTTTGTCACACAAACAAATATCTCTTCAAAGATTTATCAAATGAAACACACTAGATATTTGAAAGTGATTTAGAAAGTATTTTTGCAACCAAAATCAAATATAAACATCTCAAGAAATTGCAATGATGATGCAATACTCAAAAGTTCCAAAGAAATCTTCTTGGAAAAGACTTATTGATAAAGTCACCTAAGAACACTTGAGGATGTGCTCTCAAATAAAATAAATTTTACACAAGCACAATCTTGAGAGAGCAATCCTTAAGGAACAACAACACTTAAATTACACTTACAAAAATATTTGAGAAGTAAGATCTGGTAAGAATAAGTGTTGGAGGTTCAACGATGAGTATTATGGGTTTTGAGATTTTCAGAGAATTTTACTCTAATCCAATCTTCTAATTTGTCCTGATTTTTCTCAAATGATCTCATATATATAGACATGGGAAGAGATACGACAGTTAGGGACCTATTGGGTATTATTATGAAAGTTTAATGACATTTCAAATATTTTAACCCTGTTTAAAAAATGTTTAACCGCGGCAAAAATTAGGGCAACCCGAGAGGTCCGGTCGACCAGAACAGTTTTGGTTGACCAGATCTCATATGGTTCGGTTGACCAAGGCATTTTTGAACTGAATAGTTGGTCAACCGAAAGCGCCTTTCCAAAGGCCATTTTCCATTTTTACCGAGGTTCGATCGATGGGCCATTTGGAACTAGCTAGTTCAGTCAACCAGACCGCTGGGCATTTTCCTGAGGACCCTCGGTCGACCAGGTAGTTGGAGTACAAAAATGGCTCGGTCGACTAGATGGTCAAAATGTTGACCTAAGGAGGTTTCGGTTGACCGAGGCTTTTTGAACTGAAATGGTTCAGTCGACCGGGACCTTGGTAAATAGTTGACCCAGGTCTAGTTCGGTCGACTGGGCCAAAAATGAACTGTGCTGGCCTGTTGACCGAAAGTGCACCAAGTGTGCATTTTGGTCCCATTTTGAAACATACAAACCCTATTTAAATGTCTAACAAACATATGTCCAAATGCGTGTGTCCTATGATCACTTGGGGTCCAATTTTGAAAACACCGAAAAAGTTCTGTGTCAGTTGACCGAAGGGTGTTCCCTAAGGTCTGTCTAAGGTCATTTTCATTTTGAGCTTACGTATTAAGCCATGCAGGTGATGCATGTAATTATTAAATCAAAGCCCTATTTACTATTACGGGCCTTTCCTACTAAAATATTATAGACCCGAATATAAATTACAACAAATAAATTATATCTAGGGTCTTCAGAGTCTTCGTTTTCCTCTGAGTCTTCGAGTGCCATCATAGGATACTACCAAGATAAACCTGCACATCAAATCGGCAGTCATTAAATACCTGAGTATTTGTCATAATCAAAATAGGGTATGACCCATAGGGTCAACAATCTCTCCCTTTTTGATATTGACAAATACTTGCCTACTTCTCCCCCTTTTGGCAACAACAAAAAGGGTGTAGATAAACATTTAAGTTTATATAGGCAAATAAGAGGAAAATATCATTTTTATACACAATAAGTTTGGAAAGTTTTTTCGAAAAATTTCTGCAGCATGCCATTTGAAAATGGGACTTTCCAAAACAAATTCTGTATAAAAGGGACCTGTTTGAGTTTATAAACCTAGCAAGTTATCCACAACTACTCAAACAGTTCATTATGGTACATCAATCAAGTATAAATGTCAATATCATCATGAAGTGGACAAAGGAAGTGGCCATTACAATTCATAATCAATACCCATTAAGCCCAATATGATTACGTAATAAAATGTAAAGTCCAAGGCCATCATGGAGTAGACATACAAATTATGCACACAAGCAACAATCAATATTCACAAAGTCTAAGGCAATAAAACATATTAACTGTAGTATTAGTTGCTAAGACTTGTAAACTTTTTACTAGAGAGCTACCCCTAAATGTAGTCAAACTATGAAACATCTAAGAAGCATCTCTACTGTGCATTAGACCTGTTAGCTACTTATACTGATATTAATTATGAGAGTTCATTAGGTTTTTAACACAGCATACGTAATGGATTAGATGAGACTCACAAAGTAAAACCAGTTAATAGCATGAGTCCAATGAGCTTGGCGAGTTATAATTATCTTCTCAAGGATGGGGCTTAAACTCCCCGATATAGTCTCAGGCATACATAAGTGCATTTATGCTCTAGAATGAATTTTATTTAAGCACATCCATCATTTGTTCATTCTTCTTAGTATTACTTAGCATGCAAGAGATTTTAGGCATTAAGTTCTTACTGATTTATTCTAAAATTGGGACTTAAATTCCCATGTATATTTGCATGCACACTTACTTGAATTAAGCTCAAGGATGATATTCTCTTAAGTGCATTTCTTATATACTCATCCTATCAAATAAATTCAGCATGCAACAAATATTGACCATTTAATGCATATGCATGACATATTGCATTTCATTTTAAAAGCATGATAGTCAATTAAGACTATACTCAAAGTTATGCAATTATGAAATACATGTATGTATATAATAATAATAATGAGGCAAGAGGAAAAAGAGTTTGTTTTGAAATTTGATTGTGCCAAAAGTTCATGTAGATAAATATATATACGTATACAATTGTAATATACATCCCCTTCTTAATGTTTGCAAAATAGTGCTGGGGCTTGCTTGCTAGAAAAATAAGATTTTAATTTAAAGCAAGCAAGCAACAAATTTTTTGGTTTGTCAATAAAGCACATACTAAAGATAACCAGAAAACCAAAACCATAATGATCCTAAGAGTTCTTCAATCACATGCAAGATCATATGGCAAGTTCAAACAGTTGTGGCAATATAAACATGCTTCAAATTATGATTTTCAATAAAATATTTTCATTCAAGTGCATGCCACAATGAATTCATTCAAGATCTAAGCTAAACATATGAGTAACCAAAACAGGGCAGTAATTTAATTCTAGATCCTCCCCCTATCAATTTGAATATGTGCTTAGATTCTTTAACTACTTATACTAACCAAAGATTAGTTTCATTATGCTCAATAGTATAAGCCATCAATCCACATCTTTAAAATCAACTATACTGAGTATTTGTCAATTGCATTTTTTCACTTGATTAGTATAGTTGTCCCTATAGACTATAGATGCATCTAAGAATATATATTAAGGCATGCAATATAGTTCAAGACCCACAAACATTCCATATCAAAATATAAGCCTTTAAGCACAATATATAATGTTCAGGGATTTTAGAAGAGCCTCAATATTTCAATAGATGAAAGTGACACATATAAGTCATTTATGTGCTTCCTATAGGGATGGAGCTGAGCTCCCCTTAGTATGTGATGATTATGCAAGGATGAAAATGTGATATTTATTTTTCACTCATCCTTTCAAAAACATTTTAACATTTTTACTATCATAATCATCCTTAACACAAGGTTTTGGTTTGGGAAAAAATCCTGTCGAAATTTCGGCTGCGTGTCGTCTA
The DNA here is from genome assembly GCF_029873635.1 of Malania oleifera. Classification (NCBI taxonomy): domain Eukaryota; kingdom Viridiplantae; phylum Streptophyta; class Magnoliopsida; order Santalales; family Ximeniaceae; genus Malania; species Malania oleifera. The sequence continues at coordinate 58,354,510 of NC_080418.1, forward strand.
TAAATCGGACATTTCCCAAATTTTCAAGTACCAAAACCTGATAGATTCAAGCAATCAATTCAAAATATTTCAGTTTAAGCATTTGAGAACCTATATATGCTACCAGCATGCAATACACAACATACTGCATCAGCAATGCAGTTGGCGTTCCATACAAGCATGCAAGTAAATAAGTTTCTGCAACAGCCTTGTAGATGGCGTTCCATGCAATCCAGTATTATCAAACAACATATTCAATAACATTTCACAATACTAGATAATCACAAATCACTATCCATCAATATATGGTATAAACAATGCACAACAGTGGATAGTTATGAGTTTAGTATAGTATGGTTATTCATTAAGGCACAAAGATATAAATGATATGAGAATATGAGAGCATTTTCATTTATATAGATATGAAGGATAAATGTTCCCCTTGAGTTATGCACTTATTCAATTTATGTCTTTTTCACTTTCTAGTTCTTTAGCCAAGTGTTTTAAGATCTTTGATGATATATGCTTGCCTTTGGATGAATAGGCTTAGTGGACCAAAAAGTCACAATAGATATTTCTTTAAGTGAGCTAAGCCAATATTGCCTCTATTTATATGAATTTCAATACGTGTGAGAGGCACAAGTTAGAATGACTTTCAATTTAAAAGTACACATGCATAGGTCTACATAAATTTTATGCATTCATTTAGATTGAGACCTACGCAATCATATTATCCACTCAACTCATCTCTAAGTACACAAAGCTCTAAAGGATATGTCTTAGTGATTTGAGAGCTCATGAAGGGATGATAAATAAATACTCTTTGAAGATTTAAATCACTAATGGGTACAGAAGAGTATTTAGGATATACATGACATTTTCCAAAATATTTCTATGAAGGTAATCATGTTCATGCTTGGGCAAAGGGCATATAGGATATGTGAATGTTGTGAACAATGCTCTTTGGTGATCGGAAAGTATCCTTTCGATATTATCACAATTTAGAATAAGGATACAAACCAAGGAAATGATGAATCTATACCTGATATGATCGTGGTTTGGTAAAGATCTCATATGGAGCGATTAAACCAAAATTAAAGGTCTTGCAATTTAAACTCAAAGGGACCAAATTCTTAGTGGATACCGTTAATTTGGTTATAGCTATGAGAAGCACTTAATATATATATTAGCCATTTAAGATCAGTAGTGCTTTAAGCCCAAAGTGATGACTTGATTTTGATTTAGGCTTTTCACATTCGAAAATGAGTTTAGGGTATAGTGATATATGATAGGAGATAGAACCCTAACACTCAATTCTGTGTAATGGACAATAGTTGCTTAACTTGGTGATTTTCATGTTAGCATGGGTTAAGCATTTAGAACTAAATACTGGGCGTACATGCCATGTCCATTTGGAAGTGGATAAAGGTTCTCATCTCCAGTTGGGTTTGCTACCATGATAACCCACATCATTTCTTTACTCAAGCCTCAGACACTTCTAAATAGAAACTTAAATTATACGTGCCACATAGTTTTGCACAATAAGCAGGTATTGAATTTTCATGAAGGGATATGCTTATTTATTCTATTTTTACTCAATGAGGCATGAAAATTTTGATGACAATGGGATTTATAAAATGAACCCTTTTTAAACGATTTACTTCTTTTAACTCCTAAGGTTTTGTTATGATTATTCCTTTCATTTTTAATCTTAAGAGCAACTTTCAAATAATCATCTGTTTCTTCATCTAAGCATGCAATTTTCAATATTTTCTCAATCTTTTTCTTTTCAAGAATAACATGATAATTTTCTAACCCCTTTAGTTCTTTTGCTATTCTTTTGTTCTCATTCTTCAAAAATATTTCATGCTTAGATGCCCTAACTAAAATCTTGTGCATTTTCTATAATGTCTTTTCTAGTTTTTCATACGATGACATGCATTTAATATTTAATTCAGCACATGATTGAACACATAGTTCAACATAAGAATTATCATATGAATCTGTGCAAGAATTTTCAACCAAAACATCACATTAGTTAGTACATGCATCATTGTCAAAGTAGTCGTTAGAGGTAACTGATGAATCAACATAAAATATATCATAAGTTTCAGTATAAGAATCATCACATGCTTCATTACATGGATCAGTAAATGAGGTAGGGTAAGATTCATATACCTCATCATCTACTAACACAACCTGCTCATGATTAGCCACTACCTAATCATCATTTGGAGTGGCAATTTCTTTTTCTTGGGTCTCTCCATATCTCCTTTTCAGCTCAACCCAGATCTCCTATGCACTATGACATGCCACACACTCAAGTAAAATATCATAATCTAAAGCACAATATAATAAGTCCATGGAATAAGAATTTGCATGCATTATCCTAATATCATTTTCATTCAAGGGCATACGAATCCTATCAACAATCACCCGCCAGGCCATCCAATCCATTGATTTTATAAATATGCTCATCCTAATTTTCCAGGAGGTGTAATCAACACCATAAAACAATGGAGGACTGAAAGGTGACTGTCCCTCTCCGAATGGGGATACACCAAATTGAGCCATTGCGATCTTTTTGAAAAAATGTTAAGGTTTAGTGCAACGAGGCTCTGATACCAATTGTGAGAATTGGTGTATTCCCAAGAGGGGGGGGGGGGGGGCGGGGTGAATTGGAATTTTAAACTTTTCTCCTAGGTTGAACTAGATGTTAGCAAAATATTACAACCTAGGGTCTTTCTATGCAGTTCCAAATACACCGATAAATATAATATACAGAAATTTAAATCAAGCGTATCATTCACATAATAACATACACATGTGCAAAATATTAAGTGCGGAAATATAAACAAACACACGATATGTTATCGGGGTTCGGCCAACTGTGTCTATGTCCCCGCCTCTAGCTCGCAAGCCCGAGGATTCCACTAATAGCTCACTTAAGGGTGGAGCAATGGCGATTTCAACCAGGCCAAATTAACACAGGGCTGACCTCAACCTTAACCAGGTCAATTAGCGGGCCTGACCTCAACCTACACGCCTTAACAAGACGATGCACCTAGCTTTCCTAACCAGGTCTAAGCCAATCCGGGACTATTCCAGAGCTAGTCTCCCTCTTCAGGGCCATGCCTCGAAATACAATAAATGTGTATATAATCAAATGGTACAGTGATTGTGCTTTCGTGTGAAGCAGATATGTACCCAAATACGCACAATTACATACACCACAATATGATTTAATATGTAAGCTCAGTGTGGTCTAAATAGTTTAACTTTCAAATGAATTTTCTATCAGTGTAATGCATACGTGAGAGTGTCAACCAGTATGATCTTTGTATCACAATATGTGTTCAATCTAATAGCTCACACAAAGATACAAGCCATACAATATATATGTATATTTCAATCAGCAGATTTTCTCAGTTGTATGATGCTCAAGTAATATATATGTTTTGTTTGCAAAAAGAGTTTAATCGTTGTATTCAACGAATGATATAAATCAATGAATATTGCAACAAAGATTTTTGTCACACAAACAAATATCTCTTCAACAATTTATCAAATGAAACACACTAGATATTTGAAAGTGATTTAGAAAGTATTTTTGCAACCAAAATCAAATATAAACATCTCAAGAAATTGCAATAACGATGCAATACTCAGAAGTTCCAAAGAAATCTTCATAGAAACGGCTTATTGATAAAGTCACCTAAGAACACTTGAGGATATGCTCTCAAATAAAATAAATTTTACACAAGCACAATCTTGAGAGAGCAATCCTTAAGGAACAACAACACTTAAATCACACTTACAAAATATTTGAGAACTAAGATCCGGTAAGAATAAGTGTTGGAGGCTCAAAGATGAGTATTATGGGTTTTGGGCTTTTCAGAGAATTTTACCCTAATCCAATCTGCTAATCTATCTTGATTTTTCACAAATGATTTCATATATATAGACATGGGAAGAGATATGACCGTTAGGGACCTATTGGGTATTATTAGGAAAGTTTAATGACATTTCAAATATTTTAACCCTGTTTAAAAAATGTTTAACCGCGGTAAAAGTTAGGGCAACCTGAGAGGTTCGGTTGACCAGAACAGTTTCGGTCGACCAGATCTCATATGGTTCAGTCGACCAGGGCATTTTTGAACTGAATGGTCGGTCGACCGAAAGCGCCTTTCGAAAGGCCATTTTCCATTTTTATCGAGGTTCAGTCGACTAAGCCATTTTGAACTAGCTAGTTCGGTCAACCAGACCGTTTGGAATTTTCCCGAGGACCCTCAATCGATGAGATAGTTAGAGTACAAAAATGGCTCGGTCTACCAGATTGTCAAAATGTTGACCTAGGGAGGTTTAGGTCGACTGAGGCTTTTTGAACTGAAATGGTTCGGTCAACTAAGACCTTGGTCAACATTTGACCCACGTCTGGTTCGGTTGACTAGGCCAAAAATGAATTGTGTTGTTCGGTCGATCGAAAGTGCACCAAGTGTGCATTTTGGTCCCATTTTAAAACATACCAACCCCATTTAAGTGTCTAACAAATATATGTGCAAATGTGTGTGTCCTAGGGTCACTTGGTGTCCTAAGAGTGTGCCCTAAGGTCTGTCTAAGGTCATTTTCATTTTGAGCTTATGTATTAAGCCATGCAGGTGATGCATGTAATTATTAAATCAAAGCCCTATTTACTATTACAGACCTTTCCTACTTAAATATTATAGACCTGAATATAAATTACAAGAAATAAATTATATTTAGGGTCTTCAGAGTCTTCGTTTTCCTCCGGGTGTCCGAGTGCCATCATAGGATACTACCAAGATAAACTTGCACATCAACTCGGCAGTCATTAAATACCTGAGTATTTGTCATAATCAAAACAGGGTACGACCCATAGGATCAACAAGGACACCGCAATTGCTAACCGAGATATGGAAGATATGGGAATACGGCTTGAGCTGCACCTATTTTGTGATGGGGACAAAATTCTCATGCCATAAGCTTGTTACACATTTTTGAAGGTTGAGAAGAATAAATTCTTCGAATGGTTGAAATTAGGGAAGTTCCTTGATGGATATGCATCGAACATGGCTCGGTGCATAAACACGAAGGAAGGGAAGATGTTAGGAATGAAAAATCATAACTGTCACATCCTTCTACAATGGGTTCTACCCGTTTTCCTTCGTGGACACTTGATTGAAGATGTTCGCTCGGTGCTGATTGAGGTGGGATTCTTTTTTCGGCGTTGTGCTACAAAAAATTTAGTGTAAACATACTTAAACGGTTAGAGGATGACATTGTGATCATACTATGCAAGCTGGAGAAAATTTTTCCGCCAGCATTCTTTGATGTGATGGTCCACCTAGTTGTCCATTTACCAAGGGAGGCCATAATTGGAGGACCGGTTAAAGTATAAAGTCCTTGTATAATGGTCACGTGATTTCTTGTTTTTATTTTTTTTTCTTTATTGTGTCTACAAGTCTATAGTGCTATGTAAAATGCACAAGTTCTTGTCCACTTTGAAGGGGTATGTGCACAATAAGGCACGGCCGGAAGGTTCAATCATTGAGGCGTACATTGACAGTGAATGTGTTGCTTTTTGCTCAATGTATCTACATGATATTTACACAATGTTCACTCATGATGAGCTAAATGTAGACCTTCATGCTATTAATGTCAAAGATGAAGAAGCCAGGAGCTCTATATTTCGAGAAAATGTTCAGCCTCTCAGTGCACAAGTTTACGATTTCATTGAAATGGACGACCTAGAAAAGGCTCAATTTTACGTCCTCAACAATTTTGATGAAATTGTTCCATATATCGAGTACGTGGTTCAAAACTCCTTACTTTGCATTGTATTTACATATGCATAATTATATACTTACTTGACATTAACATATAATACTATTGCATATAGTGAACATAAAGCTGAACTTCTGACCCAAAATGAATGGAATGTTGACGGAAGACATAAGAAGGAATTTATCAATTGGTTTGGGAGTCGTGTAAGTAACAAAAACTATTTGAGTAAGAAGCAATGTATGTTTTCACTATTGACGATTTATTCTTCTAAACTTCTATTTATTTAATAGATGAAAGTCATGTATTATAATAAGGAACCAACGGCAAGTAAAGATTTGTATGTGTTGACATGTGGCCCCAATCAACGAGTTAACCGCTACAGTGGTTGCATTGTCAATGGGTTACAATTTCATACAAAGTCCCTTGAACTGCATAGAAGAACCCAAAATTGTGGGGTTGTGGTGGTAGGCATAGAAGGAGATAAAGAAATTGACTTCTTTGGTGTGCTAGATGACATTATAGAGCTTAGCTATGGAGCAAACAGAGTCGTCCACCTATTCAAGTGTACCTGGTGGGACATCGGCAATGAAAAGACTAGGATAAACACTGATGCCTACTTCACTAGTGTCAATTTTTGCTAGACCTAGTATCAAAATGACCTTTTCATGCTTGTGACGCAAGCAAAACAAGTGTTTTACCTTAAAGACACCAAATTGAAGTGGCCTAAAATATGCCTCCCTGAAGTTTGTACGCTATTGCAGAAGTTGCAGATAGTGAGATGAGTGCCAGCGAGACTACATTCCAAGAAGATGAGCCATCTGTCTATACAGCAGCGCAATCTGCTACAGATGTTGTCGAAGAAGACGCCGATCCTATACCATTGCATACGGATGGTGGCTCGGCCGAACATGTAAGGACTACTGACATTACAATTGAACCTTCTGTAGACGTTCACTTCATCGACAATGAGGAAACTAATGGGGAAGATGAAATAGGGGTCGAGTACTGTAGTGAAGAGGAAGACACTTTAGAAAGTGAGGATGATACCGATATTGAGGACGTATAGGGGGGGTAAGCATGTTATTTTTGTCACTATGTATCTGACATGTGTAAATAACTTAAAAATAAATATATGTTATATCCATCTAATATTCGTATTTCTTATATTTACTTGTCTATTAATTTGAAGATATGGCACCAGGAGGCCGACGTTGGAGAAATCCTTTCAGGAACACGAGTACATAGCATGAGGATGATCCGACATCCTTCAAACTGGTGGACCCCGTTGGTCCTAATGCGGCAAAACCATTGTCTGGGCCATCGGAACCTCAGCCAGACATGGATACCACTTATGCGACTAACACACAAGGTGAGTTGCCGACCGTGATTAGCAGTGTTGGTATGGATATGATTTCTTTATTTACATGTCAATTGTTGATGATAGTTATTCACATGTATGATTATAATGTTGTTCTTAAATTAACTCTACTTTCCGAATCTACGTCGACGGTAAGGTCAGGCTATGGTGTAGCGAAGAACATGTCACTGAAGAAGCACCTGAATAGGACAAAATAGCACATTCGGACTGAAATTCCTCCAGGATACACCACCCCGCTGAATGATTGGTGCACTGCGTGGATGAGGGAGCTTGACATTATATGCCAACAGCATGCTCTAGTCACCGCATTCAGTTGGCCGCAGGTGACTCAGGAATAGTGCATGGTTCTTTACATGTGCATTTTGATAAGTTTCCAAACCCTCTAAAGCTGTTTTTAATTTAAATATTTTTTTACTTTTGATATACTAACTAGTTAACAACTGTCTAACATTGTAATAGTACTACCTATATATGCAGAAGGAGTTTGATATGGACATCCACATGGATGACCATGTGAGGAGGGCAGTCCATGTCCAATTATGTAATAAATTTAAGATTTATCACTCAAAAATGCTCTCCCATTTTCTAGCAATGGGAGATGAAGCACAAGCGCAGCCGTACGATGAGATAAACTAAGAGGATTGGGAGGTGGTGTGTCGCCATTTCTGCGACCCACGCTATTAGGTGATGTTTTTGTATTATAATCACTAATTTTTCACAATGATGTCGCTAATAAGTTGTGATTACATCTTCCTTGTAGGCTATATGTGAAACAAATACTGCGAACCGTAGCAAACTTCCTATAACGCATTGCGGTAGATCGAGGCTATTCGTAAATTATCACCAGGTAATTACTATATATAAAATTATTTGACCATTACATGACATAATACTAATGATTTATTATATAATAATGTAGTGTGATCCCGAGACTAAAGCATAGGAGCCGCTGTCGGATCTGTATCAGAGAACACACCAACGGCGATCGGCGGAGTGGTGCGAGGGTGCGCAGGATAGACATGTAAGTGAAGCAAAAGATTTAGTTTATTACTTTATTCAAAACATCAAATTTGTAGTTTGACTTATTCCTTTTTATTATTTTCATTACTGAAATTAGGCACGAATGGTCGAGTTGAGGGATGCACATGTTTTAGAGGGGAGTCAACACATGACAAATTTTGAGATCACTTCTTAGGTTCTTGGGCAACGAGCGGGGGGCTAGGTGAAAAGTCTTGGAAGTGGATACATAGCCCCAACAACATCATCATCCATGGGTGCGGTGGCTCGTGCAGAGATGGAATGACAGTGTCGAGAGGCCGAGTATGATAAGCAGGAGATGGCTTGACGGATGCGGATGATGGAAATGGAGAACATGCAATTAAGAAAGGAGGTCTTTAGATTTCGAGCCCAAATGCAAGCCATGATGGATGGGAAAATGCGGTTAAAGGAAAGGATGCACCAATCTACACTAAATGATGTGGGTGGCTCCTCTAATTAATTATAAGCTATTATGATCACAAATTGAGTTTCATGTTAAATTATGTTTTTATACTTATATGGGTTTAGATCTTACATGATACGAGAGGAGTGAATCAGATGATTCGGAGGCATGTTATTTTGTATATAGTATGATAGTGGCAAAGCAGATTCATGTCTTATGTGGGTGAGATTGACATGAGATGTGTTATTGTCATGCTTTATTTAGGTCTCACATCGATTTTTAAGGATAGGTTTAGGTCATTTAAAAGCTTTTTAATGAGCATATTATTGGATGACTCATGATAACCTCTTCTATTTATATTGTGAATTTAATATATGGTTACATGTATTACTATCATGAATATGCTACATGATTGCATGCTAGTCTAGAATGCCTCCTGCATGGGGGATGCAGTTGATGTGTATTACATGCTGGTAGTGGATATAGGTTCTCGTGTGCCTTCACCTTCTTATAAATGATCTATTTGAACCTATCAAGTGCAGGTTTTATGGGAAAACATCCAATTTATAGACGACATGTTGCCGAAATTGTGTTAAAATTTTTCAAAACAAAATGAAAAGATGGGCTTAGTTTAATGTTAAATTATTTTTGAAAGGATGAGTAAAACTTAGGAATCATAATAAATAAGGCAATGTAGACTTAGTTCATTTAGAACGGACAATCATTTATATGTTTTTGGTCCGGTAAGCTTAAAGCATTCATTGCTGTGCCGAAATCATCGAAAATATTATATACACTTGGCTGAGGATTTGAAAATTTAAAAAAGACATAAGTTGAATATATACATAACTCAGAGCGAGCATCATTTTCATAATTATTTATATTAAATGCTCTCATCATCTCATAACATTCATGTCCAACTGCCTGAATTAATAAGATACTACACCGAACAAAATACTATACACTGTTCTCTGCTATTTATATTTTGAATTTAATATCTAGTTACATGTATTACTGTCGTGAATAAGCTACATGATTACATACTAGTCTAGAATGCCTCCTGCATGGTGCATGCAGTTGATGTGTACTGCACGCTGGTAGTGGATATAGGTTCTCGTGTGCCTTCAACTTCTTATAAATAATCTATTTGAACCTATCACGTCCAGGTTTTATGAGAAAACATGCAATTTACAGACAACAAGCTGCCGAAATTGCGTTAAAATTTTCCCAAACAAAAAGAAAAGATAGGCTTAGTTTAATGTTAAAATACTTTTGAAAGGATGAGTGAAACTTAGGAATCATAATAAATGAGGCAATGTAGACTTAGTTCATTTAGAACAGACATTCATTTATATGTTTTTGGTCCGGTAAGCTTAAAGCATTCATTGCCGTTTCGAAATCATTGAAAATATTATATACACTTGACTAAGGATTTGAAAATTTGAAAAAGGCATACGTTGATTATATACATAACTCAGAGGGAGCATCATTTTCATAATTATTTAAATTAAATGCTCTCATTATCTCATAACGTTCATGTCCAAATGCTTAGATGAATAACAATACTACACTGAACCCAATACTATCCATTATTCTCTGCAATTTATATTTTGAATTTAATATATGGTTACATGTATTACTGTCATGAAAATGCTACATGATTGCATGCTAGTCTAGAATGCCTCCTACATGGTGGATGCAGTTGATGTGTACTGCATGCTGGTAGTGGGTATAGGTTCTCATGTGCCTTCAACTTCTTATAAATGATCTATTTAAACCTATCAGGTGCAGGTTTTATGGGAAACGTCCAATTTACAGACGATATGCTGACGAAATTGCGTTAAAATTTTCCCAAACAAAAAGAAAAGATAGGCTTAGTTTAATGTTAAAATATTTTTGAAAGGATGAGTGAAGCTTAGGAATCATAATTAATGAGGCAATATAGACTTAGTACATTTAGAACGGAAATTTATTTTTATTTTTTTCGTCCAACAAGCTTAAAGCATTCATTGCGGTGCCAAAATCATTGAAAATATTATATACACTTGATTGAGGATTTGAAAATTTGAAAAAGGCATAAGTTGAATTTATACATAACTCAGAGGGAGCATCATTTTCATAATTATTTAAATTAAATGCTCTCATCATCTCATAACGTTCATGTCCAAATGCCTGGATAAATAACAATACTACACTGAACCCAATACTATCCCCTGTTCTTTGCTATCTATATTCAAAATTTAATATATGATTACATGTATTACTGTCATAAATATGCTACATGATTGCATGCTAGTCTAGAATGCTTCCTACATGGCGGATGTGGTTGACATGTATTGCATGCTGGTAGTGGATATAGGTTCTCTTGTGCCTTCAACGTCTTATAAATGTTCTATTTGAACCTATCATGTACAGGTTTTATGGGAAAACATCCAATTTATAGATGGCATGCTGCCAAAATTGCGTTAAAATTTCCCCAAACAAAAGGAAAAGATAAGCTTAGTATAATGTTAAAATATTTTTGAAAAGATGAGTGAAATTTAGGAATCAAAATAAATGAGGTGATGTAGACTTAGTTTATTTAGAACGGACATTCATTTATATGTTTTTTGTCCAGTAAGCTTAAAACATTCATTGTCGTGCCAAAATCATTGAAAATATTATATACACTTGGCTGAGGATTTGAAAATTTCAAAAAGGCATAAGTTGAATATATATATAACTCAGAGGGAGCATCAATTTCATAATTATTTAAATTAAATGCTCTCATCATCTCATAACGTTCATGTCCAAATGCCTGTATGAATAACAATACTACACTGAACCCAATACTATCCACTGTTCTCTGCTATTTATATTATGAATTTAATATATGGTTACATTTATTACAGTCGTGAATATGCTACATGATTGCATGCTAGTCTAGAATGCCTCCTGTATGGTGGATGCAGTTGATGTGCATTGCATGTTGGTAGTGGATGTAGGTTCTCATGTGCCTTCAACTTCTTATAAATGTTCTATTTGAACCTATTAGGTGCAGGTTTTATTGAAAAACATCCAATTTACATACGACATGCTGCCAAAATTGCATTTAAATATTTCCAAACAAAAAGAAAAATAGGCTTAGTTTAATGTTAAAATATTTTTGAAAGGATGAGTAAAACTTAGGAATCATAATAAATGAGGCAATGTAGACTTAGTTAATTTAGAACGAACATTCATTTGTATGTTTTTGGTCCGGTTAGCTTAAAGCATTCATTGTCATGCCGAAATCATTGAAAATATTATATACACTTGGCTGACGATTTGAAAATTTGAAAAAGGCATAAGTTGAATATATATACATAACTTAGAGGTAGCACCATTTTCATAATTATTTAAATTAAATGCCCTCATCATCTCATGAGGTTCATGTCCAAATTCCTGGATGAATAACAATACTACACTAAACCCAATACTATCCACTATTCTCTACTATTTATATTTTGAATTTAATATATGGTTACATGTATTATTGTCGTGAATATGCTACATAATTGCATGCTAGTCTAGAATGCCTCCTGCATGACAGATGCATTTGATGTGTATTGCATGTTGGTACTAAATATAGGTTCTCGTGTGCCTTCAGCTTCTTATAAATGATCTATTTGAACCTATCAGGTGCAGGTTTTATGGGAAAACGTCCATTTTACAGACGTCATGCTGCTGAAATGGCGTTAAAATTTTCTAAAAAAAAAAAAAGAAAAGATAGGCTTACTTTAATGTTAAAATATTTTTGAAAGGATAAGTGAAACTTAGGAATCGTAATAAATGAGGCAATGGAGACTTAATTCATTTAGAACAGACATTCATTTATATGTTTTTGGTCCGGTAAGCTTAAAACATTCATTACCGTGCCGAAATGATTGAAAATACTATATACACTTAGTTGATGATTTGAAAATTTGAAAAAGGCATAAGTTGAATATATACATAACTCAGAGGGAGCATCATTTTCATAATTATTTAAATTAAATGCTCTCATCATCTCACAATGTTCATATCCAAATCCCTGGATGAATAACAATACTACACTGAACTCAATACTATCCACTGTTCTCTACTATTTATATTCTGAATTTAATATATGGTTACACATATTACTGTCGTGAATATGCTACATGATTGTATGCTAGTCTAGAATGCTTCCTGCAAGGTGGATGCAGTTGAGTGTATTGCATGCTGGTAGTGGATATAGGTTCTCGTGTGCCTTCAGCTTCTTATAAATGATCTATTTGAACCTATCAGGTTTAGGTTTTATGGGAAAACGTCCAATTTATAGACAACATGCTGTCGAAATTGCGTTAAAATGTTCCCAAAAGAAAAGAAAAGATAGTCTTAGTTTAATGTTAAAATATTTTTGAAAGGATGAGTGAAACTTAGGAATCATAATAAATGAGATAATATAGACTTAGTTTATTTAGAATGGACATTCATGTATATGTTTTTGGTTCGGTAAGCTTAAAGCATTCATTGCCGTGCCAAAATCATTGAAAATATTATATACACTTGGTTGAAGATTTGAAAATTTGAAAAAGGCATAAATTGAATATATAGATATATATATATATATATATATATATATAACTTAGAGGGAGCATCATTTTCATAATTATTTGAAAAGGGCATAATTAGGGATTCGTCTGGACATATGGGTCGCAATGTCACTGTTGAAAAGAGCAAAAAAAAGTGGAAAAAAATGTTTCATGCACGAGATCACCGATGAAAGCACTTTGGGCATACTCAGGTACCAAACAAATGACCAATTTCATGTCCATTTGACTGACATATTTTACTTAGTTCTAATATTTTTCTCATTAGGGCTTGAAAAGATACACACTTGCTCATGCCAGTTCATGACTTTTTTCTCCATGAATCTTCCCATTTCCCTCCTCTACAAACCCCACAATCACTGCTTAGAGTTTTATTTCAAGTAGAGCAATAATGCTTGTCTACGAAAAGTAAAGCATGCTAATTGGACACGTGTCCCTGGCTGGATTTATTCGCTGCATCCCCTTCCCCATGCAATGCTAATACCTTATTGAGTCATTGTGCAAATCCCTCATAAACTAATCTCATGTTGCATTCCAAAGCATGCATTTTACATCTTAAGTTTAGATTTAAATAGACTTTAATAAATTTCAGTATAATTTTATGCTCCTCGTGTTTGGAGACACTTTGGACTTGAATTTACATTGAATTTAAATAAAATGTAATATTAAATTGTATTAAAATTTGTTCAAATCCATTCAAAATGTTCGAATTCTATGCTCTCGAACGCAACGTTACATTTTTCATTATTGATATTACTACCGTACAAATATGTAATATGCATGATTATGAAATCTTTGCCAATTTGTTATATCATATAATTATTTTTCTTGATTATACTTAGCGTCAGCTCTCATCGATTTGGTATACTAAATTTTTTTTAATGACTCTTAATTTGTAGGATTCGCAGCTTTCATAACATCAGCACGATGGCATGCATGCATGCACTACAGTCGTCAGATGCAACTTTTAACTATTTCTTTATAATTTTTATTGTTATTTGAACAAATGGAGTTTTTGTATTTTAAGTTGAATTTGTATTAGTATTTGTATTTGAATTTTGAATATTTTTAAATAATTTTTGTTATCTGAACGTATGTTATTTTTTCATTTTAATTGAATTTGTATTTAAATTCAAAATTTTGAATGATTTACGAATTTTGTAGTAATTATGGTTTCAATTTATATATTCGAAAATGTAATTATAGATTTTTATATAAGAATTCATGATTAAATAAAATTAGTATAAAAGGTTGTTTAATTTTTCTAATTATTAGTGAAGGATTCAAATTTGTCACTAATACCCTACTATTAAATTCGTCACTAACACTGCTCCTAATAGTGACGAATTTTTGATTCGCCAATAATACCATACTAGTAGTGATGAATTTCTAATTCGTCACTAATACCCTACTAGTAGTGACGAATTTCTAACTCGTCAATAATACCATACTAGTAGTGACGAATACCTAAGTCGTCACTAATACCCTACTAGTAGTGACGAATTTATAATTCGTCACTCGTACCCGTACTATTAATGACAAATTTTTATTTCGTCACTAATACCCCTACGATTAGTGATAAATTTGATTTGAGCCGTTCTATAGTATATAGTGATGGTGTTAGGGTTTTAGTGACGGATTTTATCCATCACTAATACTCCATTATTAGTGATGAAAGTTGAAGTCGTCACTAAAAGTTAGTTGTAACGGCACATATAGCAACTATTTTAAAACCGTCACTAATACTCATAAATTCTTCACTAATACTATTAGTGACAAATTTATGACTATTAGTGACGAATTTTATCCGTCACTAATACCATGATTTTTTGTAGTGAAAAGTAACTAAACAAAATACTTCATTGAAAATTAAGAATGAAGGTATAGTGCAAGAATTAGAATCCCTTAAAAATTCTGAAAGAGAAAAGGATTCAAGAATCAAGAAAATAGAAAGTAAGAATGAAGTAATGTGAAAGGAGTTAGAATCCAAAAATCTTGTTGAAAATGAAAAAGACTTAAAAATAAAAGAATTAGAATGCAAGAATGAAAAAATGATAGAAGACCTTCGATCCCTATCCTCTACAGTATATAAGAAAGATATATATATTTCTTAATTAGAGGATAATATAAGAAAGCTATCTCTAGAATTAGAAAAATCACTAAAGAAGGTTGACAACAAAGAAATAGAAATAAATGATCTCAAGAATCAAATTGAAGATAAAGAGAAGATTATTCATAACTTCACTAAAGGAAAGGCAAATTTTGATAAAATGATAGGCTTACAAAGGATGACTTTAAATAAAGATGGCATTGGCTTTAACGGGGTTGAAAATACAAAGAAAAGAATCTTTACATGGGAAAGTTTTCAAAAGCCTCCAAAAACTATGCTACCACATCTAGTAATGCCTACACTAATACAATATGCTATAAATGTAAGCAAAAAAGGCATATAAAGTTTGAATGTCCATTTAAGAGAAAGGTGTGAAAACTAAACAAGTATGGAGAATTAAGGACACATCCTTTATAAAGCCAACCAGACCCAAGAAAGTATGGGTACCAAGATGGAAGACTAGTTCATAAACAAAAACGCCATGGATTAAGTCATTCTTCTTTAAAAATTAAGAAAGCAACTTAAATCATGATCAACAAACAAACTAGTTGAAATAGAAAAAACTTAAAGATGAGTTTGAAAACTTATTATAACAATTGGCATTATTGGCCAAAATCATAGAATTATTTTTACAAGGCTTAACTTAAGAAAATATTATTGAGCTTATTACATAAATACCTTAGTTTGCTATATGCTACATGTGTATGACTTGACTTATATAGGAAATTTATGGCTCACTATGTTGAAAATTTGAGCATGAAATTATTGAGCATAAACATGAATTTTGATATGAGATTAATTCTTGACCATGCATGCTATTGATGAATCACATAGATATACTTACTGCTCTTTATATTGGTATCCATGAGCTATGAAAGATATTTTTGATATCCATGAACTATGCATAATGTGATATTAGCTTTGATATCTATAAAGTATTTTTGGTATCACATTTAAAAATTTTAATTGGTATCACAAATTGATTTTTAAGAATGATAAGCATAATTGAAATCATGAGCATGTTATGATATTGATAATAACATGATATTGGTATTTAATGAGTGTGTTCATGAGAACATACAAGATATGAATCAATATATGAAGCATGGATAATAAACTTAAAAGCATAATTGGTATCAAATATGAATGTATTAAATTCATGGGGCGTATTATGACTTATTGCTTGTATTATGTTTCTTCCCTAATTATTAAATTGGAATCATGGAATAAATAATTATATTTTTTATTGTTGCTCATAGCTTTACTATTTAAAGTCTTACTCTTTTTGATCGATGTCATAAGGGGGAGAAGTTTTAGGCAGCAAAAATTGAGCATGATATTAAAAATTGGAAGCTTTTTGAAATATATATCAAAAGGAGGATAAGTACTTGATATTGATGTTAATTGATATTAATAATGTGATTTTGATATATGAGCATGATAGTAAAATATTTTTTGAAATTGATCATAATATTGTTAAGTTTGTCAATATGACGCTTATTGAAAGGGGAATCATTAAAAAGGAGGAGATTGTTGGCCTTACAAGGCTTTAAATCTTGTTATCTTATTTTGATGCTAACAAACAAGTGGAATTTAAGAATTTAACGTATTTGTGTGAGTAATGTTATCTCAGAGCTCATATATGAGAAAGTAAGGTCGAAGTTGTCACAAGGATCAAATGAAGCTTAAAAGAGTCAAAGCATGGATTTATAGATGATATTTTAAAGCTTGAAGAAAGTAAGGACATGGATGATAAGCCAAAGAAAAGCTAGAAGTCAAAAGAGTAACAGAAAAGCAAGGAGAAAGAGCTCAAAGAAAGACAAAGCATGAAGACTCGAAAAGTGAAAAGTCTTAGAAGTTTTTATGTAAGTACTTTAATGTTTAAATAACGTTTGAAATATTATGAAACTGTTAAGTTAACCTCTTACACCTAAATACCTTTTAAAATACTTGGAAAATATTTTTATATGGTCAAAAGACATTTCAAAAAGGTTAAAATTATTTTTGGAATGAAAGGCACCAAAAAGAGGTTTTTCCAAATGCTGTCATTTTTCATACATCCACATTGAGGTGCCTTTTTATTTATCAAATAATCCTTTTTTTAAAACATGTTCAATATCACAGTTGTAGGATTTTCTCTTATCTTTCGTTCGACACCAAGAACACCTAATGTGGAGTTGTATAGAAAATGGTATGACTAAAATACTAAAGAGGGGTCAAAGCTGTCAGCCAACTGAACAAAGTTCACGGGGGGACTACACCTTAGTCATTGAACAAATAAGGCATTGGTTTCAATGGAGTTGAAAATAAAAGGAAAAAGAATTTGTACATGGGATATTTATCAAAAGAATCCAAAGACTATGCTACCACATCTAGTAATGCCTACACAAATGCAATATGCTATAAATGTAAGAAAATGGGACATATCAAGTTTGAATGTCCATTTAAGAGAAAGGGTGTGAAGACTAAACAGGTGTGGAAAATAAAAGAAACATCCCTTGATAAATTAGAAGGAACTAAGAAGATACGGGTACCAAAAATGAAATAATAACTTCATACAAAAATAAAATAGAGAGTAGAAGGATACATAAAGGATGGATGTCAAAATGAAACAAAAAGAAACTCTAAAAGCTTATAACATAAGTGCTGTTAAAAGATAGGTATACATCAATAAAAAGAGAAGCATGAACCATTATACAATAAGGGAAATAAGCTAGAAAGGTTCAAAACAAGGAAATAAGGAAATTTCAGAAGTTGAAGAACTTTAGTTGATTGAGTTGATAACTTCAGGCTCCTACATGTACCTCAGGTGCCTGAACTCCAAATCTTAGGTGACCAAACAGCTACTGCCTATCGAATTTTAGCCTAGAAAATTCTTCAGACGCCTGAAGTCGCGGAGTTCTTATATTTTAAACGCGCGAAACCCTATTTTTTCTAAACTCTAGGCTCTTGAACCAAGTTTTATCACTCACCCGAAGTTCCAAACACCAAACCTCCTTAAATCTCTAGTGCTAAAACCTTAGATTCCAAGCTTCTCAATTCAATCATACACATTCTAGGGTTTGAAAGAAGCCATATTCTACTCCAAGAAACCTCCACAATGCCTCAAATGAAGCAAACGACAAATCGTGGCTTATTGAAAAATTTAATTGACTTGCGCCCTAATATTTTTGGAAACTTTGGGGGCACTCCAAGTAAACTTGGGGAGCGTGAATGAAAGTGTTTTTGAAGCCTATATATTCATGATTTATGCGAATAAAAATACACCAAGCATTGAAAAATTCTTTCAAGATCTCTTTCACTCAAAGCTTCTTGCTATTTGTTTTAAAGCTCTGAATTTCTGTAAAATTTCTGAAAAATCTCCGAGCTTTTACAACTTCTTTGAAGTATCCAACTTAATTTCTTGATCCTCATCAAAGAGAAGTAAACCGGTGATATTTATGTTGAGCTTCTTACTTCATTCTTTTGATATTTTGAATTTAAAGTATATTAGTTTCTAAAGTATACTAATCAGCTCTTTGTGTGAGCATTATTTGTACGCATCTATTTGAATTTTTTCTTGTAGATTGATGATTCCAAGGGTTGTTTAGATCATTATCTAAGAAAGGGGATATTGCTTAGAGAGGCGGGCTCTAGCCTATGTAAGGAGTGATCGGACGAGGGGATATCGTTTTGAAAAGGCGAGCTCTAGCCTTAACTGAGGAGTGTTGTAAAGGTTTGTTTTGCTCATTAAAGGAACAAGTTTAGTGAATCCTTTGGTGGTTTGGCAAAGGCGAGGACATAGGTTGGGTATAAACCGAAGCTTGTAAAAATCTTTGTCTCACTCCCTCTTTCCCTTACTTTTAATTTTCAGTACTTATTTCAATTATGTGGATGGTTTAAATTTGAAAAAAATACAAACTATGTATATTTGGAAATCAAACAAACTTAAGCTTTAATTTTGATTTGGGATTGCGGAAATCAAAAAGGAGTACATTGTTTAAATCATACTTTGCGAAAACCATACGGGAGTACGTTACTTGGTTAAACATTCCGAAGATAAATTAACTTAAGAGTTTATTTGAATTCTAAAGCTTGGAAAGAGTAATTGGATTTTATATTGAACATCATATTGAAGAAGAAATTTCATATATACCGAGCTTTGTTCAAACTCACATTCACCACAGGGCTAGACAAAATACAAAAACTGAAAGTTACATATACTATAAATATATAGTGATTGAATGGTATAAAGCTTGAGATTAAGTGAACTGTGTTTATATTTCAGAAAGTACTGAATCTTGAATCTTCCATCAATCTAATAGTGTTGCAATGAACTTATATTTGGCAAACAAATTGTGGTTGAAGAGTGAATGTTTTATTAGTTGTCTTATTCATTGTTTAAAAGAAACCAAGTTCTTGTTTGATTGACAAAATAGATAAACAAGTCAAAAAATTTGTTAAATATTTAAATAAGTTAAGGACTTTAAAAAGAAATTTTTAAAAAGCCAATTCACCCCCCCCCCTCTTGGGAAGCTATTCCTAATTTCAAATCCGAAAGAAAAATCATTTCAAAAGGGGTTGAAAATTGATACGTAAAACCCATAGTCATTCATCTGCCTCATCTTGTAGAAACCGAATAAATAAGGATAATCATTCACGCATACAAAAAATTTGCTTATTCTATGAAATGTTATGGCACATTCAATTTACTTGTCCATCTAGAAGTGCTAGAGGCTTAGATAAAGAGATGGTCTGGGTAGCTATGAATGCAACCCCCATAGGACTTAAGGAAAAACATATTCCAATAGAAATTATCTTCCAGTTAATCTTTCCTTAGTTTCTAGGTTTAGGGATTGTGATGACTGTAGGCTTAGGAAGTGATTAGTGCTTAAAATGAAATAAGATTTGCAAGAAACTTCAAAAAATGAATAAAATCCACTTCTAAATGGACTAGGCATCATTGCTAGGTAAATATTTCCAAATGCTTAACCCATGCTTAAATATAGGGGTGTACAAAATTTACTAAAAAATCGAGAACCGGACCAAAACCGAACCGTTTGACATTTTGGTTCAGTATTTTCAATTTTGGTATTCGGTTTTGGTTTTGAATTTATAAAAAATCGACTTTCCATTTCGATTTCGGTTTCACTTAAAAACCAAACCGAAAAAATCGAAAACCGATTATACTTTTAAAATAATTATTTTAAATATTGAAAGTGGAACTTTTAAGGGAGTGGGAAAGGATTTTATATAAGATGCATGAGATTCATACTTTTAAAATAATTATTTTGGCGATGTGGGACGCGTTTGCCTTTTTGTAGAGTAGAAAAGTTGGCATTGGGTTGAGGACTTGGCTATTGGGAAGACTGAAGAGACACTCATGCAGCAGTCATGCTCTTGGACGCCGGTAGCTGCCGTGCGACGCCCTCATAAGACCTCCTGTTCCTTCCCACCCCAACACTGATGCTTATGCCCACGCCCATGCCCACACCTTCTATCTTTGGTCTCCAAATTCTTGCCAAGAACAAAGGTAAATTCCATCTCATTCTCTTCGTACCTCCCATTTCACCTATATTTTCACTTTTTAGTTCTATTTTTTATTCAATTTCTCCTTGGTTCCCTCTGTTTTTGTTGATTAAATCCCTCCGGGTGTTAATTTCCTGATAATCTTATTTGTTTTTTTACAGTTTTGATGTGGCTATGGTCTCCTCTTCACCTCTTTGTTCATGCTAGATCTGGCTCTTTCTTTTTTTCTTTCACTGCAAATTTTCCCCTTCAGAACTCTAATTTTTTATACATGTAGTTCGTTTCGTTGCGTCCTTAAATTGTTGCCTATTTATATTATTTTACATCAGTGATTTGGATGTTTGCCTCAAGCAAATACAAATTCAATTTTTTTTTTTTTAATTTCTCTAGTGTGAATCACCTGGTTTAGACGTGGGGATGAACTTCTAAGGGTCCTGGTCTTTAAGAAAAATGTTGAAGTAAATTTAATTATCCTATGATAATTGTTAGTGCTACAATGATCTCTGGTTAGACGTTGACAATTTTGCCTGAGTATTTGAGCCCTTCTCCCAGTGAGAAACATTTGTTTTCGTGGAAATGTATTTATTATGGTTTAGGTCTGATTAGTGATCACTAATCAGGTCGATTATCTGTCCCACATCGGTTAAGGGAAGAATAGAACCTCCCTCCCTTCCCATATAAATGTCCATCTAGCCTCATTGGTTCATTGCGTTAAGTAAGCGGTAAGCTCAGCATTCACGTTGCGAGGATGGGTCACTGTTGGGCTTAGGCTCTTTTATTTAATTTTTTGTTTTAAATGTTAAAAACCAAGTTTAAACCTAAGAAAACCTCAAAAATTTCGTTTACGATTATTTAAAACCGTCGGTGTACGATTCGGTAATAGTTTTAGATTTTGAAAACAAATTTTTTCGGTTTGGTTACCAGTTTTGGTCAAAATCGAACCAAACCAAACCATGTACAATCCTACTTAAATATAATACTTTAAGTTAAGCCACTATTGTCCATAGCACAAAATTGAGTGTTAGCGTTCCATCTTATATCATGTATCACTTTACCCTAAACTCACTTTTGAATATGAAAAACCTAAATCAAAATTGAGTGATCACTCTAGGTATAAGCACTGACCTCCACAAATTCCTATTCTACCCGGTGTTTAATTGAGAAGACATTTTTCATAATCAAAATTAGAGGCAACCACTAAGGGATTCAAAATCAAAATTATTTCTTTGAAGCTTTAAACATAAAATTCTCTAACTTTGATTCATGCAAATGCCTTTATCCTCCATAAGAACTCTTTAACACACCGCAATTATATCTGGTAAACGTTTTCCAATTCCTTGGTTTGTATCCTTGTTCCAAATCGTAATCATATCTTAAGGATGCTCTCCAATCACCAAAGGGCACTATTAAAGAAAGATCATATATCTCATGATGCTCTTTGCCTAAGCAGTTGGACATATTCACTTGCACGAAAATATTTTGCATATTGTCCTACTTATCAAAATACTCTCTTGAACTTAATAAATATTTAATTGTTAAGAGTATTTATGTAAACTTCCGTTCAAAAACTCTCAAATCTTAAACTCAAATCTTTTTAGAGCTACAAATGATAATGAATGGCTAATATGATTGCACTAAGTCTCAATCTAGATGAATGCATAAAAATCAAGTAGGCCTATGCATGTACTTTTTTTTAAGATTGAAAACCATTCTAACTTGTGCCTCTCACATTTTTTAAGATCATAAGAAAAGAGGCAAATATAGGCTTAGAATACTCAAGGAAATATTTATTGTGATTTTGTGGTCTGATAAGCCTAAAGCCTTAACACCAAGTCTAACTTATTGAAAATATTATATCTCTTGGCTAAAGAAATAGAAAAATTGAAAGAGGCATAAAATGATTGAGTTTATAACTCATGGGGAACATCATCTTCGTAACTCTTTAAATTAAATGCTCTCATTATCTCATAACATTCATGTCCATATGCCTTAATGAATAACAATACTGTACCGAACTCAAATCTATCATTTGTTCTCTACTATTTATATTCTTTGATGGATAGATTACATTTTATGAATTATTGATTGCTACCTGATTGCATGCTTAGTCTAGAATGCCTCTTGCATGGTGGATGCAATTGATGAGAGTTACATGCTGATAGTGGATGTAGGTTCTTGTATGCCTTGAAATTGAATTATAAATTGTTTGTTTGAGCCTATCAGGTATAGGTTTATGGGAAAATGTCTGATTTACAGAAGGCATGCTGTCAAAATTTCAATAGGATTTTTCCCAAAAGTAAAACCTTGTACAAAGATGATCATGTTAAAATAAACGTTCAAATCTTTTTGAAAGGATGAGTGAAAACTAAATGAAAATAAAATTTTATCCTTACATAATTATCAGGCACTTAGAGAGCTGAGCACCTTCCCTGTAGAAAGAACTTATAGTACTCACATGCATCACTATTGTTTACTGAAATATTGAGGCTCTTCTGATATCCCCGAACATTGCATCTAATACTTAAAGCTTTATGATTCGATATGGAATGTTCTTGGGTCATGAACTCTATAGTATGCCTTAATATATATTCTCTTATGTATCTATGGTCATTAGGGACAACTATAATGATAAGGATGATTAATAATTAGTATGGTTGGCTTAAAAGTTTTAAAATGATTGCTTATACTACTTGGCATAATGAAATATTTATCTATCTAGCGTAAGCAGTTTATTGCTTCTAAGCTAGGATTCCAAACGATGGGGGGAGCATCTAAAATTAAATATTCATCTTGTCATGCTCTCAAATACCTTTTGTGACTTAGATCTATTTTTTCTTTAATCTTTGTGGCATGTGGTAAAATGTAGTGACTTTATTGCAAATCTTAAGTTGAAATATATTATTTTGCCACAGTTATTTGATTTGTCATATGATCCTACATGTGATTGTTAAATTTTTAGGATCATTATGGTTGTGGTTTTTCTGGTTATATTTTAGTATGTGCTTCATTGTCAAACCAAAAAATTTTTGCTTGCTTGCATTAAATTAAAGTCTCTTTTTAGAAGGCAACCCCCAGTTTTTTTTGTTTTTTTTCTTAACATGAAAAGGGGGATATATGTATACATCTCTATTTATTTGCATATACTTTTTGGCAAGAAATATTCTCAAAACTTAAAATTCTTTTTTCTTTCCTTGTTATTTATATATCTATGTAAATGTCTTCAAATTGCATAACTGGTTCGGTTACTACACATGAAAATGCATGCGAACAACTTAGACCATGTTTATGGTCAAACCTTTTTTTTTTTTTTTTGCCACATGTCTTAAAATTTCAATTTTCTGCAGGTTTTATGAAATGCTAAAATTGTCATGGTTTGAGACTACTTTTGGTCTGACTATGGTTTTCATATCATTTAAATCATTTTAATAACCAGTTACATAGCTTGTGTGCTAAATTGCTATATTTCATGCTTTATGAGTTTATTTTTGTCATTCATTTTGCATTGTATGGTTATTCTATCTTTTAGATGCTGAAAGTAATAATTCTTGATCATACCGAGTTGTTTGAGTTGGTTATTGTGGATAAATTGTCAATTTAAAACTTAATCAGGTGATTTCTATACAAATATTTTTAGGAAAATGCTCTACTTTCAAACGGCATGCTACCGAAATTTCTAAAAAATTTCTCAATCTTATCGTGCATTTAAATAATTCATACTCAAATTCCTTGCTTACATGCTTTATATTTATAGCCCTTTTTTACTACTTCCAAAACGGGGAGAAGTTAGGAAAAATTGGGTACCTTAGGAAAATCTGTTTGAACTTTTAAAATCTTTACATTTCCTTTAGGCATAGTTTCAGGGGGAGCCTTTCTTAGCTTTACCAACTTTTGTATAAGGTATTTGTCATCATCAAAAAGAGGGAGATTGTTGACCTTATAAGTCATATCTCGTCTTAATTATGAAAAATACTCTGGTATTTAATGGTTGATGAGTTTGTGTGCAGGATCAATTGGAAGTTCCATATGGTGCACACACATGAACTTGAAAGAAACTAAAGACCCAAAGTGTTTATTTTGTAATTTATATTACATATTTTTTATAGTATATAATATTAATTATGGTTTGTAATAATTAATGCATTGCATGCATGACAGGACAGATAAGCTCAATTACCATACTTTGTCCATAGGGAACCACATAACCGTTGGGATAGGTCAACCGACGTCAAATTTTTTGACTTAATTCTTAAAGCCATAGATTGACTTTATGTCACCAAAATATTGCATGAAAAGTCCTCTATAATCTTAAAATTAATCATCATATGAATAGGGACAATTTAATATAGGGAAAAAGGCCGAAATTCCCAAGGATGACATATTCGGTCAACCAAACTCAATTATACTGAGATCTTCGGTCAACTGAACTCCACTAGGTCAACAACTTGACCACTCAATTAATCGAATAGAATTATACGAGCAATGCCCTGGTCGACTAAACCCCCACGTGGGAATTTCCAACCACTTGGTCGATCAAACCTCATAGTTCAAATTGACCTGGTCGATCGAACCGCATGGATTTGGAAAATCGCCTTTAAACTACTTATGTACAGTCAACCCTCCTTCTAGTTCAAAATGCTCCCAATCAACCGAACCTAGTCACTCGGTCAAATGAGTGGGTCGATCGGTGCTCTCGGGTTGGCGAGAATTACCGAGGTTAAAATGCGATTAAAATTTATTAACCTCAGTTAAACATTTTCAAAAATAACTAATATGTCCTCAACAATTATAAATTTGGGGAAGTCAATATATACCCCCTCATTTTCAAAAAAATAGTCAATGATTTGCAAACTCATTTAGCAAAAATCCTCTGAAACTCAAAAATTCATATTCCCATTTTTTAGCATCCTACACTCATTCTTACTCACTATTATTACTAGAATCACTTTGTAAGTGTGCTTGAGTGTTTTTCTCATTCGGCTTAAGCTCTCTCTTGTTCTTGTTGATTGAGATTATTTTATTAGAGAGCAAAGCTTTAAGTGTTTCTAGGAGACTTTGTTAATAAGTCTTCCTTAGGAATACTTCATTGAGCCTTTGGATTTTGCATTGTCCTGGCAATACTCAAGGGGTTCATATTGTGTTTTGGTTGCAAAAAATACTTTTCAAATCTTTGTGAAAATATCTTTTGTGCTTATCTTTGAGAAAAACATTTTGACATATTTTCTTGAGTGCTAAAGATCTTTGTTGCTCTACCTTTTGATTGAGATTATCATCTTGATACAAAGATCAAATAAATTTTTACAAACCATTTTTTGAATATCTCCTATGGTTTATATTAAGAAAAATTATTTGTTGAAATATTTGAGATGCGCTTGTGAACTTTGTTGTTGCATTGTGATTTAGACTATTTTTAACACAAAGATCCTATCACTTACACTCTCATGTGCTAATTGCAATATTTGCCTAAATCTTTGAGAGTAGACATTAAGACTACACTGAGCTTATCAAATCTTATCTTTCGATAGTACATTGATTATATTGTGCGTATTGTAGTACATACCTACTTAGTTTAAAAAGCACTTTACTTGTACGCAATTTATATTGAATATTTGTTGTATTCCAGGTGTGGGCCTGAAGATGGAGACTAGTAATATGGAATAGTCCCAGATTAGCTTAGACCTGGTTAGGAAGCTAGGTGCACCATCCTCGTAAGGTGTAGGTTGAGGTCAGCCTTGCTAATTGACATAGTTATAACCAATGTTGAAATTAGGAATAGCTTCCCAAGAGGGGGGGGGGGGTGAATTGGATTCTTTTTAAATTTTAATAAATTTACAATCTTTTACTTATGACTTATGATACTAAAAAAAATACAATTGATAACTAAAAATAAAACTTGAGAGTACTAAAATTTAAACCAACAAGCCAATTAATGAAATCAAAGCAATTCAACCACTTAACTAAGAAGATTAGAGCTTTTGTTAATTTCCTTATAAATATTTACAACCTTCTTTGAGTAAGCTCTTAGTATGCACTTCTCTTGATTAAGATTTCCACAAATTAATCAACGTACTCCCTTTTGGGTTTCCGCAAACGATTAATCAAAATGTACTTTCTAAATATCAAGAGTCTTTGTTTCTTTCTCACTTAAAACACCTGCAATCTACACTTTTTAAATCATGTAACAACAACAAGTATAGAATATAAAGTAAAACAGAGAGAAAGAAACAAGGTTTTTACGAGGTTCGGCTTCTACACATCCTACGTCCTCGCCCTTGGCAAAACACCAAAGGTTTCACTATAGCAGTTCCGTTACTAGGTGGAATAACGCCTGTTTTACAACCACTCCTTTGGTCAAGGGTAGAGCCCGCCTTCTCCAAACAATATGCCCTTGTTTGGTCAATGTTCCAATAGCCTGGAATCATTCAAAATCTACAAAAGAAATATCAAAATTTGGTGTACAAGAGAAGCTCACACAAAGAGCAGATTAGTACAAATCAAAACTATGTACTTCAAAAGATAAAATATCAAGAATGAAATAAAATTTTGAAGCTTTTCAAAGAATTCACCAAAAACCTTTTCTCCAGATGAGAAATTAGTAATTCTTTAGGATTTGATGAACAAGAATATCAGAACAATCAGTACTTTTAGCTTTGCAAGAGATTGATCAAAAGAGATTTTGAGAGCAAGAGAGCTTTGAGAGAATTTGAACGCTTGGGATAATTTTTTTTTCACAAGAACCATGTATTTATAGGCTTTCAAGTAGGTTTCCGTGTTGCAAGAGTTTCCTTAAAGAGTTTCCTAAGTTGTTAGAAAATTTGGGGTTCAAATGACTACAATTTAAAAATAAGTGTTTTAAAATTTTTGCCCGTTGAACAGTGTTGAGACATCTGAGGATTCGAGGTCAGACGTCTAAAGTTCCTGAAACCCTTTAAAAATATAACTAGATACAGGGCCAAATGTCTGAAGTCATGGTTCAGACGTTCGAGGTTTCAGGTTCAGATGTCTGAAGTCGCGAGTTCAGACGTCTGAACTGCTACTGCCACTTTCTGTCTTGTTCTATAAATTCTTCAGACGTCTGCACTTAATCTTCAGATATAATTCTTCAAATGTCTGAACATGAAGTTTAGTAATCTGAAGTCTTCGCTTCAGTCATCTGAGCTATAAAAACCTGTTTTATAAAATATCTTTCTTTAAAAACTGATTTGCTTCTCTTGTGATCTTTATAAAACTTAATTCAATATACTTAAATTGGTCCTTAAATCTTTATAATCTCTTGAAAAAGCTTCAAAACATATTTCAAATGATATTTTGGCTTTTGAAATACTTACAAATATGTTTCCTAAGTCTTCATTAAAAATGCTTGAGTTCTCTCTCATGCTTTGCTCTTGAGGTTCTTCAAAAAATTTACTTGAGCTTCAAATATATTAGACTCTCTTTGGATCATTGGGAAGTTGTCTCACACTTGATTTATACTTGATCTTCTCTTGAGCCATACTTGAGCTACACTTGAACTTTGCTTGAACCATACTTGATCCATATTTCCTGAAACACCAAAACTCAACCTTTCCAAGTTAAATAGTCCTTTGTTTGTTATCACCAAAACCAATTGAAAAACCTTGTTAGACCAACAATCTCCCCCTTTCTTATGATGACAAACAAGGAGTAAAGGCAAAGGTTTTATGTGAAATGAATTACTCCCCCTTACTATGATCATTAATAAGCAAGCCATATATATAAACATATAAAATACTCCCCCTTGCTATAAGCCATAGAAAATTTTATCATATATCCATGTTAATTTTAAGTTCATATATAACCAAGAACCAAGTTCTTATGTAACTTCACAAATGTTCCTATATGTTAAGATTTAAAACAATTTATATATAGTTCACATGTGATTCATCAAAATATATTGCAGTTCATTCA
Source organism: Malania oleifera (assembly GCF_029873635.1). Taxonomy (NCBI): domain Eukaryota; kingdom Viridiplantae; phylum Streptophyta; class Magnoliopsida; order Santalales; family Ximeniaceae; genus Malania; species Malania oleifera. Next base: position 58,383,246 of record NC_080418.1, read on the forward strand.
TCAAGATCAAGTTCACACATCAAATTCTCACGTGTCATTTTTCCATTAGCCTGAAGGTTCATTTACTTGTAAGTTCATTTACTTGTACTTTTACTTTATATTTACTAAGCACAAGCGTACTCTCTCTCCCCCTTTCTCATTAGTCAAAAAGAGTAAGACAATTATAAAGAACCATAAAAAATCATTCTCTAATCAGTACGAATATATATATATATATATATATATATGTTCCATAGAACAAAAAGTTTCATTTTAGCATGAGTACAAACAATTTGAGATACATAAGTTGTGATTCTTTTAAACGAAAAGTTACATAGAAACCTAAACTAGAGAACTTCTAGCTTTCCTAGTCTTCTTCTTCAGAGCCATTTCCTTTCTCTTCTTCTTCTAATCCTTCTTCTTGAGTACCTTCTTCTTCATTATTCCCTTCATCACCTTCTTCTTCAGAATTTCCTTCTTTTTCTGAAAAATCATCATCATCATCATCATCATCATCATCTCCCCTCTGAGGAGCAGAGCTAATGTCCATGGGATCACTTCCCTTAGAGGATTTGGCATGATATTGTTCTATATGAGTGACCCGTTTGTCAAGTGATGTAACCTATTCTTTGATATTCTGAAGTCCAGTGTGTACTTCAGAGGAAAAACTAGAGAAATCCTTTTGAAAGGATAAGAACCAAGAAGGGGTATCTAGAGATGAGCCAAGTTCTTGTGTAGAAGAAGATTGAGCAGCTGTTGATACTGGCGCAGAGGCTGAGGCTAAGTCTGAAGCTGAAGCTGCTGCAGTTACAGGTGGTGCATGTGTAGTCCTTGCAGCTTTCAAATTCCATCCAGAACTTCCCTTGTCATATCCCATTCGCTTGAGAGAAGTTTCATTTAAAAGATCATATCTAGTTCTTTTTTATGAAAAACTCGAAGATATTGGTAAGATTAAGGTGAGTAAAAAGAAGAGTAAGAATTCCTCTATAACGAAGAATAACTCGGTTTGATTCCAACTTGGTCCACATCCAACGAACAATCAAACTAGCCAAGTCTAGTTTCTTGCCTTTAAGCAGACACCAAAGAACAAAGCATTTGATATATGAAAGATGATCAAAAGAGCCTTGTTTTAGTATGATATTGTTTGAAACTAGTTTATGGAGAATTTGGCCTTTTAAATTCAGTTGCTTGTACAATGGATGATGTGCAAAATAGACAAGTTCATTTGTCATGATTAAAGGAAGAAAAGCTTTAGGACTAAAGCCTTGTTCTAGAATCCAAGATTGAGCAAACATAGGGCAATTAAATTCTCTTAGAGTAATTTTGAAAATGGGAGATAATATTTCAAATTTTAGCAGTAATTTCTTTCCTTTAACTTCTGAAGAAAAAAATCCCATCTTCATATGTCATATTTGCATAGAAAATTTTCACCAAATGAGGAAAACAACCTTTGGGTTGTTGAGTGATGAAATCAAGCCAACCTATGTTATGAAATAATGAAAGGATATTTGGAAATTCAGTGGTGAAGAAAGTTACATCCAAGAATTTACTTAAGAGTGGTTCTACAGAGCTTATAGAATTACGATAACAAAGTTGAGCTCGAGGAGCAACCAGCCATTTGTCAATATTTTGAGTCTCCCTTCCTGATGAAGAACCCTTGTTTGCAGTCTGTTTGATTCGAGGCATGGAGAAACGAAATTGTGAAAACCCTAGGTTTCATATAATAAATATCTGTAAGATAAAGATCTTGGATTGAAGTGAGAATAAAAGAAAAGAGAGAGAAAGGTGTTCGGATAAATGAGGCAAATAACTTCAAAAGTCTAAAGTTAGGGTTTAGTGTGCAAATAATATATAAACCCCATGACTTCAGATGTCTGAAGATTATCTTCAGATGTTTGAAGTTTTAAAAAACTTGAATTTTAAAAGTCAGTATGACTTCAGACATCTGAAGTCCTAGGTCCAGTCATCTGAACCCTTCTGCTATAGTGTTCAAACGTATGGGGTGTGAACATCAGACATCTAAAGTGGATAAAAATTCTGAATTTTCACTTCTAATACACTTCTCTGTTATGGATAAGCCCAAGTTCCCTCCTAGTATGTATGAATCTTTCTTCACTTATAGGTTTCGTAAAATATCAGCCCATTGATCACTTGTATTTATAAATTCAAGAATTATATCCTCTTTTTGAACATGATCTCTCAAAAAATGATGTCTTATGTCTATATGCTTAGTTCTTGAGTGTGAAATTGGATTTTTAGATATGTTTATGGTACTTGTGTTATCACACTTTGTTGGTATTGTTTTATATTCTAAATTGAAATCTTTTAATTGTTGTTTCATATATAAGATTTGTGCACAACAACTTCCCGCTGCCACATATTCAGCTTCGGCGGTTGATAAAGCTATAGAAATTTTTTTTTTTTGAGAACCATGATACCAAGGATTGTCCTAGAAAGTGACGTGTGCCACTTGTACTCTTTCTATCAATCTTGCATCTGGTATAATCAACATTGGAATAACTTATCATATTAAAATCAGTATCCTTTGGATACCATAAACCTAGATCAAGTGTTCCTACTAAGTACCTAAGAATTCTCTTGACAACTGTTAAGTGAGATTCCTTGGGGGCTGATTGAAATCTAGCACACATACACACACTAAATATAATATTTGGCCTACTAGCAGTTAAATATAGTAAACTACCAATAATTCGTCTATAGTGTGTGATGTCTACTTGTTTTCCTTTTTCCATCTCTATCAAGACTTGTAGTTGTACTCATAGGAATTCCTATAGGTTTACTTTGTTCCATATCAAACTTTTTAAGCATATCCTGATGTACTTAGTTTGATTTATAAAAGTTCTATTTTTAACTTGCTTTATTTGTAATCCTAGAAAATAATTTAACTCCCCCATCATACTCATCTCAAATTCTTTTTGCATACATGTGGCAAATTCTTTACATAGATCTTCATTTGTAGCTCCATATATAATATCATCCGCATATATTTGAACAATTAGCATATCTTTATTTTTAGATTTAATGAATAAGGTACTATCGACCATTCCTCTTGTAATTTAATTTTTAAGTAAAAATTTACTTAATCTCTCGTACCAAACTCTTGGAGCTTGTTTCAAACCATAAAGTGCTTTAGTCAATTTGAATACATGGTTTGGATTTTTAGGATTTTCAAAACTTGGATGTTGTTTAATATACATTTCTTCATTTATATAACCATTTAAGAATGCACTCTTCACATCCAATTGATATAATTTAAAATCCTTATGGGCTTTATAGGCTAAGAGCATCCTATATGCTTTCATCCTTGCCACAGGGGCAAAGGTTTCATCGTAATCAATTCCTTCTTCTTGATTATATCCTTGTGCTACTAGCCTAACTTTATTTCTTACGACAATTCCATTTTCATCCTTCTTATTTTTAAACACTCATTTAGTTCCTATAATAGATTTATCTTTGGGTTTAGGTATAAGTTCCCATACTTGACTTCTTTCAAATTGATTTAATTCCTCTTGCATAGCTATAATCCAAGAATCATTATTTAAAGCATTTTCAATATTTTTAGGTTCATCTTGAGATAAAAAGGCATAATGATTACAAATATTTTTTAGCGAGGCTCTAGTTGTCATCCCTTTTGATGTTTCACCAAGAATTTGTTCTTTTGGGTGATTTTTGTCATATTTCCACTTTTTAGGAAGATTTAGATTTTCTGTAAAGTTTTCATTTAGAACATCATTATTCTTTTCTTCTTTTATTTCAAAATCTTCTTTCTTTTGTGAAGTGACTTCTTTTTCATCATTCATATCTTTAATATCATAATTATTTGATTCATCAAAAGTTATATGAATTGATTCTATAATTGTAGAAGTTCTTTTATTATAAATCCTATAAGCTTTACTATTTGTAGAATAACCTAAGAAAATACCTTCATCCGACTTTGAATCAAACTTTCCTAGATCATCTTTAGTATTTAGTATAAAGCATTTGCAACCGAATACATGAAAGTAAGAAATATTAAGTTTTCTATCTTTCCAAAGTTCATATGGTGTTTTATCTATTTTTGATCTTATTGATACCCTATTTACAATATAACATGCAGTATTTACAGCTTCTGCCCAAAAATATTTAGGTAGATTATTTTCATTGAGCATTGTTCTTGCCATTTCTTGTAAAGTTTTATTTTTCCTTTCAACAACTCCATTTTGCTGTGGAGTTCTAGGTGCTGAAAAATTGTGATTTATTCCATGTTCATTACAAAATTTATCAACTTCCTTATTTTTAAACTCTCTTTCTTGGTCACTTCTATAGCTTGTTATATTATAGCCTTTCTCATTTTCTAATTTCTTGCATAAGTTTATTAATTGATTACAAGCTTCATCTTTGTCTGTTAAAAAGATTACCCAAGTAAATCTTGAATAGTCATCTACTATTACCAAAGCATATTGTTTTCCACCTAAACTTAAGGTTCTAGTTGGACCAAATAAGTCTAGGTGTAAGAGTTCTAGGGGTCTTTTGGTGGATATGAACTTTTTCTTTTTAAAACTTGTTTTTACTTGTTTTCCCTTTTGACATGGATCACACATCTTGTCATTTATGTACTTAGTATTTGGTAATCCTTTTACAAGATTTTTCTTAGATAATTTGGATAGTAAGTCCATACTAGCATGTCCTAGCTTTCTATGCCATAACCAACTTACTTCATTTATAGCAGTTAAACAAGTTATGTTTTGATGGACTAATTTCTCAAGATTTATGTAATAAACATTATTTACTCTATGAGCCCTAAACAATATTTCTTTATTTTTAGGATTTTGGATAATACATTTCTCTTTCATGAAAATCACTTCGAACCTTTTATCACTTAGTTGACTAATACTTAAAAGATTATGTTCTAGTCCTTCCACTAATAGCACATTATCTTTAGGGAGCGAAGGCTCTTTACCAATTTTTCCAATACCAACAATTTTACCTTCGGCATTGTCAACGAAGGTGACGTATCCCCCATCCTTTTGTTTTAAAGTAGTGAACTTGGTCTTGTCACCAGTCATATGCATTGAGCATTCGCTGTCCAAGTACCATTTGTCTGTTGTTGTTGTTGTCCTAAGGCAAACCTACAATGAAGGACACTATGTGTTAGTTTTTGGAACCCAAATTCTTTTGACTTTCTTTGTTTTGTTGTTGGTTCCACTATTTGTTTTCCATTCTCCTTGTACTTTAATATATTTTTTCTTTAATGGGCAATTAAACATCACATGACCTTTAGTCTTGCACATATTGCAAGTGGTGTGTTCATGTTTGTTATTTGATGAAGTGCTAGCATAAAACTTAGCTTCCTTAACAAAATATTCCACGTATAGCTTTTTATTTCTTTTATTTGTTTTACTGTTATAGCCTATTCCTTCTTTTTTTCCATGAAGCCTTTGCTGTCCAATCATTTTTTCAAAGTTTTCTTTACCTTTAGTAAAATTATAGACAATCTTTTCTTTATCCTCAACTACCTTTTTGAGTTCATTTATTTCTAAATCTTTCTTATTCAAGTCATTTTTATGAGTTTTATTTAACTCTTGTTTTTCTATGTTTACTTCTTCTTCCAACTTTTTAATATGAGTATTTCTTTCTTCTTCAATAGCTTTGAATGATTCAAGTTGCTTTATTAGTTCTTGATTTTGATCTTTCAAAGTTATATTTCTTTTAGAAACTTTTATAAATTTTTTATGTAGTGAGAATAATTTTGTTTGTAATTCTTTATAAGAAGGCAAGCTATCACATGACTCATCACAAGACTCATTTTGAGATTCAGTTGAAGAGTAATAAGAATTTACCTCTTCGTTGTTCGCCATGAAGCATATATTTGCCATCTCTTGTTCACTTGATTCAATTTTAGTTTCGCTAGAGCTTTAGTGATCCCAAGTAGCTCTCATTGCTTCCTTCTCTATCTTCTTGTCTTTCTTAAATAATGGACAGTCCGGTTTGATATGCCTTGGCTTTTTGCAATGATAACAAATTGGTAGTTCATTCTTACCTTTATTTTCTTTCCTACTTATCTCTCCTTTTTCAGTTTTCTTTTTATTAAACTTTCTAGGAAACCTTTTATTTCTTCTATAGAATTTTCCTAGTCTCTTAGTAATGAAACCCAACTCATCTTGATCTAAGTCACTTGTTTCGCTTTCTTCTTCACTAGTGCTAAGGCTAGATGCTTTTAAAGTTATGGATTTTTTATGCTTTGGTTCGGGATTCCTATCTTTCAATGCCATTTCATATGTAAGAAGTGAACCTATAAGTTCATCCAAAGAAGTAGTCTTTAGGTTTCTACCTTCCGTGATAGTTGTGGCCTTTTGGTTCTCAAATAGAGGGTAGGCCTCTTAGAATTTTTTTGATCATTTCATATGTAGTATAGGTTTTTCCTAAGGCACTTAAAGAGTTTATTATGTGGGTAAATCTAGTGTACAAGCTTGATATTGTTTCATCATAATTCATTTTGAATGCTTCGTATTCACTTGTTAACATGTATATCCTATTATCTCTAACATCAACGGTTCCTTCATAAGTTACTTCTAGTTTGTCCAAAATCTCCTTAGCTGTTTTGCAGGCCATGAATCGGTTAAACTCATTAGCATCTAATGCACAATATAACGCATTTATAGCACTTGCATTTATTTGAAGCATTTTATAATCTAAGTCAGTCATATCTTTCTTTTCTTTTGGAATATGTTTTCCATGAACTATTTTAGTGGAGATAAGATTTCCATCTATAACGACTTCCCAAGCTTTCCAATCCATGTGCTGGAGATATATTTCCATTCTCTTTTTCCAGAAGGTATAATTGTGTCCACAAAAGATTGGTGGACGGGTTGAGGATTGGCCTTCACCAAAAAGTGCTACTCCAATGTTTGCCATTAGATTTTTTTATAGTTTCTTGTTAGGAATTTCTATAACTAGGCTCTGATACAAATTGAAATTAGGAATAGCTTCCCAAGAGTGGGGGTGAATTGGATTCTTTTTAAATTTTAATAAATTTATGATCTTTTACTTTTGATACTAAAAATATACAATTGATAACTGAAAATCAAACTTGACAATACTGAAATTTAAACCAACAAGCCAATCAATGAAATCAAAACAATTCAACCACTTAATTAAGAAGATTAGAGCTTTTGTATATTTCCCTGTAAATATTTACCACCTTCTTTGAGTAAGCTCTTAGTATGCACTTCTCTTGATTAAAATTTCTGCAGATTAATCAATATACTCCCTTTTGGGTTTCCGCAAACGATTAATCAAAACGTACTTTCTAAATATCAAGAGTCTTTGTTTCTTTCTCACTTAAAACACCTGCAATCTGCACTTTTAAAATCATTTAACAACAACAAGTACAGAATATAAAGTAAAACAAAGAGAAAGACACAAGATTTTTAGGAGGTTCGACTTCAACATAGTCTACGTCCTTGCCCTTGGCAAAACACCAAAGGTTCCAGTATAGCAGTTCCGTTATTGGGTGGAACAACACCTGTTTTACAACCACTCCTTTCGTCAAGCCTAGAGCCCACCTTCTCCAAAAAATATGCCCTTGTTTGGTCAACATTCCAACAACCTGGAATCGTTCAAAATCTACAAGAGAAATATCAAAATTTGGTGTACAAGAGAAGCTCACACAAATAGCAGATTAGTACAAATCAAAACTATGTACTTCAAAAGATAAAATATCAAGAATGAAATAAACTTTTGAGGCTTTTCAAAGAATTCATCAAAAACCTTTTCTTCAGATGAAAAGTCAGTAATTCTTTAGGATTTGATGAACAAGAATATCAGAACAATCAGTACTTTCAACTTTGCAAGAGATTGATCAAAAGAGATTTTGAGAGCAAGAGAGGTTTAAGAAAATTTTAATGTTTGGGATCATTTTTGATTCACAAGAACCATGTATTTATAGGCTTTCAAGTAGGTTTCCTTGTTGCAAGAGTTTCCTTAAAGAATTTCCCAAGTTGTTAGAAAATTTGGGGTTCAAACGACTATAATTTAAAAAATAAGAGTTTTAAAATTTTTTCCCGTTGAATAGTGTTGAGATGTTTGAGGATTCGAGGTCAGATGTCTGAAGTTCCTGAAACCCTTTAAAAATAGAACTAGATACAGGATCAGATGTCTGAAGTCAGGGTTCAGACATATGAGGTTTCAGGTTCAGATGTCTGAAGTCGCGAGTTCAGACATTTGAACTGCTACTGCCACTTTACGTCTTGTTCTATAAGTTCTTCAGACGTCTGCACTTAATCTTCAGATATAATTCTTCAGATGTCTGAACATGAAGTTTAGTAATCTAAAGTCTTCACTTCAGTCATCTGAACTAAAAAGTTCAGTCATCTGAGCTATCAAAAACCTGTTTTATAAAATATCTTTCTTTAAAAACCGATTTGCTTCTCTTATGATCTTTATAAAACTTAATTCAATATACTTAAATTGGTCCTTAAATCTTTATAATCTCCTGAAAAAGCTTCAAAACATATTTCAAATGATATTTTGGCTTTTGAAATACTTACAAATATGTTTCCTAAGTCTTCATTAAACATGCTTGAGTTCTCTGTCATGCTTTGCTCTTGAGGTTCTTTGAAAAATTTACTTGAGCTTCAAATCTATTAGACTCTCTTTGGATCATTGAGAAGTTGTCTCATACTTGATTTATACTTGATCTTCTCTTGAACCATACTTGAGCTATATTTGAACTTTGCTTGAACCATACTTGATCCATATTTCCTAAAACACCAAAACTCAACGTTTCCAAGTTAAATAGTCCTTTGTTTGTTATCACCAAACCAATTGAAAAACATTGTTAGGCCAACAAGTGCCACTCCACTCGTTAAGTGAGTATTAGTGGAATCCTTGGTCTTGCGAGCTAGAGGCGGAGAGGTAGGCACAGTTGGGCGAACCCTGAGAACATATTGTCTATGCACTTTACTTTTTTGAAATTTATTTTCTGCACATGTATGTTAATTTACGAATGTTGCGCATGATTTAATTTCTTCATATTATCTGCGCATTTGGATTAGCTAAACCTAGGACAAAATTTTAAATACCCAATTCACCCCCTTCTTCGGAATACATTGATGCTAACAAAAACTCATTTTGAAACTCATTTGGACATCTTATGATGTGTGTGACTTGGTATGCATGTGTTAACTCGATTAATGTTCCATCTGAATATAAACTATATGCAGTTTGCTCAGCTCTTTGCAGTATATTCTTATACACATCATTGACACAAGAGTTACAGCATAAATCCTACCTCACACATGAACCAACAAGTATATAAAGAATACAAGCTTTTGTAAATGCTCTGGTTCGTTGTGCTTTGGGTGTTCTATATATGTGCCTTGATTATGACTCTTTGCTTATTGCTTCTTTGATAAACATTTGACCTTTATGCTAGCATTAGTATTGTCCTGTTTATCTAAACTGAACTTGAGGAAAAATATTAGCTAGCCTAGGACCCACTAAAGGGTTGTTATCATTAAAACAAACTGGAAAGAAGAACCTTAGCTACTAGGACTAACATTCTCCCCTTTTTTGATGATGGAAAACCATTGGAATTCTTTTATAAGATTTTTCTCAAAAATGCCCCCCCTAAAAATATGCATACATGTTTAAAAGATCTAAACTGTTCCCCCCCTTAATGTATGCACTAAAAGACCGTTATACCATTTTTTATCAAACGAAGTTTCGGCAGCATGTCATCTAAAAATAGAGCATTTTTTCCATAAACATCATGTATGCAAACTTGATTAATTTAAGCAGTTCAGTGAACCCAACATTTCAGAAAAATTCCCAATGTCAATAAATCCAATATTTCAACAGTATTTGCAATGATGATCAATATCTTAATACCCACGCATAATTTTAGAGTGTTTCCATATGTCCACCGTGCAATAAATTTAGTATGTCCAATAAGTAAGCAATAACTCATCAAGTAAACACAATAGATCCTAAAAAAGGTTGTTGTTCATTGCATAGTCATTCAAAACAAAAGATTGTTCTTACATAGTCATTTAAAACAAGAGCATGTGCAAACAAAAGTGTTAGCCAACTAACAATAAAAGTTTTTTTTCCAACAAAAAATTTTTTCTCCCTCTTGACTTACTTCTAACCCATCCTAACACAAATTTAAAACAAGCTAGCACAACTTTCAAACTAGTTCAAAAGAATAAACATAATCTAAAAACACCACATTTTTCTCCTCCTTTCTCATAATAAAAAAGAATAAGGGGCTCCTGCCATTGGCAGTGCATATGCTCAAGGATGGCGTCGAGTTGAGCGTCGATGGAATCAAAAAGAGCACAATTTCTTTTATCCATTTGTGCCATGGCCAACTAAATCCTATCCAGGTGCTCTATGATGGGATCAATTGGCTATTCCTCAATTACCGTGTCCTTTTCCATAGCGGCTTCCGTTTCATCTATCGGTTCCCTATCCAACTTTTCAGGTTTCATCCAAGTGTTGTTCTGCTCATCCTTCTCAAGGTGCATATGAAAAAGAGTTGTCTCTCTGTAGAAATCATCCTCGGAGGATGCCACACTAGGTATGCCAACTTGAACAATATCAAGATGATTGAAGAATTTGGTGAGCATTTGACCATAAGGAAAACACCCTCTTTGCCTTTTTAAGTTGTCTTCCATGTGCCAAATAATGACAATCGGAAAATAGATTCCCTTGCCATTCCACAGGCAAAATATAGCGAATAAATCTCACAAAGATACCCAATCTAGTGTGCCTTTTCATGGCGAAAGATTATACGTAATCATATAGTGTAACACCCTGAATTCAACAGTTATGTCTTCCGATTTGGGTTTTGCAACTTATAGAAAGTTGGGGTTTCTAGTTATTAGTTTCAATGCCTCATGGGGATTAAGGCACTCATAGGGTTTCTAGTTATCAGTTTCAATGCCTCATGGGGATTAAGGCACTTATAGATCGTAGGCCATATTGCCTTACGAAGGCTTTGGATTGGGTATAAGTTACATGACAAGATCTCAGAAGAAAACTTATTGGTTAACTGAATGATTTTTCTTCTAACAATAGAGTACGTTGTAGATCCACGAGTAGATGGAACAAAATTGGCATAAAATTCTTGAACAAAATTAGGGTAAACAGGCTCATTAAGAGAGAACAAAGTATCCAACCCAAGAGCTTGTAATTTTTCTAACATAGTGGGGAAATTTTCTTCAAGAAACTTTGAAGGAACGATCTTACTGTGAATGATAGTGCGCTTTGAGATGTCGTTTTTATAAAGGAATGCAGCTTCTAAGAGCACAAATCTCTTATCTATATCTTTGGCCCTTTTTTGTGGTTGCTCCTAGGTAGGGTTTTGAGATGAACCCTCACCCATCTCAGGTTGTTGGGATGAGTCAATGGCTATTTTCTTGGAGTGTGGAGCTGTGGAATCTTTAAGATCTTAGGGTTTGAGGTGATGAGATGGATGAAGCATAGATAGATCTGAGGAGAGGAGTTAGGGCATGAAAGAGGGGTTAGGGCTTGAAAAATGAAAAATCTGGTGCACTGGAATTTTAAGTTCCTCGATAGGCCTTGTTGACGAGTGACGTATGCTAGTCAATGAGTTTATCTTTACTGATTGCCGATGTGTGATATATGATAGTTGATGAGTTTCTATGTGATTTTCGTCGACAAGAGACTCTAGCTCGTCGACGAGTGCAGTTAGAACTGCTCCCTTGGAATTTAGTTTCGAGCCAATTAAGAACAAAAACGATTTAGGAGTTTTAACATAAGTCCTTTGGAGTGCACATACCCAACTTGTGTCTAATTTTACTAAATCTATCTTCATTTAGGGGTTTAGTCAAAATATCAGCTAATTGATTTTCAGTATTTGCATATGCTAACTCAACCTCCCCTTTTTGCACGTGGTCTCAAATAAAATGGTGTCGGATTTCAATATGCTTAGTCCTAGAGTGCAAGCACGTATTTTTCGAGATGTTGATGGTACTGGTATTGTCACAACGGATTGTTGTACCTTTTATCAAAATTTTAAAGTCCTCAAGTTGCTGCTTCATGTATAATTCTTGAGTGCAACAATTACCGGTTGCAATATATTCAGCCTCAGTGGTTGAGAGTGCAACGAAGGTTTGTTTTTTACAAAACCATGATACAATAGAGTGCCCAAGCAAGTGACATGTTCCACTAGTACTTCTATCAGTTTTGCACCCCCCCCCCCGATAGTCAGCATCTGAATAGCAAGTGAGATCAAATGGAGCATTCTTAGGGTAAAAGAGCCCTAAGTCACGTGTTTCTGCTAGGTACGAAAATATTCTCTTAACGGAATTGAGATGTGACTCTTTGGGACATGAATGGAATCTAGCACACAAGCAAACATTGAACCGAGGTACAGTAAACTACCAACCATCCCTCTATATAATTTTTGGTCAACATTCTTCCCTTTTTCTATCACTGTCAAGCTTTGTTGTTATACTCATAGGGGTTGCTTTGGTTTTTCCTAATTCAAGTCCAAATTTCTTGAGCATGTCCTTGACATACTTAACTTGATTAATGAAAATCCCATTCTTTATTTGTTTTATTTGCAAGCCTAGGAAGAATGTAAATTCTCCCATCATACTCATTTCAAAAGTCTCTTGCATAAACCTAGCAAAATATTTGCACATGATTTCATTTGTAGCACCAAAAATGATATCGTCTACATAGATTTGTATAGTAAGCATATCATTTCCTTTATGTTTCAAGAACAGGGTAGTGTCAAAGTGTCCTCTTGTGAAACCATCATCCAAGAGAAACTTACTTAGTCATTTATACCATGCTTTTGGTGCTTGCTTAAGTCCATAAAGTGTTTTTGAGAGTGTAAATACATATTGAGGGTGTGTATAGCTCTCAGATCTTGGGGGTTTCTTAAGATAGACTTCTTCATTTATGTCTCCATTTATAAAAGCACTCTTTACATCCATTTGAAATAATTTGAAGTCTTTATAGCAAGCGAAGATAAGTAGCATCCTAATGGCTTCAAGTCTTGCTACAGGGGCATATGTTTCATCATAGTCAATTCTTTCTTGTTGGTTATACCCTTGTGCAATAAGCCTTTATTTGTTTCTCACAATGTTACCATCTTCATCATTCTTATTCCTAAACACCCATTTTGCGCCTATTATCGTTGTGCTTTTGGGTTTGGGAACCAATTCCCATACTTTGCTTCTTTCAAATTTGTCAAGTTCTTCTTGCATGGCAATGATCCAATTCTCAGCATTCTTAGCCTCCTCAAAGTTTTTAGGCTCTATTTGGGACACGAAGGTTATATGATTACACCCACTTCTTAAGTAAGACCTAGTACTAACTCCTTGGGATGGATTACCTATAATGAGATCAAATGTGTGATTTCTAACAAATTTCCAAGCTTTAGAGAGTTCTTGATTTTCTTCTTCACGTTTCATAGACTCTTCCAGAGGTGATGACTCTTGATGATCATTTTTTATTTCTTAGGAATTTTCGTTTTCTTCATAATTTATCTTAAGTTGCTCAAGTTCCCTTTCAACTCTCATGGTAGTCATTTGATCATCCAAGTCAACTATTATTTTGTGTGCATATGGGTTAGTTTCATAAAAAACAACATTTCTTGACTCTTGGGCAGTTTCAGTTCTTTTATTAAATACTCTTGTTGGAATTAGTGTATTCCCAAGAAGGGGGTGGTGAAATGGAATTTTAAAACTTTTTTTCTAGGTATAACTAATCCAACAGTAGTATACCACAACCTAGGGTCTGTCTAGAACAAATACCAATTACCCAACAAGAATTTAACTAAGCAGGTAATCAAGGCAAGTACAACAGTCTCAGTTTATCCCAATCATTCACAATATTTAAATCATGCACGCATTTATAATAAATTAAATATAAGCAAACATGTGTGGTAAAATAAAGTATCCAAATTTAAGAGCAGACACAAGATATGTTATCGGGGTTTGGCCAATACTGCATATGTCCCTGCCTCAGCTTGCAAGCCCGAGGATTCCACTAATGCTCACTTAATGGGTGGAGCAGCACTGTTTACAACACCAAGTCAAATTACCAAGGCTGACCTCAACCTTTACAAACTCTCCTTACGGGGCGGAGAAGACCCACCCTAGGCCACGCCTGGACTACAACAAATAATCAAACAATTTCGTGTATAATTTCAATGCTTCTAACTCAAGAAGTTTGTACAATATTATGATCTAAACAAATGATAAGATCTAATGCTCAGGTGAGATCCAATATGTGAACATTTTAAGATGTGTGAGTGTATGTATATGTGAGAGTACTACCATTGATTCAAGATATTATATTCAATGAACAAATAATCAAAGGAAGTTTAACACAACGCAAATTAGATATCTCAAATACTCTTTATTAAACAAGTGTTAGAGATATTCATAAGTAGCTTGTTGAAAAATATATTTCACAATGGCACAAAACAACAAGCCCTTGAATCTTGCAACCAAAATGCAAGACACACAAGCTCGAGAGAGTTTTCCTCAAAGAAGATTTATGAATTAAATCACTAAGGAAAAATCATTCTTACTCTCAATAAAAAAATATAAATCAAACTATTTGAGAGTGTAAGCTAAAATGAACAACCTCTAAAATATTCTCGCCAAAGGAATTTTAGCAATAAGAACAAGTAAGAATAGGATTTTTGGCTTGTAAGAGGTGAAAAGAGTATTTGGAATTTCAGAGAACTTGTGCTAGCTATAATTTTCTAATCTCCTAACAATCAGGACAAAAGAGGGGTAAATATAGAATTCCTTTAATTTTAGACAGTTGGCGACAAAGAAGGAATTTATAAAAAGTTTAATTAATAATTAATCCCTATTTAAAGCCAATTACTGCGGTTAAAAATATGGCAACCCAAGAGTTTCGGTCGCTTGGACCTTAGGGCCGGTCGCCCGAGCATGCATAGTCAGAAAAGTTCACTTTTTGACTTTGGGTGCCCGATGGAAGGTTCGGGTGGCTGAGCCAACGTGACTTTCCAAACACTCAAGGTTCGGTCACCCAATGGTTGATTTGGTCTGCCAAACTTTTTAATTAGGCCGCCCGGTGCATATTTGAACTTAGAGTTCGGGCACCTAGGGAAGGTAAAAAGTGACGGCTTTTATGTTCAGTCGACCGTGGATATTCAGTTCAATTTCAGTTTGGTCTTCTGGACCGCAGTGAACTTGTTAACTTTAACACATTCGGTCGCCCAAACCATTTTTAACACTACAGGTCCGTTTGCCCTAATCTCTTTTTTTGTCCTTGAACTTATTCAACCATGTGTGAATAAGTTATAACATTTAAGTTTGAGAGGAGATGATTCCTATGGTCATTTGAGCTAACCCAAAAAATCTAGCGTCGATCAACCGAAGGTGATCCCTAGGGTCAATTTATGGTCTTGAGCATATAGTCCTATCATGCATGAGATGTAGTTATTATAGACCACAATATTACATACCAAATAATGAAACATATTGCATTATAAAAAATAAACAATAAGTTTTCTTCTTCTTTGCTCTTCTAAAACTTCATAGAATATGCCCAGAATAAGTGTACTTTACATCCTTTTTGACTTCCATTCCTTGCCTTACGTGTATGTTTGAATTAGAGGTCTGTTTAATTACTGACAACACACATAAGTAACTTGTAGTTTTTCATTATCAAAATCAGGGATCAAACTCAAAAAGCCAACAATCTTCCCCTCTTTGATGATGACAAACACATTAGAGAAAAATGGGTGCAGCCTCAAAAGGTTCCTCCTAAGAATATGCATAATATAAAATAAGTAGTAAAGCTCAAGCATATCCAAGACAGAAGACATTTCAAATTAATTATGCATTTAGTTTTCTGCGATTAAAGCACACTTATGCTCAGACCATTCAAATTATGAGTGTAAAAAGTATGCAACATTTTGCTCAAACAATTCTCCCCCTTTTGGCAACAGAAAAAGGGCTAAGTTACAAAATATAGCTAATAAATAAATAAATAAATAACTCCCCCTATTTGGCGTTTAAGCACATAAAAATTCTCCCCTTTTTTAGATAGCATTTGGGCATAAAACAATTGGTCAAAAAAGAATATATTATTTAAGTACATAAGCAAGAAAATGAGATATGTCACATGTAAAATCACTTTTTTCCAAATAAAAAAATAAATGTAAATAAATCTATATGTATATATATCGCCCTTATGATATTTTCAGGAAGTGTTGGGGGTGCGCTTGCTCAAAAAGAAACTTTAAAGAGCATGCAAGTAGAATTTTTCTGGTTTATCATTTAAGCATACACATAATATGACCAGAAAAGTCAACCACAAAGATCCTAAAGATATTAGTCAAACTAAACATGAGGATCATATGGCAAAAGAAACAAAGAACTTCTGGCAAGGAAAAATTCTTAGTTTAAAATATTCAATAAAATCCTAGCAATTAAGCGCATGCTAGAGAGAGTTCAAATCAGATCTAAGCTGAAAATCTTTGTGAGCATAACATGATAGGAATTTATGTTTAGATGCTCCCTCTTTCACTTTGAATAATAGCCTAGATGCTTTTAAGTGCTTATACATATAGAAAATTACTTTCATTTAATAGGCCAAGTAGTATAAGTTGTCATTTGAAAACATTTAACATAACTATACTGGATATTAACAAATTTATTTGAAACATTGTAACCAATATAGCCTCCCTAGATACTACAAATGCATCAAAATGATAGATGTCAAGGCAGTGCTACAATGCTCACAACCCTAAGAACAATCCATATTTGTTTATAAATCTTTAGGAGCTGCATATGATGTTCAGGGTACATAGAAGAGCCTCAACGATCAAAAGGCAAGGTGATGCATATAAGTCTTTTATCCCTTTTCTCTAGGAATGGAGCTTGGCTCTTTTAAATGTTGTTGATGATTATGCAAGGATGAAATTTAATATTTATTTAGTTTTCATACAACCTTTCAAAAATATTTCATCTTTTATTCTATCATAATCACCTATGTACAAGGTTTCATTTTGGGAAAATTTTATAGAAATTTTGGCAGCATGTCATCTGTAAATCAAACATTTTTCTATAAAACCTATACCTGATAATTGGTTATTTTTAGTAAAATAGAATATACAAAGCATACAACAACCTAAGATCCACTACTAGCATGCAATTCACATCATTGCATCTGTCATGCAGGAGACATTCCAGATAAAGCAAGCAATTAGGTAGCTCAAATGATAGTTCATATAATAGATAAACTATCCATTGGAAGATATTATCATTTAATGCATTATGGATAGTAGTTGGCAATGCTAATCATAAAGGCATATAAATATGTAGTATGATTATGGGAGCATTTGATAGATTTAAAATTTTAAGGAGAAGTGCTCCCCCTGAGTTTTGCCCTAATGCTATCTTATGCCTTTATCTATTTTTAAAGAAATTAGCCAAGGGTTGTAAGATCTTCGACGATTCAAGCTTGGCTTTGATTTCTTTAGGCTTATCAGACCAAAAAGTCACAATGAATATTCGTTTAAGTGTGATAAGCCAATGTCTGCCTCTTTTCTCATGATCTTGAAAACATGAGACACACAAGTTGGAATGACTTTCGATTTAAACTACATGTACATAGGTCAACTTGAATTTTATGCAGTCATCTAGATTGAGACCTAGTACAACCAACTTTAGCCATTCAACATCATTTGAAGCTCTTAAAAGATTTAATTGAAATTTAATAGCTTGTGAAGGGAATTTGAATAAAATACTCTTGAGGATTAAATTTCTATTATGTTCAAAAGAGTATTTAGGAGTAGGACAACATTCAAAATATTTTTGTGTAAGTGAACATGTCCAACCCATCTTACCAGATAGCATTTAGGAGTATATGAATTTTGTGAACAATGCTTTTTAGAGAATGGAAAGTATCCTTCAGATATGAAGCAAGGATACTAGCCAAGGAATGGGTGAACCCTCACCGCATATAATCGTGGTTTGTTAAGGATTTCCTATGGAGGAGAAGAGTGAACCAAAAATAGGGATTTGTTACAATTTAAGCATAAAAGGGAAAATTTTGATTTAACTAGATGAGAAGCTTGATTCCCTCAGTGGATGCCCCTAAGTTTGATTATGAAGGATGTCTTTTTAGTAAGCACCAATAATGAATTAGGAATTTATGAGTAGTAGTGCTTAGACCTGGAGTGATGACTAAACTATGATCAAGGCTTTTATATTCAAAAATGAATATAGGTTTAAATAATATATGTCGAGATCGATTCCCTAAAGCTCAAATATGTGCAATGGACAAGATATTCTTAACCAAAGATTTTAATGTTCAAGCATGGAGTAAGTAATAAGAATTGTATACCAAGCAAGAATGTCCTTGTCCATTTGGAAGTGGATTTAACCCAAGCAAGATATAGCCAATAATTTCATATTTTAACCAATCAATGTGATATATAAGTATTAAGTTCAGATTGGATATGTAGCTTCATTTTTTTTTTTGTATTGGCTTGATTCCTTTAGAGATCCTAGTTTTTAATACAGTGTAGAATGTGTTAACTTTGGTGTATTCCCAAGAGGGGAGGGGGTGAATTGGAATTTTAAAATTTCTTCCTACGTTCAACTAATCCATCAACCAGTATTACACAAACCTAGGGTCTGTCTATGTAGTTCCAATATGCGCAGATAAATATAACGTGCGTAAATTAAATCATGTGCAGCATTCACAATATAACAAACATGTGCGGAAATATAAATTGTGAAAATATAAAGAGAGTACACACGATATGTTATCAGGGTTCGGCCAACTGTGCCTAAATCGCCGCCTCTAACTTGCAAGCTCGAGGATTTCACTAATGCTCGCTTAATGGGTGGAGTGGCATGGGTTACAACCAGGTCAATTCAAAGGGCTAACCTCAACCAACATGCCTTACTAGGATTATGCAGCTAGCTTTCCTAACCGGGTATAAGCCAGTCTGGGACTATTCAACAGGGCTAGTCTCCCTCTTTAGGCCCATGCCTAGAATACAACAAATGTGCAATGCAATGTTTGCGTTCAAGGAAATATGCTTCTCACACTAAGTAGATATGTACTACAATGCACAATATAATCAATGCACCTCAATGATGTTAGAACTATAAGCTCGGTGCTCTACGTGTGCAATCAACACTTAGAATAGTGATTATCTTAAGTCAAGAGCATAAGTGTTTATACAAGCTAATCTTTGAAACTAGGCAATGATAAAATCTCAATTATAGTTTAGGGTCTCAAAGATTCAAACTAATAGAAATCTAGAATATCTCCAAAATAATTTTCTTAATAACAATGCACTATGAGATATTCAAATGTGAGTTTGTAAAATATTTTTGCACACAAGAAATTATAAGCCCTTATGAGTCTTGCAATGACAATGCAAAGACCCACTTCGCCATAGGATTTTTCCCACACAAAATCATTAGAAAAAATCCTTGCTTAACCTTTAATATGAAAATCAAATATCTCAAACAAGATTGTCAAAAGCTCAAGCACAAGAGATATTTTTGAAAAACAAGCTTTGTCAAAAATATTTTTCTTCACAACACAAGACAAGCTTTTGAATCTTGCAATGAGAATACAGAGACTCACAAGCTTAAGAAGGTCTCCCACAAATGAATTTATGAATTAAATCACTAGAAACACCTCTAGGCTTACTCTCACTAAAATAAAAAATCAATGCACATATATGAGAGTGTAAGCACGTAGGAACTATATAGAAGAACTCAAAATACTCTTTCTAAAAAGACTTTTGCAATAGAATGATCAATGCAAGAGTATATGGCTTTGAGTATGAAGAAATGGAAGTGGGGAAGATTTTGGGCGATAAAAATTTCAGAGAATTTTTTGCTAATCTAAAACCCTAATCACACCTTAATTTTGCAAATGAAAGACTATATATAGAAATGGGAAGAATTATAGTCGTTGGGGACATATAGGGTATTATTAGGATTATTTTAAATCATTTTAACACAATTAACCCCGTTTAAAAATTTAACCACGGTTAAACTAGTTTGCCAACCTGAGAGCACAGATCGACCGGATTCGAGGTTTGGTTGACCCAGTGAAGAAGTTCGGTCGATTGGGAGAAATTTGAACTGAAAGTTCGGTCAACTAGGTTAGGGTTTCGAAAGGCGATTTTTCATTTTCGCCTGGTTTGGTCGACCGGGTGACTTTGAACTGAGTGGTTTGGTCGACCAGAAGGTTGGCAGAACCCATGTGTGGATTCGGTCGACCAGGTAGCTAGCTTAAGGTTTTGGTCAATCGATCGTATGGTCAAACATTTGACCTGGAGAGACTTCGATCGACCGGGTGACTTGAACTAGGCAGGGTTTGGTCAACCATACTTGTGGTCAAACCATTGACCCGGATCAGCTCAGTTGACTAAGGGATATGGTGCTTTCAATTACAATCGACTGAGCATATGTTTTTCATACATCTCGGTTTAAGTCCCTTATGCATAAACCCTATTCATGTGGGCATATATATTTAAAAAATAGGGCATATTTTTATAAATTATAGGGAGTTTGAAGGTTAGTCTAGGTCTTTTTTAGGATACTGAAGGTCATTGAGCTTATAAGTTCTGCATACATGATATGCACCAATTATTATATACCATTCCTACTTAAATATTACATACCCGAATTAAACATAATATAAATTACAACAATGAATATTCAACTAGGGTCTTCATTTTCCTCTGGGTCTCTGAGTGCCATCATATGATATTGCCAAGATAAACCTGCACATCAACTCGGAAGACATTAAATACCCGAGTCTTTGTCATAATCAAAACAGGGTATAACCCATAGGGTTAACAGAGTGCATGTTCTAAGAATCTTTATTTTAAACACAGACCACTTCCCAAAACAATAATCATCATAACCTCTAAACCTAGGAACTAAGGATGAATTTAAAAATGCCTATGTAATTAATATTGGAATCCATTTTTCCTAAGGCCCCGAAAAGTTTGCCTTCCTATTTACCCACACCATATATTTATTTATGCCTCTAGCATTTCTTGATTTATATTTATATCGAATGTCCCGTTTCCCTTTATATGTGACAATGCCTCTTATAAGATGAATCCTTTCTGAAAGATATATTTCTATTAATTTCAAAGGGTTTAACATGATTATTCTTTTCATATTTAACTTTGATCATAACTCTAGAATAATCATTTATTACTTCCTCTAAACACATGATTTTCAATATCTTCTTAATCTTTTTCTTTTCTAATGCAGCATGATAGTCTTTCAGATTTTCTAATTGTACTGCCAACCTTTTACTTTCACTTTTGAAGACTATTTTTTGCTTAGACTTCCTAACTAGAAGCTTATGGATTTTAAATAAAGTACATTCTAGTTCTTTGTTCAAGGGCATGCTTTCATCATAAACTTCAATATATGATTCATCACAATATTTTTCACAATAAACATCGCATGAATCATTTACTGTATTATCACAAAGTTGGATAGATAATTCTACACATAATATTTTGCAACAGTCAGCACAAGAATCATCAACTACAACAAAGGCTAAAATAGGAGGTGGATCATATACCTCATCATTGATTGACATCATTAATGAATGATTTACCTCCCCTAGACCATTTGAGCCTAATTCCTTCAGAGGGATGCTCTCCTTCTCTTTTGTCACTCCATATTTCATGTCCAAATCTTCCCATATATCCTTTGCACTTTTACATGTCATAATCTGATGAAAAATATTAGTCTTTAAAGCACAGTATAGTAAAACAATGGCATATGAATTAGCATGCACTAACTTAGTATCATTTTCATCCAAGGGCATACCAATCCCATTAACAATCACCTGCCAAGTCATTCAATCCATTGATTTTATAAATACACTCATTCTAATTTTTTAGGTGGGGTAATCGACACCACAAAATACAGGAGGTCTAGAAGATAACCGCCCCTCTCTGAATGGGGATACAACAATGTGATCCATTGCGATCTTCTTTCAAAAATGTTTAAGTCAATGCAACGAGGCTCTCATACCAATTGTTGGAATTGGTGTACTCCTAACAGGGGGTGAATTGGAATTTTAAAACTTTCTTCCTAGGATAACTAATCCAATCGCAATATACCACAACTTAGGGTCCATTTAGAACAAATACTAATTACCCAACAAGAATTTAACTGAACAGATAATCAAGGCAAGTACAACAAGTGTTGAATTAGGTGTAATCCCAAGAGGGGGGGGGGGTGAATTGGGTATTTTAAAAATTTTTGAATCTATTTACCACTTAATCCCTACTTGTATATTTAGAAATGATTTCTTATTACCCAATTAATTGTGTGCAATGTTATTCAACCTAGACATGCAATACGAACAATTTAAATAGAGTGCTGAAAGTAAAGAGTAAAGGGAAGAGAGAATACAAACACAATTTTTACGAGGTTTAGCCAACTTGGCCTATGTCCTCGCCTTGAGCAACCACTCAAGGATTTCACTAAAATCCCTGCTCCTTAAATTGGGATGGAGTTTCCCTTACAATCCATTGTTGAAAAGAGGCACAATTCCCTTTTACTCCACTGCTTACAAGAGATACACCTCTCTGATCAAACCTTGGTTCACACACTGAACCATGAATACAATAGAATCTATAAAAACAATCAAAAATGCTTCCAAATAAAAGCTTGTGAGGACAATTCAAATTCCCAACACATTAACATATGATAAAATATGAAGCTCAAAATGTATGAAATGATATAATCGTTTATGTATGACCTGCTTTAACACACAAACCCCTTTTTATCAATTCTCCCAAAAATGTTTGTATAAAAACAATGCTTTGGAGATCTTAGTTTAGATATTTGAATATAAAAATAACTTTGTAGATTACAAAGTTTGACACACACTTTGTCAAAACAATATTTCTCTCAAGAGTTCAATCTCATTGTGATCTATGTAGTATTTGTCAAGTATCAAAAACTTAAAATATGATTTTCTGAAAATATCCTTCAATATGTATAGATCTAGTTATGCACTTCTTAGGATATCTAATCAACTAGTTTAGAAGTAACCAAAATATCCCGTCTTTAACTTTGAAATCACTTGAATGATTACTCTTTAAACAATGGCCAAATAAAAACTTTCTCAAGTATTCAACTAGTTAAAAAAACAATCTTTATGTGAATATGAAAAGACTCAATATCAAACTAAAATTTAGGATAGCAACCAAGAGAGGGGGTGAATTGGTTTATTTAGATGAAACTTATTAGTTTATTTTTATTCTTACTTGTTGTAATTCAAGACTTTAAAAGTGAATTAATCAATTTGCAATTTAAACCAAATCGCACCACAAAAAAAAAAAAAAATACAATCTAATCAAATATAAAACTCAACCAATCATTCAAGAATAATTTTTCCCTTTGATAGAAGTCTTGCGGCTGTTTTGCAAAACCAAATTTGAATGAATTTTTATTGCTTTATCTCTTAACCAAGATTTCCAAAAATTAACCAACGTACTCCCTTTTTGGGTTTTCG
Source organism: Malania oleifera (assembly GCF_029873635.1). NCBI lineage: Eukaryota > Viridiplantae > Streptophyta > Magnoliopsida > Santalales > Ximeniaceae > Malania > Malania oleifera. Next base: position 58,406,778 of record NC_080418.1, read on the forward strand.
CAAACGATTAATAAAAACGTACTTTCTTAAATCAAGAGACTTCCTTGAATATGATGTATAAGCCCTTCAACCTGCACTTGATATACACAGTATATAATGCGGAAAGTGAAGAGAGTATGAAGAAGAAGAACACTGAGATTTACAAGGTTCGGCTTATTCACAGCCTATGTCCTCGCCTTTGCTCAATTCCACCAAAGGATTCCACTAAGTATGCTCTTCACCGGGTATAACAAGCCTTTACAAAAAAATCCCTCTTTTAGGTAGAGAAACCTCTCCAAGTGAGCAATCCTCACTCAGTAAAATGATCCAAACAAGCCTTGAGCCTTCAATAATACAAAGAGATTGCTATAATGATCTGTGTACAAAAGAGACTCTCGAAATAGAATAGAGTTGTACAAGTTAGAGCACAATCAATACTTCAATCAAATAAACAATAAAGAAACTATGAAACTCAAGTGTTTAGAGATCACCAAGAGTTTGTTTTGAATAATCAAACTCAGAGTATGTATCTTGGCTTTGATGTTTCAGCAGAGTTTTAGAACTTTTCTCCCAAATGGAGTGTGAGCAATAGAATATGCTTTAATTTCAAAAGAGCTGGGTAATTGCTTGGATGATCAAATTCTTGAGTTTAAAAGAGTATTTATAGGCATTCTTGGCTTAGTTTCCTTGTTCCCCAAGTATCTTTGAGTGGTCTCCAAATTTTTTCAACATTTATATTTTGACAAACCAATTTTTGAAATTTGCCCATTGGAGTTTAAAAAAATAAAACCTGTGGAGTCAGTCGGCTGGACAGGCAACTGGGTAGTTCAAATATCATAGGGTCAGTCGGCTAGACAAGCGACTGGCACCATTCTGTCTCCCAAAAATTATTTCAAGAAATTGTTAGTCGACTGGCAAAATATAGTTCATTCTAAGTCAGTCAGTTGACTGTCAGTCGACTGGGTAATTTTGCCTTTGTTAAGTCAGTCGGCTGGGCAGGCAAAAAACTGGTTTTTCTTTTTTATTTTTCCATTTCAGCTTTACACTTATGATTTGATTTTTCATAAAATATTTCAAGATTTAAAAATGAGTTTCTTAAGTTCATATCGATCCCTTAAAAAGCTTTAGATTTTCTAAAGTGTCACTTGATACGAAGTACTTGCAACAAGCTTTTCTTTAAACATGATGCTTCAAGTCTTCGATAATCTTTTGACTTCAAGTCCCCTTTTTATCTTTAAGCTTTTAAGTACTGAGGCTTCAAGTCTTTTTTTTTTACTGCTTTAGTTGAAGCTTTCTCTTGATATTCATTACTTGGTCTTTTGAAAATACTTTAATTCATAGCTTCTTTCTTTTGTGTTGAGATATATATTCCTGAAACAAAATCACTCAACAAGCAAGTTATGCCAGCATCATTTGTTATCATCAAAATAAGATTGAAAAGCCTCATTTGGCCAATAATCTCCCCTTTTTGATGATGACAAATGAGAAACAAAGGATAAAAATAAACTCCACCTTACTATATGCTCCCCCTTACTATATGCGTATGTATCCAGTATCAAATCTCATAGTTTTTATGTACATACTCATCCATAGATATACATTCACATAAGCATTAGATATGCACATACTCATCTATAGATATACATTCACATAAGCATCAGATATGCGCATACTCATCCATAGATATACATTCACATAAGCATCAGATTCACAATATTCCATTCATAGGGAAAAGTGCATAGTTCATAGGGAAAAGTGCATAGTCATAACATAACATAAGTACTCATATACTTCCATATTTGCTTGTTACAAAAACTCTCCCCCTTTGGACATCAATTAAAAAGTAGGGGAAATAAGGAAGCAAAGCTACCATCAAAATTATAGTACATATCAAAATTAAAAACAGTTTTTCAAGAAAAATAGAACATCAATTATCATTAGCTGCATCTTTATCTTCTTCTTCTTTGCCTGATTCATCAGCTTCACCTTCATCTTCTTCTTCTTCATCTAATTCATCAGCTTCACCTTCATCTTCTTCTTCTTCTGATTCATTAGCTTCACCTTCCTCATTTTCTTCTTCTATGTTTGCCTCATCATCACCATTGCCATCTTGAGAGTCCTCTTCATCACTACCATTAGTACTCACAGGAGCTGAACTAATATCCATAGGATCTAAAGGATGAGATGAACTAACAAGGTGTTTTTCAATGCGACAAACATGTTTATCAAGTGAGGAATAATTTTCTTGAAGAGCAGAGAAGTTGGCTTGAAGAGAGTGAAGTCCGGTTTGCATGTTTTGACTAAAATTGGTAAATTGCTGATAAAATGGATTGAACCAAGCAAGAGGTCCAACAACAGGAAGAGGAGGAGGTGCGTGACCTCCACTTCCTTTAAGAATACATTCATCATTGCATTTTTCATAGCCCATTAGTTTAAGAGTAGTGGAGTTAAAAATATCATAATGGATATGTTTGACAAAAAAAAATCAGAAGATAAGGATATATGAAGTTTAGCAAAAAGCATATTTAGGGTTCCTCCATAAGGAAGTGTAACCTGTCGTGCCTTTATGCATATGATCATCCATTGAAGCATAAGGCTTGGTAAATCCATCTTCTTGCCCTGAAGCAGGCACCAAAGGTCAAAACAATCAGCATAAGAAATATAGGTATGAGATCCTGCTTGAGGAAGGATGTTGTATGTGATAATTTTCTGTAGAATTTGTGCTTGAAGATTTAGGTGTTTATATAAGGGAGGTCCTTCAAATGAAACAGGTGCATGGTCCAATACCAAAGGAAGAAATTCTTTTGGGGTGAATTCTTGCTCATAGATCTAAGATGTGCCAAAAGTAGGACACCTAAACTCACCATTTGGAATACGAAATATTTTTGCAAGAGATTCTGGAGTAAGATATATGGACTTTCCCATGACATTTATTGAAAAACCATTTGCTTCCCGAACAAGATTTGCATAAAATTGATAAGGTTTGGAAAGTGACCTTGGGCTTGAAATAGTATAAAGTTTTTCCATTTGAGGGTTTCGAATAACGAGAGGATATGTGGAAAATCAGATGAAAAGAAAGATGTGTCAAAAATTTTACCAAGAAGAGGTTTCGTTATGCTGTGTTGACTGTGGTAGAATGTTTTGGCATAAGGAGCCACAAGCCATTGTTCAACGGCTGGGTCTTCGGTGTGTTGTTGCGAAGAGGTGGAAGTGTTAACCTTATAGGTCACGCCCGGTTTTGATAATGACAAATACTCTTGTGTTTAATGAATGTATAGTTCTTGTGCAGGTCTACATTAGCAGATACATTAACGACACGAAAAGAAAGTGAAGTTGAAGACCAAATCTCCTTTTGTAATGCATTTCATATCTATTTGGTCTGTAATAGTAATTAAGACATTTGGTTTGTAATAAGCTCACACACATCACATGTATGATTTATTTTGTAAGCTCAAACCAGATGCGAACTAAAAGTGACCTTAGAAAGACCTTAAGGTTTTGGTCGACCGACACCGGACTATTTGGTGTCTTCCAAATTACCCCAAGTGACCCTAGGACACACACATTTTCACATATACTTGTTAGGAACTTGAATAGGGTTTGTATGTCTCAAAACGGGACTGAAATGCACACTTGGTGCACTTTCGATTGACCAAACCAGGCAGTTCATTCTGCCTTAGTTAACCGAACCAGGCTTGATTCAACAATTGACCAAGGCCCCGGTCGACCGAACCAGGTAGTTCAAAAAGCTCCAAGCGATCGAAACCCTCTTTGGTCAACATTTTGACCATCTGGTCGATCGAGGGTCCTCGAGAAAATTCACAGCAGTCTGGTCGACCGAACCAGCCAGTTCAAAATGGCCCGGTCGACCGAACCTCGAAATATTGGAAAATCGCCCTTTCCTGGTCGACCAAGCCCTTAGTTCAAAGTCCCCTGGTCAACCGAACCATATGAGACTTGGTCGATCGAACCTATTCTGGTCGACCAGACCTCTTGGGTTGCACCTAATTTTTTACCACAGTTAAAATTTTTAAACAGGGTTAAAATGGGTTAAATGTCATGAAATTTTTCTAGCAATCCCTAATAGGTCCCCAACAATCTAAAATCCTAGTATGTCTATATATACTCTTTCATTTGGGAGAATTAAGCATTGATTAGCAAAAACAAAAATCAAATTTCTCTCTCAAGCAAAATACCCTCTACTGCTCACTCTCTTTCTCCAAACACTTTAGCTTATATTCAAAACTCATTAAATCATCTGTAAGTGTTCTTGAGTGTTTAGATAGGAAGGTTTACTCTCTCATTGTTGTGAGATTGATTCATTTTTATTGAGAGCCAAACCAAAAGGATTCTTAGGGGAGTTTGCTAATAAGTTCATCCTAAGAATACTTTATTAAATATTCTGAGATTGCATATTCATTGCAATATCTTTAGAAGCTCATATCTGCTTTTGGTTGTGAAATATTTTCAAAATCATTTACAAATATCTATTGCTCTTTATTTTGAAAACCATTTGAGTAGATATTTGTTGTTTAGGTGAAACATCTTTGTTGCAATATTTATTCACTCATATATTTTTGTTGAAAACAAAGATCATATATATTTTGCAAGTCCAAGCATATACATATTCATGTGATAGAGATATTCTACTGAGTGATATTCTTGAGGCTTGGTTGGTATTCTGTGTGAACACATTTGATTGAAACATTTTGAAATACACAGACCGTATTGATACTCTCATGTACTCACTACACTGATAGAAAATATCTTTAAGAGTTAAACTGGTTAGACCACACTGAGCTTACATTTTAAATCATCTGTGGTATTTGTGATTGTGCGCATCTGTGGTACAAATCTGCTTTACGTGAAAGCATCCTTATATTGTACCATTTGATTGTATATCTAAGAGATTCTAGGCGTGGCTTGAGGGGGCGGTAATCCATCCCGGTAAGGATTGGTGTGAAGGTTGAGGTCAGCCCTGTGCTAATTGACCTGGTTAAGGTTGAGGTCAGCCCTGTGTTAATTTGACCCAGTTTGTATGGGTGCCACTCAACCCGTTTAAGTGAGCAAGTTATTGTGATAATCCTTGTGCTGGTTAGTCAAGGGGGGGACATAGGCAGTTGGCCGAACTCCGATATCATATCTGTGTGTCACCCTTCTCTTTATTACTTTCTAGTGATTATGTAATTCATTAAACTGCTTTATTTAATTTTTGATATTACTTGCACTAGATTGACCATAGGATTGTGAACATATTGCTATTAGGAGGAATACCCAAGGGATAGATTTTTAAAATACCAATTCACCCCCCCTCTTGGGATCACGGTAAAGCTAACAGGAAGCCTTCTTGTTCCCAACTGATTTGGTTCTTGACATTGTGATGTAGGAATGAAAAGGATTGACAACTTTATGGATTTGGAGGATGATCTATTGTGATATTTGGAAGAAGGAGAACAGAGGAGAGTTAGAGACAGAGACTAAGTGGAGAGAAAAACCCTAGGTTAGTTGACTGACTACTCAAATGACACATATTTTTAGAACTAACATTAGGGTTTTTATGTTAGTCAGTTGGCTGGGTCAGGAACCAGTCGACTGACTGCATTCTTTTTCGGGAATTAAAATTCAGCCAGTCGGCTGGGTTGGGAGCGAGTCGGCTGACTGCATTCTGCCTTGTTAGTTCCTTATTTAGTCAGTTGGCTGACCCTGATCTTTTTCTTGATTTTTTAACTCTTTACACAATTTCTCTTTTGTGCAATAGACCAAGCTCTCTCCTTATGTTTACAAACCTATCTTCTGAGAGAAGTTTAGTAAAGATATCAGCCTAATAATCGTGTGTATTTATAAATTCGAGAATTATATCTTCTTTTTGAACATGATCTCTTAAAAAATGATGCCTAATGTCTATATGCTTTGTCCTTGAGTGTGAAATAGGATTTTTTGATATATTAATAGCACTTGTATTATCACACTTTATTGGTATTGTTTTGCAATCTAGATTGAAGTCTTTCCATTATTGTTTCATATATAGTATTTGTGCACAACAACTTCCGGCTGCTACATATTCGGCTTCGGCGGTTGATAAAGCTATGGAGTTTTGTTTCTTCGAAAACCATGACACTAAGGATTGCCCGAGAAAGTGACATGTGCCACTTGTACTTTTTATATTAACTTTACATCCAGCATAATCAGCATCAGAATAACTTATCATTTTTGAAATCAGTATCTTTTGGATACCATAAACCTAGATCAAGTGTTCCCAGTAAGTACCTAAGTATTCTTTTAACTGCTGTTAGATGTGATTCTTTAGGTGCTGATTGAAATCTTGGACACATACATACATTGAACATAAATATCGGGTCTACTAGCGGTTAAATATAGTAAACTACCAATTATTCCCTTGTAGTGTTTTGTATCTACTTGTTTTCCCTTTTCATCTCTATCAAGGCTAGTTGAAGTACTCATCGGGGTTCCTGTTGGTTTACTTTGTTCCATTTTAAACTTTTGAAGCACATCTTTAATGAATTTAATTTGATTTATAAATGTTCCATTTTTAGTTTGTTTAATTTGAAGTCCTAGGAAATAATTTAACTCCCCCATCATACTCATTTCAAATTCTTTTTGCATACATGTGGCAAAGTCTTCACATATAACTTCATTTGTAGCCCCGAATATGCTATCATCCATATATATTTGGACAATCAGCATGTCTTTGTTTTTGTTTTTAATGAATACGGTACTATCAACCTTTCCTCTTGAGAATTCATTTTTAAGTAAGAATTTACTAAGCCTTTCATACCAAGCTCTAGGAGCTTGTTTCAAACTGTACAATGCTTTTGTCAATTTAAATACATGATTTGAATTTTTTGTATCTTCAAAACCTGGAGGTTGTTTGACATATACTTCTTCATTTATATAACCATTTAAGAATGCACTTTTTATATCCATTTGAGATAGCTTGAAATCTTTATGAGTTGCACAAGCTAAGAGCATCCTAATTCCTTCCATTCTAGCTACGGGAGCAAAGGTTTCATCGTAATCAATTCCTTCTTCTTGATTATATCCTTGTGCTACCAGCCTACCTTTATTTCTTACTACTACCCCATTTTCATCCTTTTTATTCCTGAATACCCATTTAGTTCCTATGATTGATTTATCTTTGGGTTTAGGTATAAGTTCCCACACTTGACTTCTTACAAATTGATTTAGTTCCTCCTGCATAGCTATAATCCAAGAATCATCTTTTAAGGCTTCTTCAATGTTCTTGGGTTCATCTTGAGATAAGAAGGCATAATGGTTACAAATATTTTTCAATGAAGCTCTAGTGGTTATATCTTTTGATGTCTCGCCAATAATTTGATCTTTTGGGTGACTTTTAGCATATCTCCATTCTTTAGGTAATTTCTAGATTTTTTATGATGTTTTCATTTGGAGCTTCATTATTGTTTTCTTCTTTTATTTCAAGTTATTCTTCTTTTTGTGAAGTATCTTCTTTTTCATCAGCCTTGGCTTTTTCATTATTATTTGATTCATGAAAACTTATGTGTATTGATTCAATAATAGTAAGAGTTCTTTTATTGTAGATCCTATAAGCTTTACTATTTGTAGAATAACCTAAGAAAATGCCTTCATCATATTTTGCATCGAATTTTCCTAAATCATCTTTGGTATTAAGAATAAAGCATTTGCATTAGAATACATGAAAGTAAGAAATATTAGGTTTCCTACCTTTCCAAAGTTCATATGGTGTCATGTTTATACTTGATCTTATAGGTATCCTATTTACAATGTAGCATGTTGTATTTACAACTTCCACCCAAAAATATTTAGGTAGATTATTTTCATTTAGCATTGTTCTTGCCATTTCTTGTAGGGTTCTATTTTTTCTCTCAACAACTCCATTTTGTTGCGGTGTCCTAGGTGCTAAAAAATTATGATTTATCCCATGTTCATTACAGAATTTTTCAACTTCTTTGTTTTAAAACTCCTTACCTTGATCACTTCTAAAACTTGTTACATTATAACCCTTTTCATTTTGTAATTTCTTGCATAAGGTGATTAGCATGTTACAAGTTTCATCTTTGTTTGCTAAAAATAATACCCAAGTAAATCTTGAATAGTCATCTACTATTACGAAGGCATACTGCTTACCTCCTAGGCTTAGGGTTCTAGTTGGACTGAATAAGTCTAGGTGCAAAAGTTCTAGGGGTCTTTTAGTGGATATGAATTTTTTTTCGTTTTGACACTTGTTTTGACTTGCTTTCCATTTTGGCATGCATCACACATCTTGCCTTTTATGAATTTGGTATTTGGTAATCCCTTTACAAGATTTTTCTTTGATAATTTAGATAGTAGGTCCATGCTAGCATGTCCCAATTTCCTACACCATAACCAACTTATTTCATTCATTGTTACCAAACAAGTCACATTTTGATTCACTAGATTTTCAAGGTTTATACAATAAACATTATTTATCCTATGAGCTATAAACAAGGTTTTATTTTCCTTAGGATTTTGGATAACACATTTTTCTTTCTTAAAGATTATTTCAAACCATTTGTCACTTAATTGGCTAATGCTCAAAAGGTTGTGTTTTAATTTGTCTACTAATAATACATTATCAATAGTAAGAGAAGGTTCTTTACCTATTTTCCCGATGCCAATAATTTTACCTTTGGCATTGTCGCTGAAGGTGACATATCCTCCAGTCATTTGTTTTAGAAAGGTAAATTTGGTTTTATTGCCGGTCATGTGTCTTGAACACCCACTGTCCAAGTACCACTTATCTGTTGACGGTGTTGTCCTAAAACATACCTACAATGAAGGGTTTAATGTGTTAGTTTTTGGAACCCAAATTCTTTTAACTTTATTTGCTTTGTTGTTATTATTATCTTTCCATTCTCCTTGCACTTTAACATACTTTCTTTTTAGTGGGCAGTTGAACATTACAAGATCTTTAGTCTTGCACATATAGCAAGTGGTGTGTTCATGTTTGTTGTTTGAGGAAGTGCTAGCATAGTGCTTGACTTCCTTGACAAAGTATCCCATATATAATTTCTTATTCTTTGTATTTGGTTTACCATTATATCCTATTCCTTCTTTATTTCCATGAAGCCTTTGTTGTCCAATCATCTTTTCAAAATTATCTTTACCTTTGGTAAAGTTATATATAATTTTCTCCTTATCATCTACTGATTTCTTAAGTTCATTTAATTCTAAATCCTTTTTATTCAAATTTTCTTTATATGTTTTACCTAATTCTTGAGTTACTTTATTTACTTCCTTTTCTAACTTTTCAATACAAGAGTCTTTTTCTTTTTCAATGGATTTGAATGATTTGAGTTATTTCAATAGTTCTTTAATTTGATCTTTCAAGGTTATATTTCTTTTGGAAATTTTTATAAGTCTTTTATGCAAAGAAAACAACTTAGCTTACAATTCCTTATAGGAAGGCATGCTGTCACATGACTCATCACACGACTCATTGTAAGATTTTGTACAAGAATAGTAGGAGTTTACCTCTTCTTCATTTGTCATGAAGCATATATTTTCCATCTCTTGTCCGCTTGAATCGTCTTTGTTTCGCTGGAGCTTGAGTCATCCCCAATGGCCTTCATAGCTTCCTTCTTTTTCTTCTTATCTTTCTTGGGCAACAGGCATTCCGGTTTGATATGCTCTGGTTTCTTGCAATGATAGCAAATTGGAGGTTTAGTATTACTTTCATTTTCTTTCCTACTTGTCTCTCCTTTTTCAGGTTTCTTTTTTATTAAACTTTCTAGGAAATCTTTTATTCATTCTATAGAACTTACCTAGTCTCTTAGTGATGAATGCTAATTCATCTTGATCTAAGTCATTTGTTTCACTTTCCTCTTCACTAGAGCTATGGCTTGACGCTTTTAGTGCAATGGATCTTTTATGCTTTGGTTCAGGATTCCTTTCTTTTAAGGCCATTTCATAGGTAAGAAGTGAACCTATGAGTTCTTCTATAAAGGTAGTTTTAAGATTTCTATATTCTGTGATAGTTGTAGCCTTTGGTCCCTGTAAAAAGGGAAGGCCTCTTAGAATTTTTCTAATCATTTCGTAGGTAGTATAAGTTTTCCATAAGACACTTAATGAAGTTATTATGTTGGTAAATCTGGTGTACATACTTGATATTGTTTCATCAGAATTCATCTTGAATGCTTCATATTCGCTTGTCAACATGTCTATTTTATTTTATCTAACATCAATTGTTCCTTCATATGTTACTTCTAGTTTGTCCCAAATTTATTTGGCCGTTTTGCAAGCCATGACCCTATTAAATTCGTTAGCATCTAGAGCACAATATAGAGCATTTATAGCACTTAAGTTGATTTGAAGCATTTTATAGTCTGAATTCGTCATATCGTTTTTCTCTTTTCAAATATGTTTTCCATCTACTATCTTGGTAGGAATAAGGTGTCCATCCATAACTACTTCCCATGCTTTCCAATCCATGTGTTGGAGATAAATTTGCATTATTTTCTTCCAAAAGGTGTAATTGTGTACACAGAAGATTGGTGGACTGGTTGAGGACTGGCCCTCACCAAAGGGTGCTACTCCTACATTTGCCATTTGATATTTTTATAGTTTCTTGTTAAGAATTACTATATTTAGGCTCTGATACTAATTGAAATTTAGGATAGCAACCAAGAGGGGGGGGGGGTGAATTGGTTTATTTAGATTAAACTTATTATTTTTCTTTTTATTCTTACTTGTTGAAATTGAAGACTCTAATAGTGAATTAATCAATTTGCAATTTAAACAATATCACACCACACAAAAAAAAAAAACAATCCAATCAAATATAAAACTTAACCAATCATTCAAGATTAATTTTTCCCTTTGATAGAAGTCCTGCAGCTATTTTGCAAAACCTGTTGTGAATGAATTTTTATTGCTTTATCTCTTAACCAAGACTTCCGCAAATTAACCAACATACTCCCTTTTTGGGTTTCCACAAACGATTAATAAAAATGTACTTTCTTAAATCAAGAGACTTCCTTGAATATGATGTGTAAGCCCTGCAACCTGCACTTGATATACACAGTATATAATGCGAAAAGTAAAGAGAGTAAGGAGAAAAAGAACACCGAGATTTACGAGGTTCGGCTTATTCCTAGCCTTCGTCCTCGCCTTTGCGCAATTCCACCAAAGGATTGCACTAAGTATGCTCTTTACCGGGAGGAGCAAGCCTTTAAAAAAAATACCTCTTTTAGGTAGAGAAACCTCTCCAAGTGATCAATCCTCACTCGGTACAATGATCCAAACAAGTCTTGAACCGTCAATAATACAAAGATATTGCTATAATGATCTGTGTACAAAAGAGACTCTCGAAACAAAGTAGAGTTGTACAAGTTAGAGCACAATCAATACTTCAATCAAACAAACAATAAAGAAACTATGATGCTCAAGTGTTTAGAGATCACCAAGATTTGTTTTGAATAATCAAACTCAGAGTATGTATCTTGGCTTTGATGTTTCAGCAGAGTTTCAGAACTTTTCTCTTAGATGGAGTGTGAGCACTAGAATGCTTTGAGAGATTGAATGCTTTAATTTCAAGAGAGCTGAGTAATTGCTTGGATGATCAAATTCTTGAGTTTAAAGGAGTATTTATAGGCATTCTTGGCTTAGTTTCCTTGTTCCCCAAGTATCTTTGAGTGGTCTCCAAGTTTTTTCAACCTTCATATTTTGAAAAACCAAATTTTGAAATTTTCTCATTAGAGTTTAAAAGAATAAAACCCGTGGAGTTAGTCAGCTGGATAGGCGACTGGGTAGTTCAAAAATCACAGGGTCAATCGGCTGGACAGGCGACTGGCACCATTCTGTCTCCCAAAAATTATTTCAAGAAATTATCAGTTGGCTAGCAAAACACAATTCATTTTAAGTCAGTCGGCTGATTTCAGTCGACTGGGTATTTTTGCCTTGGTTAAGTCAGTCGGCTGGGCAGACAAATGACTGGTGTTTCTTTTTGATTTTTCCATTTCAGCTTTACACTTATTAGTTCATAGCTTCTTTCTCTTGTGTTGAGATATATATTCTTGAAACAAAATCATTCAACAAGCAAGTTATACCAGCATCATTTGTTATCATCAAAATAAGATTAAAAAACTTCATTTGGCCAACACAAACTTCTCTAAAAATATTCAATAGAAGATGTTGATATGAGAATCTCTTGGAAGGAACTAAATGAATCAAACAAACCTCAATACCAAGATGAAATAAAGTTGTGTGAATAAAACCCTTTTGATTTCCGGAGTAGATTTGCCCAAACTTGATAAGAGTAAGTCAGAGTGCAGATAATCGTATGGCAAAGTGCTCAACATTCTCAATTTTCTTTCAAAAGGTGTTCTCTTTTATTCTTGTTTTTTTTTGGCATGTGAACTAGGGTTTTGATATTCAGTATATATAGTGTCTTACCCTTAGAATTGATCTCAATCGTTGGATCAAAAGATATCTTGCATGTTTGCTCAATAAAAATTAAATTCTTAATCTTTCTTATAAGTTCAGTTGACTGAAGCCAAGGGCCCAAATGATCAAAGTCACTTTTATCTTTCGAAAAAATATCCTGGACACAGGGTCAAATGATCGAGGTCAAGGTTCAAATGATCAAAGTGTCGAGTTCAGATGACCGTGGTCAAGGTTCAGTCATCTGAGGTCATCTGAGGTGCTTCTGCCAGCTTCTATTTTTCACCCCAAAATCTTCAGATGACTAAACTTATTCTTCAGATGTTTGATGAAATTATTCAGCCAACTGAACTTAAAATTCAGTCAACCGAAGTCCCTATTTTCAGAATTTTTCTTTTCTAATTTAAATTTCTGTTTTGCTCTCCTTCTTAGGTCTTTTATAAAACATATTTTCCATGATTTTAAAAGTATTTCTAAGTCCATGAAAGTCCCCTAATGATATACAGGAAATGCATGAATCCTAAAGTCTTTCTAAGTTATGTTGAGCCTCAAATTAAATCATACGAAAATGTAAATATATGAGGTCTGAGTACCCATTCCCAAGATATGCTTGAACTTTGTCGCTTGCATCTTCATTCTTGTACTCTTTGAGTTCCATGGATCTTTCCAAGATATGTATGCATTACTTTAAGGCTTCTATGACTCGTTATCATTCCGTGCATGCATAATATAAGTCCTATTCGCAAACTTAATGCACAGATCAAATACCAAGTGATTTGTCATTATTAAAATTGGGTTGGACTCATAGAGTCAACAATCTTCCCCTTTTTCATGATGACAAATGCACTAGAAAAAATATATATAATGGGTTACACCAAATAAGGCTCCCCCTCAATTAATGCATCAAATATTCAATAAATGACAATATGCTCATGATGTTTCAACAATTTTTGTTATTATACTTCTCTCCCTTTTGCACAATAAGTTTTGCCAACAGTTTTTGCTCCTGATATATCTCCCCAACACAAAGTTTTAATTTTTGCTCCTCTTTCTCAATTTCTCTTATTTATGTTTTTTTTTTTTTCGAGTTCTATTATTTTTGCTGCCAATTTTCTCCCCATTTTGACATAAAAAAAAAGGTTTAAAATAATAAAACATGAGTACACGTACCCTTATGCTCTTTTTCCCTTAGAAATATTAAGGTTTTACATCAACCATTAGGTAAAAAAAAAATTCCTTCTCGTGCTTTTTGACATCAACTATCCCCCTTGCTAACGCATAAATTTCAAAGATTACATGAGAATACCAAATTTTGATTAAATGTTATGTCTAATTTTTGATACTAATTGTGGATTAATGCAATACCAAAAATTTGATTAATATGATACCAAGTGATTACATCGTAAGTAACATTGCTCCCCCTGAATTATATCATCTAACATAATTCTAGGCAACCTCTCGACTATGCATCAGACCTAATTCACACCTAATTTGGATAAACTTATCCTTCACAAGTGGTTTCATGAATATATCTTCCCATTATTCATCCGTGCATACAAACTCTAGTGTCACATCCCCTTTTTGTACATGGTCATGAAGAAAGTGATGTCGTATCTCTATGTGCTTAGTTCGTGAATGTAATATGAGATTCTTTGAAATATTTATCGCACTCGTATTGTCGCATCTAATAGAGATTGTTTCATAACATAATCCAAAATCCTTCAGTTGTTGTTTCATGGAAAGCGTTTGAGTGCAACAACTACCTGCCGCTACCTATTCAGCCTCAACTGTGGAAGGAGCTACTGAATTTTGTTTCTTGGAAAACCAAGAGACCAAGGAATGTCTTAAGAAATGACAAATACCACTAGTGCTCTTCCTATCTACTTTGCTACTTGCAAAATCAGCATCTAAATAACTAATGATCTCAAACGATGTGTACTTAGGATACCATAATCCAATTGCCACAGTTTCTATTAGGTATCTAAGTATTCGTTTAACGGCTAACAGATGTGACTCCTTTGGTGCCGCTTGAAATCTTGCGCACAAACATACGCTAAACATTATATCAGGTCTACTGGCTGTTAGGTATAATAAGCTACCAATCATTTCACGATAAAGTTTGACATCTAGTGGTATACCTTGTTCGTCTTTGTCTAATTTCAATGAAGTGCTCATAGGTGTACCTAGTATTTTTCCATCTTCCATATTAAACTTTTTGAGTAGGTCTCTAATATACTTTGATTGATTTATAAATATTCCATGTTTTGCTTGTTTGATCTGAAGTCCTAGGAAGAAATTTAGTTCACCCATCATGCTCATCTCAAATTCATTTACCTGGTGTTGATTAAGGTGTAATCCCAAGAGGGGGCGTGAATTGGATATAAAAAAAAAGTAAGCCACTTAGTTTCCTTTTACACACTTCTTATTAATTTACCAACTACTTCTTGTTGCTCAATTAAGTATGATTATGGCAATCCTATCAATGCATGCAATATACTCGCTTTAAATATAACGCGGAAAATAAAGAGTAAAAGGAAGAGAGAAGACAAACGCGATTTTACGAGGTTCAGCTGACTTGGCCTACGTCGTCGCCTTGAGCAACTACTCAAGGATTCACTAAGAACCCTGCTCCTTAAAGTGGGACAGAGCTTCCCTTACAAACCGCTGCTTACAAGAGGTATAGCTCCCTCCTTATCCGCTGCTCACAAGAGGTACAACTTCCTTCTCACACCTGGTTCACAAGTCGAACCGTGTTTATAATGAAATCTTAAAATAACACTCAAAACAATGCTTCTAACAAAATCTTGTGAGTACAATTCAATTTCCTAGCACATTAACATATGATATAACTTGAAGCTCAAGAATGTATGAAAAAAGATACAATCATTTGATGTATGATATGTGTCAACACACAAATTCGTATTTAATCAAAACTCCCAAGTAAAAATACATTTGAAATGCCTTGGAGTTAACTAGGGTTGTTGGTTTACTTTGTAAAAATGCAAAAGTATATTTGAAGCGAACTAGTTAACAAAATCTTTGTCTTGAATACAAACTCAATCAAAATCACAAAGCTTCTTTCAAAGTTCAATCATTCCACCAAACTAGGTTTTTCAATAAAAAGGCCCCTATGAACAAAATATATATATATATATATATGTTTATATATTTTTGAATCCAATAATCAATGAACCAAGCTAACAAAACTTTCTCACAAAATGATTTTTACAAAAATCAACTTTTATATGTGTATGCACACTCAAGATCTAAAACTCGTTCTAAAGATACTTAAGAAAACATAAGATGTGATGAGAGGTTCTTGAGAAATAAAAACTTGAAAGATCAAACCTCACTAGACGATTGAAGTCCAGTAGAGTAAATAAGTTCCCTTTGAAAATCTAACTTGATTTGCCCAAGCTTGAAGATTTTAGATTGATGTATAGGCAATCGTATAACACTTTTCAATGATCTTGCAGCAAGGTGTGTTCTTTTCTTTCTTGTATGTCTAACTTGTGTTCTAGGGTTTAGATATTCATAATATATAGTATATTACCCTTAGAATTAATCTCAACCATTGGATCAATAAGATACTTCGCGTGTCCTTTTAATAAAGAACTGATTTTTAGGCTTTCCCGCGAGTTCAGGCAACCGAACTCGACTTCAGGCACCTAAGGTTCCAAAGTCAGGCGACCAAGGTACCTCTGCCAGGTTTTGTCTTTTCCGTTTAATTCTTCAAGCAACTGAACTTAATCTTCAGGCAACCGAAGAAATTCTTCAGGTTACTGAGGCTTGAGTTCAGGCGACCGAAGTCCCCATTTTCTCAAATTTTCATTTCTAATTAAAAATCTGCTTGGCTCCTTTTCGTGGGTCTTTCATAAAACATATTTTTCATGATTTTGAAAACATTTCAAGGTCCATGAGAGTTTCCTAATGATGTACATCAAATGCATGAATCCTAAAACCATTCTAAGTTATAATGAGCCTCAAATTAAATCAAATGAAAATGTAAGTACATGAGTTCTAAATACCCTTTCCCAAGATATTCTTGAACTTTGCCGCTTGCATCTTGATTTTCGTACTCTTTGAGTTTCATGGATCTTGCCAAGATTTGTAAACTTTCCGTGCATGCTTAGTGTAAATCCTATTCACAAACTCGATGCACATATCAAATATCAAGTGATTTGTCATTATCAAAACAAGATTGGACTTGTAGAGTCAACACCTGGTATTGGAAAATTCATCACACAGTTCTTTATTTGAAGCGTCAAATATGATGTCATCTACATATACTTGCACTAGGTGATTATCATCTTTCTCGGACTTAATGAACAAGGTTGTATCTCTCTTTCCTCTTATGAATCCATTTTCTAAGAGAAAACTGCTTAGCCTTTCATACCAAGCTCTAGGAGCTTGCTTTAAACTGTACAAGGCTTTTGTCGGTTTATACACGTGATCTGTACTTTTATGATTTTCAAAGCCTAGAGGTTGTTCTACATACACTTCTTCATTTATATAGCCATTTAAAAATGTGCTTTTGACGTTCATTTGATATAGCTTGAAATCCTTAAAAGCTGCATATACTAAAAGCATTCGAATAACTTCCATTATTGCTACAGGTGCAAAGGTTTCTTCAAAATCTATTTCTTCTTCTTGATTGTATCCCTGAGCTACTAATCTAGCCTTATTTCTCACAACTATTCCATGTTCATCTTTCTTATTCTTGTATATCCATTTGGTTCCAATGACTGATTTATCCTCAGGTCTAGGAACTAGTGTCCATACTTTGTTTCTCTCAAATTGATTTAGCTCTTCTTGCATAGACAACACCCAAGATTCATCCTCTATAGCTTCACTCACATTCTTAGGTTCTTCTTCATATAGAAATGCAAAATGACTAACCATGTTCCTAAGAGAGGAGCGAGTGGCTACTCCACATAATGGTTCACCTATTATTTGATCAATGGGATGATTCTTTATATATTTCCATTCTTTAGGTGGTTCATTAACCTCATTTTCAGTTTGATCGGTTTCAATGGATGGTTCCTTAAGTTCATTTTTCTTTTCTGAATCATTCTCAATTGATGGTTCTTCAAATTCCTTGTTTAATTCAATTTCATCTTCGTTAATTCTTTTGGAGAAGGGATTTGACTCATCAAACACTACATGAATAGTTTCTATGATCGTCAATGTTCGTTTGTTATATACTCTATAGGCTTTACTATTTAAGGCATACCCTAGGAAGATACCTTTATTTGATTTTACATTGAATTTTCCTAAATGCTCATAGTCTCTAAGCACAAAACACTTGTAGCCAATGACATGAAAATATGATATGTTTGGTTTATGGCCATTCCATAACTCGTACGGAGTCTTATTAAGTGATGGTCTAATCAGAACTCTATTTAGCACATAGCAGGCGGTATTCACTGCCTCATCCTAGAAGTACTTAGGTAGTTTATGTTCGTTAAGCATAGTTGTGGCCATTTCTTGTATCGAACTATGTTTCCTTTCAACTACACCATTCTGTTGTGGTGTTCTAGGAGCTAAAAAATTATGGGCAATCCCTAATGAATTACAATAATCTTCAGTGCCTTGATTTTTAAATTTTTTGTCCCTATCACTTCTAATTTTAATGATTGTACATCCCTTTTCATTTTGGATTTTCTTGCACAGGTTTATGAATTTTTCACTTGCTTCATTTTTGTGGCCTAAGAATAATACCCATGTATAGTTTTAAAATCCTCCTAAACTCTGAATTGGATTTCGTCTCAATAAGTCTAAGTGTGGCATTTGGAGTGGCCTAGTGGTGGATATTTCTTTCTTCTTCTTAAAGCTTGTTCTTGCTTGTTTTCCTAGTTGGCATGCATCACAAATTTTGTCTTTCACAAATTTAGTCTTAGGTAACCCCTTAACTAATTCTTTCTTAACAAGTTTTGAGATTAAATCCATGTTTGCATGTCCTAGTTTCCTATGCCAAATCTAGCTAGTTTCATTCATAGCCGATAAGCATGTCACGCTCTGTGAAGTTAAGTTATCAAAGCTTGTGGTATATACATTATACATTCTCATGACGCTCAGTAGTGAACAATATCTTATTATCAGTTTAGTGTTCAACAGTGCACTTGTCATGTTCAAAAGTCACCTTGTAGCCTTTATCACAGTCTTGGCTTATGCTCAATAAGCTGTGTTTTAAACCTTCAACTAATAAAACATCATCTATAATGAGTGAGGAATCATTACCGACTTTACCTACACCTGTGATCCTTACCTTAGCATTATCTCCAAAAGTAACAAACCCTTCATCCTTGGGTGTGATGGATGTGAACTTTGTTTTATCCCCAATCATGTGACGTGAGCATCCACTATCCATATACCATCTATCTTTTGAGGATGCTGATCTTAAGCATATTTGCAAAAACACAATCATACAACTAGTTTTGGTACCTAGATTTTCTTGGGTCTAGGGGGGTTAGTGCTAGATTGACCTTTGACCTTCCATACTTTCTTAATTTTTACATCTTTATTTTTGAAAGCATAGTCGAATTGTATGTGACCCAACCTTCTACATTTAAAGCATGTAGTGTTTCTATAATAATTCTAGTTGGAACATATGAATTTGACTCTCTTTTAAAATAACCCATGTAAAGGTGTTTATTCTTTAGATTATCTTTTCCATTAAAGCCAAGCCCTTCCTTTTCTACGGAATTTTTTTGAGATCCTAAGAGCTTTTCAAAATATTTTTGTCTCTCAGTGAATTTACAAATAATTTCAGCTTTATCTTTCAAATCTTTTTCCAACTCCTCAATTTTCAAATCTTTATATTTTATGAAAGATGCATGAGATTCATTTTGGCGTTCAACCAAATTTGAATGTTCTTTGACATTTCTTTTCAACTCAGAGATTTTCTTTGTTTTCTTCTCAAGCATTTTAAAAGAGTATAGGTATTCTTGTTTGAGTTCATCATATAAAATCAAGTCATTTTCATTTCCAGACTCACTAGAATAATACGAAGATGATGAAAATGATGATTGTACCTTAAGGTCATCATGTGCCATTAGACACAGATTAGTGATTTCGTCGTCGCTGGATTCAGATTCTAACCCGCTAGTGTTGTGAGTATCCCAACCGACTTTCAGCGCCTTCTTTTTTTTCTTTGAGACTTTCATGAGCTTGGGGCACTCAGGCTTGATGTGTCCAACTTCTTGGCAGTTGTATCATGTTGTTAGATCCTCCTTCTTTTTCTTCATGCTAGGCTCTCCTATTTCCGATTTGGAGTTCCAAAATTTTCTGTTGAACTTCTTGTTCTTCTTCAAGAACTTCCTGAACTTCTTTGTTAGGAAGGCCATGTCATTATCCATTTCGGAATCACTTCCTTCACTTGAATAGCTTGATGATTCCTTAAGTGCAGTGACCTTCTTTGCTTTGCTTTGCTCAATCTTCCTCTTGTTTATTGCCAGCTCAAAGGTGATAAGCGATCCAATGAGTTCATCCACCAACATCTCCTTGAGATTTCTCCCTTTTGCTATTACCGTAACTTTTGCTTCCCACACTAGAGGTAATCCCCTGAGTATTTTCCTGATCAACTCATAAGTAGGGTATGTCTTTCCAAGTGCATTCAAGGAATTGATGATGTGTGTGAATCTAGTGTATATGGATTGTATAGATTCATCAACTGTCATTTTAAATGCTTCATATTCAATGGTGAGCATGTAAATCCTACTATCCTTGACTTCCTTAGTACCTTCATATGTAACTTCTAATTTTTCCCAAATTTCTTTAGCCGAGTTACATGCCATTACCCTATTAAATTCATTTACGTCTAATGCACAAAAAAGCAAGTTCATGGCAATAGCATTGATTTGTACTGATTTCCAGTCTTCCTCTGTCTATTCATCTTCAGATTTAGGTACATTGGTCTTATCAATTACTTTCATGGGAATATGATTACCCTTAGTCACTATTTTCCAAACCTTCCAGTCTATGTTCAATAGATATATGCTCATCCTATATTTCCAATAGGTGTAGTTTACACGACAAAAAATGGGTGGTCAGGTGGATGTGTGTTCCTCACTGAATGGAGTTACACCAATATGTGTCATGTGATCTTTTTACAAATTGACTATTAAGTCTATGAAAACCCGCTCTGATACCAATTGTTGAATTAGGTCTAATCCCAAGGGGGGGAGGATAGGGTATTTTAAAATTCTTTGAATATATTTACCACTTAATCCCTACTTGTATATTTAGCAATGAATTCTTATTACCCAATTAATTGTGTGCAATTTTATTCAAGCTACACATGCAATACGAAAAATTTAAATAGAGTGCTAAAAGTAAATAGTAAAGGGAAGAGAGAAGACAAACGCAGTTTTTACGAGATTCAACCAACTTGGCCTACGTCCTCGTCTTGAGCAACCACTCAAGAATTTCACTAAAATCCCTGCTCCTTAAATTAGGATGGAGCTTCCCTTACATTCCACTGCTTAGAAAAGGTACAACTCCTTCCTACTCTGTTGCTTACAAGAGATACAACTCTCTCCTCAAACCTCGGTTCACACACCGAACCGTGAATACAATAGAATATGTCAAAACACTCAAAAATGCTTCCAAACAAAAGCTCGTGAGTACAATTCAAATTCCCAATACATTAACATATGATAAAATCTAAAGTTCAGAATGTATGAAACGATATAATCATTTATGTATGATATGCTTTAACACACAAACTGCTTTTTATCAATTCACCCAAAAATGTTTGTATAAAAACAATGCTTTTGAGGTATAGTTTAGATCTTTGAATATAAAGATATCTTTGTAGATTGCAAAGATTTGACATACACTTTGTCAAAACAATATTTCTCTCGAGAGTTCGATCTTAATGTGATCTTGGTAATATTTTTCCATATATATATATATATATATATGTATCTGTGTGATGAGAATACCATGTATCAAATACTTAAAATATGATTTTCAGAAAATATCCTTCAATATGTATAGATCTAGTTATGCACTTCTTAGGATATCTAATCAACTAGTTTGGAAGTAACCAAAATATCCCGTCTTTAACTTTGAAAACACTTGAATGATTACTCTTTAAACAATAGCCAAATAAAAACTTTCTAAAGTATTCAACTAGTTAAAAAAAACAATCTTTATGTGAATATGAAAATACTCAATATCAAACTTCTCTAAAAATATTCAATACTAGAAGTTGATATGAGATTCTCTTGGAAAGAACTAAACGAATCAAACAAACCTCAATACCAAGATGAAATAAAGTTGTGTGAATAAACCCTTTTGATTTCCGGAGTAGATTTGCCCAAGCTTGATAAAAGTAAGTTGAAGTGCAGGCAATCATATAACAAAGTGCTCAATGTTCTTAATTCTCTTTCAAAAGGTGTTCTCTTTTCTTCTTGTTTTTCTTGGCATGCGAACTAGGGTTTTGATATTCAGTATATATAGTGCCTTACCCTTATAATTAATCTCAACCATTGGATCAAAAGATATCTCGCGTGTTTGCTTAATAAAAATAAAATTTTTAATCTTTCACGCAAGTTGAGACGACAAAGGCCAAGGGCCCAGACAATCGAAGTCACTTTTATCCTTCAAAAAAATAGCCTGGACACAGGGTCAGATGACCGAGGTCAAGGTTCAAATGACCGAAGTGTCAAGTTCAGACAATAGAGGTAAAAGTTTAGTCATTTGAGGTGCTTTTGTCAGTTTTTGTTTTCCACCCAAAAATATTCAGAAGACTGAACTTATTCTTCAGACGTCTGAGGAAATTCTTCAGCCAACCGAATTTAATGTTCAGTCAACCGAAATCCTCATTTTTTGAATTTTTCTTTTCTAATTTAAAAATCTATTTTGCTCTCCTTCTTAGGTCTTTTATAAAACATATTTTTTTATAATTTTAAAAGTATTTCTAAGTCAATGAAAGTCCCCTAATGATATACATGAAATGCATGAATCCTAAAGTCTTTCTAAGTTATGTTGAGCCTCAAATTAAATCATACGAAAATGTAAATACATGAGGTCTAAGTACCCATTCCCAAGATATGCTTGAACTTTTCTGCTTGCATCTTGATTCTCATACTCTTTGAGTTCCATGGATCTTGCCAAGATATGTGTGCTTTACTTTAAGGCTTGCATGACTCGTTATTCTTCAGTGCATGCTTAATATAAGTAATGTTCACAAACTCAATGCACAGGTCAAATACCAAGTGAATTTTCATTATCAAAACTGGATTGGACTCATATAGTCAACAATAGGCTCAGTTTATCCCAATCATTCACAATATTTAAATCATGCACACATTCATAATAAATTAAATATAAACAAATATGTGCAGGAAATTAAAGTACAAGAATTTAAGAGCAGACACAATATATGTTATCGGGTTTGGCCAATACTACCTACGTCACCACCTCAACTCGCAAGCCCGAGGATTCCACTAATGCTCACTTAAGGGGTGGAGTAGCACCGTTTACAACACTAGGTCAAATTATAAGGGCTGATCTCAACCTTTACAAACTCTCCTTACGGGACCCACCTCAGGCCATGCCTAAACTTCAAAAAATAATCAAACAATTTTCTATACAATTTCAATGCTTCTAACTCGAGTAGACTTGTACAATATTACAATAAAAAATATATACACACACAAGTGATAAGATCTAATGCTCATATGAGATCCAATATATGAACTCTCTAAGATGTGTGTGTATGTATATGTGAGAGTACAACCTTTGATTCATGATACTATATTTTACAAACAAATAATCAAAGCAAGTTTAACATAAGCCAAATTAAATATCTTAAATATTGTTTATCAAATAAGTGTGAGAAATATTTGGAACTAGCTTTTTGAAAAATATATTTCACAATGGCACAAAAAAACAAGCCTTTGAATCTTGCAACCAAGATGAAAGACACACCAGCTCTGGAGAGTTTTCCTCAAAGAAGATTTATGATTTAAATCACCAACGAAAACTCAAGGTTACTCTCAATAAATAAAAAATCAATCAAACTATTTGTGAGTGCAGGCTAAAATGAAAAACCTTTTAAATATTCTTAGCAAAGGAATTTTAGTAAGAATAAGATTTTTGGCTTGTAAGAGGTGAAACGAGTATTTGGAATTTCATAGAAATTGTGCTAATTATATTTGCTAATCTCCTGCTAATCTGGACAAATGAGGGGTATATATTAAATTTCTTTAATTTTAGACCATTCGGGAAATGGAGGGAATTTCTGAATAGTTTAATTAATAATTAACCCCTATTTAAAGCCAAGTATCGTGGTTAAAAATATGGCAACTCGAGAGTTTTGGTCGCCTAGACCTTAGGGCCATTTGCCCAAACAAACACAGTCTAAAAGGTTCACTTTCTGACTTCAGGTGCCCGATAGAAGGTTCGAGTGGCTGGGCCAAGGCGATTTTCCAAACGCCCGAGGTTCAGTCTCCAGATTGGTCAATTTGGTCTTCCAAACTACTTAATTCAAGAGCCCAGTGCATATTTGAACTTAGAGTTCGGGCACCCGGGGAAAGTAAAAACTGACAACCCATAAGTTTAGTCGACTGTGGACATTTATTTCAATTTTAGCTCGGTCGTCCGGGCTACAATGAACTTATTGACTTTTACACATTTGGTCACTCGAACCATTTTTAATACTATAGATTCGGTCACCCAATGCCCTATTTTTGTCCTTGAACTTATTAAACCATGTGTGAATAAGTTATAACATTAAGGTTTGAGAGGAGATGGTTCCTATGGTCATTTGAGCTAACCCAAAAAATCCAACATCGGTCAACCGAAGGTGATCTCTAATGTCAATATATGGTTTTAAGCATATAGTCCTATCATGCATGAGATGCAGTTATTACAGACCAAAATATTATAGACCAAATAATGAAACAAAATGCATTATGCGAAATAAACAATAAGTCTTTTTCTTCTTTGCTCTTCTGAAACTTCATAGAACATTCCAGGAATATGTGAGCTTTATGTCCTTTCTGACTTCCATTTCCTTGCCTTATGTGTGTGTTTGAATTAAAGACCCGTTCAAGTACTAGGTGCATACATAAGTAACTTGCAATTTGTCATTATGAAAACTAAGGGTTGGACTCAAAAACTCAACAACTCTATAAGCTTTATTGTTCGTTGCATACCCTAGAAAAATTCCTTCATCAGATTTTGAGTAAAATTTTGTTAAGTGGTCTCTATCATTTAAAATAAAGCATTTGCATCCAAAGACCTTAAAGTGTGAGATGCTTTGTTTTCTGCCCTCTCATATCGTATATGGGGTTTTGCCTATTTTGGATCTAATAATCACATGGTTACTAAACATAGCAAGTTGTACTAACGGCTTCAGCCCAAAAATATTTTGGAAGTTTTTGTCCACTTAGCATTGTTCTAGCCATTTCTTGAAGCGTTCGGTTATTTCTTTCAACTACTTCGTTTTGTTGTAAGGGTTTTTGGTGCAGAGAAGTTGTGTGAATAACCATTTTCGTTGCAAAAGTATTCAAGTTCATTGTTTTTAAATTCTCTTCCCCTATCACTCCTAATGTGAACAATTGGCATTCCTTTTTCATTTTGAAGTTTTCCAAAAAAAAAAATGAATAAAAGCATTGCAAGTCTCACTTATGTTTGCAAGAAAAATAACCGAGGAAAATCTTGAGAAATCATCAACAATTATAAATGCATACAATTTTCTAGTTTTGCTTGCAACATCATTTGGCCCAAATAGATCAAGGTGTATTAATTATAAAGGTCTTGATGTGGAAATCATTTTCTTAGTTTTGAAAGATGATTTACTTTGTTTTCTATATTGACAAACATCACAAACTTCTTTAATATCGTTGTCCTTAGGTAAGCCATTCACTAGTTCTTTAAAGGATAACCTATGCAAGAGATCTATGCCAATGTGACCTAACCTCCTATGCCATAGCCAACTAGTCTCACTTGTCATGGCCAAACATCTAACATCACAAGAATCAATATCATCAAATTCATTGGTTTAGATGTTTGATTCATGTTTGCCTACAAAGATAGTATTTCCATTTAAGTCAGTTAATAAGAATTGTGTGGATTGAAATAAAACATTTAGTCCTTTGTCGCATAGCTAACTTACACTCAATGAGTTAGGCTTAAGTGTATCTACAAATGCAACATTATCAATAAATATAAATAAATTACTTATTATTGGCCTAGCTAGGCTTACGACTCTTGATTTTGATGATAACAAAGTGAGACTATCTAATTTGCTTCAAAGTGGTGATATTTCAGTTAATGAAGGCAAAGTGGATTTGAGATGATAAAATGACAATTATGAAAGCTCATGTCAAAGATCAAGGATCAAATGAAGCTTAGACCTTAAAATGACATATCTTGAAACATCACAAGGATCAAGGTACATGGAAGGCTTATATCAAATTAATGATCGATAATGAAAGCTCAAGAAGATTGAAAGATCAAGGATCAGCAACAAAGAGATAAAAAGTCAAAAGAGTCAATAGGAGATACATTGTAAGTACTTCAAATATAATTAATGTATGAATTTTCATTTGGAAGCTCATTAAGCAAAGAGACCTAGAAACCTTGTTTTTAAGTCTTGAAACATATTTTTCAAAGAAAAACAAATTTATATTCCAAGATTGAATAAGCAAAGAAGAGAGAGAACAAAAATATGTTAAAACAAGAAAAAATGGCTGGATAGGTGACTAACTGCACGTGGTCAGTCTACTGCCCTGTTAAAGAGTTTTAAATGTATAAACAGAAACATGAAAATCAATTGTCTAGGACTTGACATACAACTGCCAGTAAAATTTGAGACGACTAACTGAATTTTGACAGCCAACTGTCACACTTCTCCTCATCTTTAAAAACTCCATTATTCAGTGACAAGCGCCTAATCCCTTGATGGCAGGCGACTGCCACCCTACTACTTGTGTATTTTATATGTGTAATACACTGACAGGTGACTAACAGAGACTTTACAGTCAACTGTCACGTGACAAAATTTAAAATGCATAACATACATATTTTGAAATATTCAATTACTTGAGGCTCAAACTTATTGAAATCTTAGACCCTACTCCAATTAAACTTGGGGAATAAGCTAGATACTTTTCTACGTGTATAAATATACCCAAGTTAAATTGATTTAATTACCAAGAATTAAATTCAACATTCAAATCTCTCCCAATTGCTCTCAATTTCTTAAGGCTCTCTCTTGCTTTCAATTTGTATGAAGCTTACTAAGTTCTTCCTGACTGTCACTCACTGATATTGTGCTACAAATACTAATTCTTTCATCCATTGAAAGAATCATATGGTGAAATACTTTTAGAGCTTCAATCTGAATTTCATATTTTGAATTACATTGAAGTATATAGTTTTCAATTGTACTAATTAGCTCTTTTAGGAGCAATTCTTGTACATCTTGTTTTAAATCTCTTTATCAGATTGATTGATTGTAACTTGCTTACCACGTTGACAAACCGTGCCAAGTGTGACCTCGTATATACCATAGCATACATTAGACACCCCACTATAGTGGCATAGGGAACCTTTGATATGTCAAAAACCTCATTATCCATTGTTGGCCTAGTTAGGCTTACAAACTCTTGGTTTTGATGATAATAAAGTAAAGTTATTTAATGAATTTTCAAGTGATATTGTTTCAGGCAAAGATGAATTTGCTTAAAATTCACATACCCTGACATGAAAGCTTACAAGGATCAAGGAACAAGGAAAGTCACATATAAATACTAGAGATCCATAATGAAAGCTCATAGAAGTCTGAAAGATTGAAGAGCAGCATTGAAAGGACTCAAAGCAAATATGTGTCAAATGTGTTTATAGAACAAGCTCTGTAAGTACTTCCAAGTTTATTCAAATACGAATTTTCATATTGAAGCTCATTAGGCAAAGACAGACTTAGAGACTTTAGTTTAAGTCATGGAACATGTTTTTCAAAAGTTAAAAAAATTTAAAATTCCAAGGTTAATTAAACAAAAGAGAGAGAAATCAAAAAATGAATTACGGTGAGCTGACAGACGACTGTCTGCGAATAGACAGACAACTGGTATGTTTTCAAAGCATTTTAAACACAAGTCAGAAGTCTAACAGACAACTGTCAAGCAATAGACAGATGACTACCAGTAGCAAGTGCATCATCTGTGTGCGTTCTGCCAGACGACTGCCACCCTTTTGAGTTTGTTTTAAAACTAAATTGTTCTGGTGACATACGACTGCCAAAATGAGGATAGACAACTACCACCCTATTGAGTTGTTTTGAAAACTGAATTATTCAAGTGACAGATGACTGCCAACATAAGGACAGTCGACTGCCACCTTTTCGTTTGATGAAAAATATGAATGTTGTACATAGACAGACGACTGTGAGCGACTTCACAGTTATATGGCTCACGAAAATTTTAAAAATTCTCAACGGGCCTATTTTTGAAATTTAAATTTTTTGAAGCCTAAATTAATTTACAACTTGGACCCTACTCCAAGTAAACTTGGGGAACAAGCAAGAAGTCTTTCTATCTCTATAAATACCCTCAAGGATCATTGTTTTATACATCAAGAAATCATTCAGCCCTTATACGCTCTCAAAGCTTACTGAAATTCTGAAAGCTCTCTATTGCTATCATCACTCATGAAAATCTTTGAAGTATTCCTGAGTTACTCACTGAGTTTGTGCATCGATTGTTGATTCTTTTATTCATTGAAAGATACTTATGGTGATAAATTTCTAGGGCTTCATTCTGAAATTCATATTTTGAATTTACTGATGTACATAGTTTTTCAATTTGTACTAATCAGCTCTTTGAGGAGCAAGTTCTTGTATGCCTTGTTTTGAATCTTTGTGACTGGTTGATTGATGGTTCGAGTGCTGAATCGTTGGACCAAACAAGGGAATATTGCTTGAAGAAGGTGGGCTCTAGCCTTATCCAAGGAGTGTTGCAATTGGTATTGTTCTGCCTAGTAAAGGGATGGTAATAGTGAATCCTTTGGTGTTTTGCCAAGGACGAGGACGTAGGCTGTGTTGAAGTCGAACCTTGTAAAAACCCCATGTTCTTCTTTCCCTTCCCTACTCTTTATTTTTCAACAGAGGATATAATCTGTGTGATTTCTTTAAAATTCAATTCTGAATTTTAGTTGTTAAATGGACTGGAAGGTAATTTGTTTTGGATTGATCAGCATTTATTACAGAAATCAAAAAGGGACTACGTTGGTTGATCATCCTTGACTTATTAATCCGAAAGTTTATTTAAAAACTGAACATTAGGAAGAAGAATCATTGTGATACAGGGCTTATAACAAATTCAACAAATTTACATATTGTTACAAGGATTGAGTGATTGATTATATTGTTTTGATTGTGATAAAATTTGTGACTGTGTTTAAGTTTTGGTTATTGTTATAAATCAAAAGAACTAAGACAAAGGGGAATAAAATTTTTATATCCCAATTCACCCCTTTCTTGGAAAGCTATTCCAATCTTAATTGTTATTAGAAACTAGTTATAGTAATTCCTAACAAGAAACTATAAAAGGATCAAATGACATTTTTAGAAGTAGCACTCTTCGGTGAGGGACAATCCTCAACACGTTCACCAATCTTTTGTGGACATAACTACACATTTTGGAAAAAGTGAATGCAAATCTATCTCTAACACATGGATTGGAAAGCATGGGAAGTAGTTATGGATGAAGACCTTATTCCCACTAGGATAGTAAATGGAAAACAGATTCCAAAAGAGAAAAAGGATATGACCGATTTAGATTATAAAATGCTTCAAATCAATTCAAGCACTATAAATGCTTTATACTGTGCTTTAGATGCTAACGAATTTAATAAGGTCATTGCCTGCAAGATGGATAAAGAAGTATGGGACAAATTAGAAGTGAGATATGAAGGAACAATAGATGTTAGGGACAATAGGATAGATATGTTATCAAGCGAACATGAAGCATTCAAGATGAATGCAGATGAAACAATATCAAGTATATACACCAGATTTACCCACATAATCAATTCCTTAAGTGCCTTAGAAAAAACTTATACTGCCTACTAAGTGATTAGAAAAATTCCCAGAAGCCTTCTCTCCATATGGGAACCAAAGGCTACAACTATCACAGAAGGTAGAAACCTTAAGAACAACTCTTTAGATGAACTCATTAGTTCATTACTTACTTATGAAATGGTTTTAAAGGAAAGGAATCCTCAACCCAAACATAAAAGATCCATTGCATTAAAAGCCTCTAGTAATAGCTCAAGTGAAGAGGAAAGTGAATCAAGCGACTTAGATCAGGATAAATTAGCATTCATCACTAAGAGATTAGGCAAGTTCTATAGGAAAAATAAAGGGTTTCCTAGAAAATTTAACAAAAAAAATCTAAAAAAGGAGAGACAAATAGAAAAGAAAATAAAGGTAAGAATGAACCTCCTATATGCTATCACTGCAAGAAACCAAGGCTCATCTAGCCAGACTGCCCATTGCTCAAGAAAGACAAGAAGAGAAAGAAGGAAGCTATGAAGGCCACGTGGGATGATTCAAGCTCCAGCGAGACGAAAAATGAATCAAGTGGACAAGAGATGGAAAATATATGTTTCATGGAAAATGACAAAGAGGTATGCTTTAGGACTACACCATCAACGGATAAATGGTACTTGGACAGCGGATGTTCAAGGCACATGACCGGTGGTAGGACTAAGTTCACAACATTGAAACAAAATGATGGGGGATATGTCACCTTCGGCGACAATGCCAAAGGTAAAATTATTGGCATTGGAAGAATAGGTAAAGAACCTTCCCTTACTATTGATAATGTGCTATTAGTAGAAAGATTAAAACACAATCTTTTAAGTATTTTCCAATTAAGCGACAAAGGGTTCGTAATAACTTTTAAGAAAGAAAAATGTGTTATCCAAAATCTTAAGTGAAACCTTGTTTATAGCCCATAGGATAAATTATGTTTATTGTATAAACCTTGGGAATTTAATAAGTCAAAAACGTAACTTGTCTGACAACAATGAATGAAATAAGTTGGCCACGACATAGGAAATTAGGACATGGTAGCATGGACCTTTTATCCAAATCATCTAAAAAAAATCTCGTAAAAGGATTACCAAATATTAAATTCATAAAAGACAAGATGTGTGATGCATGCCATAAGGGAAAGCAAGTTAAAACAAGTTTCAAAAAGAAAAAATACATATCTTCTAAAAGATGCCTATAACTCTTGCACCTAGACTTATTCGGTCCAACTACAACCATAAGCTTAGGAGGAAATCAATAGTAGATGACTATTCAAGATTTACTTCGGTATTATTCTTAGCAAACAAAATGAAGCTTGTGACATGCGAATCACATTATGCAAGAAATTACAAAATGAAAAGGGCTATAATGTAACTAATTTTAGAAGTGATCAAGGTGGGGAGTTCAAGAACAAAAATGTTGAAAAATTCTGTAATGAACATGGAATAAACCATAATTTTTCAGCACCTAGGACTCCACAACAAAATGGAATTGTAGAAAGAAAACATAGAACCTTACAAGAAATGGCAAGAACCATGTTAAACTAAAATAATCTACCTAGATACTCTTGGGGCAGAAGCTATGAATACAGCTTATTACATTATAAATAGAGTATCCATAAGATCAAGTATAGAAAAAACATCGTATGAATTATGGAAAGGTAGAAAACCTAATATCTCCTACTTTCATATATTTGGGTGTAAATGTTTCATTCTTAATACTAAAGATGATTTAGGAGAGTTTGATGCAAAATCTGATGAGAGTATTTTCTTAGGTTATTCTACAAATAGTAAAACTTATAGGGTTTATAATAAAAGGACTCTTACTATTATTTAATCAATGCACATAACATTTGATGATTCAAATAATTATGAAGTTAAGAATGATGAAAAAGAAGGTATATCAAAAAAAAAAAGAAAAATATTGAAATAAAAGAAGAAAACAATAGTGAAACATCAAATGAAAATGTCATAGAAAATCAAGAAATACCAAAAGAATGGAGATATGCTAAAAGTAAACCAAAAGATCAAATTCTTGGTAACCATCAAAAGGAATAACCACTAGAGCCTCATTAAAAAATATTTGAAACCACTATGCATTTTTGTCTCAAGATGAACCCAAAAATATAGAAGAAGCCTTAAAAGATGATTCTTGGATCATAGCTATGCAGGAGGAACTAAATCAATTTGAAAGGAGTCAAGTATGGGAACTTATACCTAAACCCAAAGATAAATCAATCATGGGAACAAAATGGGTGTTTATAAATAAAAAGAATGAAGATAGAGTAGTTGTAAGAAATAAAGTTAGGTTAGTAGCACAAGATTATAATCAAGAAGAAGGTTTAGATTACAAAGAGACCTTTGCTCTTGTGGCAAGAATGGAAGCTATAAGAATGCTTTTTGCATATGCAGCCAATAAAGACTTCAAACTATACCAAATGGATGTAAAAAGTGCATTTCTAAATGGCTATATAAATGAAGAAGTTTACGCTAAACAACCTCCATGTTTTGAAGACTCTAAAAACCCAAATCATGTATTCAAGCTAACTAAAGCCTTATATGGATTGAAACAAGCTCCTAGAGCTTGGTACGATAGATGAAGCAAATTCCTCCTCCAAAACAAAATTTTAAGAGGAAAAATAGATAGCACCTTATTTGTAAAAGCCAAAAACAATGATATGCTTATAGTATAAATTTATGTCGATGATATTATATTTGGAGCAACTCATGAAGACTTGTGCAATGAATTTGCTACAACTATGCAAAGATTGTTTGAAATAAGCATGATGGGAGAGTTAAATTATTTTCTAGGGTTACAAATAAAACAAGCTAAAAATGGAACTTTCATAAATCAAACTAATTATATTAAAGACATGTTAAATAAGTTTGATATGGAAGAAAGTAAACCTATAGGAACTCCGATGAGCAACTCAACTAGTATCGACAAGGATGAAAAAGGAAAACAAGTAGATACCAACCACTATCGAGGCATGATATGAAGTTTACTTTATTTAACAGCAAGTAGACCTGATATCATGTTTAGTGTTTGTATTTGTGTTAGGTTTCAATCAGATGCTAAGGAATCACATCAAATCGTAGTTAAAAGGATCCTTAGATATTTATTAGGCACACTTGATTTAGGTTTATGGTATCCAAGGGGAACGGACTTCGAAATGATAAGTTATTCAGATGCAGATTATGCGGGATGAAAAATAGATAGAAAAAGCACCAATGTGAATTGTCACTTCCTAGGACACTCACTAGTTTCTTGGTTCTCAAAGAAACAAAATTTTGTAGCATTATCTACAGCTGAAGCAGAATAAATAGCAGTTGGGAGTTGTTGTGCACAAACCTTGTATATGAAACAAAAATTAAGGGACTTCAAAATACAATACCAAACAATCCCTATAAAGTGTGACAATACAAGTACTATAAATATTTCAAAGAATCCAGTATCACATTCAAGAACCAAGCATATTGATATACGTCATCATTTCTTAAGAGATAGTACTTGAATTTGTTAACACTCATTATCAATTAGCTTTGTATTTATCCGATGAGAATTAGGAATGTTACATGTAAGAGAATTTAACTAAAAGAGAAGAGAGTAGTTGTTCAGGGCAGACGACTACCAAATAGCTGGCAGATGACTAGAAGGTTATTGTTTATATAAAATAACAGTGGACAGGTGACTGTCAACTTGGTGACAGATGACTGTATCGTGGCGGGTCATGTTCATTTCACATAAAAACACTCCTTTTAAAACCCCCCAGATGTCTGTCCATTTGTCTCCCTTTCCCTAAACCAGCTCCCCTTCATTCTATTCGAAGTTCCTTCTCTCCTAAACTCCTCCCAACGACCATCCATCATAACCCTAATCCATACGCACCTAGGGTTTTCTAAATTTCAGCTTCATCAAAATGGTTCATACCAAAATTGTAGGGAGAAAGGACAAAGCCTCCTCGTCTTCTTCAAAGCCTACAAGTAACAACGACATAGGGAAATGGCTAGTTTCATTGCACGCGAAAGCGTTGTATCAAAATCACATCTCTGCAATCGATCCAATGTTTTGTAAGGTATTAGATGTCACTTTCTTTGAAGAAAAATTGCCCTGAAATTCTTGAAATGTTCAAAAATATAGGATGGGATAAGTTTATTCTTCACCAAGTTAAGTAGTATTACCCAGATCAGATTAAGCTTTTTTACTCAAACTTGGTAAAGAAAGATGTTGGATTTGATACTAAAATTTATGGCTAGAAGATAACACTTACTCCGCACTCTTTATAGAAAATTCTTCGTGTCAAGCATGGGGATTTTGAGTGTAATCCAGTAGAAAAGAAGCGGACTATGGAGCAAGGTTTTTCACCACAAGAATTTTTGCCTCTTGTGATGAATGATCAACCCGTCTATTTTGGACATCCTCCACTATATAAGCAGCTTAATCTCCAAGCACAAATCCTCCATAAGATCATTGCTTATAATATAATTCTGAGGTCTGGATCCTTTGATCATGTGTCATTCTTTGATTTTTTCGTAATGTGGTGCCTATTAAAAGGGAAGAAATTTGATTTAGCTAGCATCATACTAAAATGGATGGTCTCGAAGCTTGAATCTCCTAGAATTGGGCTTCTGTATGGCGACATTCTTTCCTTGGTCTTCGCTCATTTTCAAGTCCTCTCTCCATCTTCAAAAATAGTGAAGCGAACCCATTACCATATCTTCTCCACTACTGCACTAAAAAGAATGGGTTACAAAAGGTATACCAAGGGATGGATGTTCAGAGGAAATAAACCAACAAAACTAGCACCATAAGAACGTAACCCAAGATCAGAAGAAGCTGATATGCCTCCATGGTTTGTTCCATTTTATTAGAATTATACCAGCTTCAGTTCTGAAATGCGAGAAAATTTTGCTTCTCTTCAGGATAAGATCTCAAACATTGATGAAAAATACACTTTTTTGGATAATCGCATTGCAGAAGAACCAATGTATGTATTTCCAGTTATGAAAAGTGTATTTGTATTTCCAGTCTGATGTACTACGAGTTCTATGAAAAATTTTACAAATATATATATGCTTTAATGAGTATTTTAAATTCATGTTTATTGACAGGGGGAGCATTAAGAATAATTTTATATCTTTGCTCGTTCGTTGTCATCATCAAAAAGGGGGAGATTGTTGGCCTAGTTAGGCTTACAAACTCTTGGTTTTGATGATAACAAAGTAAAGGACTCAAAGCAAATATGCATCAAATGTGTTTATAGAACAAGCTTTGTAAGTACTTCTAAGTTTATTCAAATATGAACTTTCATATTCAATCTCACCAGGCAAAGACAGACTTAAAGACTTTAGTTTAAGTCTTGGAACATGTTTTTCAAAAGTTAAAACAAGTTAAAATTCCAAGGTTAATTAAAAAAAAAAGAGAGAAATAAAAAAAAAAGACTTATAGCCAGCTGACAAACGTCTGTCTATAAATAGACAGATGATTGGCACGTTGTCAAAGCATTTTAAACACAAGTTAGAAGCCTGACAGAAGAATGTGAAGCAATTGATAGACGACATCCGGTAGAAAGTAAGTCGTTTGTGTGTGTTCTGCCGGACGACTGCCACCTTTCTGAGTTTGTTTTAAAACTAAATTGTTCTGATGATAGATGACTGCCAAATTGAGGATAGGCGACTGCCACCCTATTGAGTTGTTTTGAAAACTGAATTATTCAAGTGACAGACGACTGCCAACATAAGGACAGCCAACTGCCACCTTTCTGTTTGATGAAAACATGAACGTTATACATGGATAGACGACTGCCAGTGACTTCACAGTCATTTGGCTCACGAAAATTTTCAAAATTCTCAACGGGCATATTTTTGAAATTTAAATTATTTGAAGCCTAAATTAATTTACAAATTGGACCCTACTCCAAGTAAACTTGGGGGACAAGCAATAAGTCATTCTATCTCAATAAATACTCTTAAGGATCACTGTTTTATACAACAAGAAATCAATTCAGTCCTCATACTCTCTTAAACCTTACTAAAATTCTGAAAGCTCTCTATTGTTCTCATCACTCAAAAAAATCTCTGAAGTATTGCTCAGTTTCTCACTGAGTTTGTGCATCGATTGTTGATTCTTTCATTCATTGAAAGATACTTATGGTGATAAATTTTTAGAGCTTCATTCAAAAATTCATATTTTGAATTTATTGAAGTACATAGTTTTTCAATTTGTACTAATCAACTTTTTGGGGAGCAAGTTCTTGTACGCCTTGTTTTGAATCTTTGTAATAGGTTGATTGACGGTTTGAATCCTGAATCGTTGGACCAAATAAGGGGATATTGTTTGGAGAAGGTGGGCTTTAGACTTTCCTAAGGAGTGTTGTAATTGGTATTGTTCAGTTTGGTAAAGGAATGGTAATAGTGAATCATTTGGTGTTTTGCCAAAAGCAAGGATGTAGGCTGTGTTAAAGTTAGACCTCGTAAAAACCCTATGTTCTTCTTTCTCTTTGCTACTCTTTATTTTTCAGCAAAGGATATAATTTGTGTGGTTGCTTTAAAATTCAATTTTGAATGTTTGGTTGTTAAATAGACCAGAGGGTAATTTGTTTTGGATTGATCAACATTGATTGCGGAAACCAAAAAGGGACTACGTTGGTTGATCATCCTTGACTTATTAATCTGAACGTTTATTTAAAAACTGAACATTCGGAAGAAGAGTCATTATGATACATGGCTTATAAAAAATTCAACAAATTTACATATTGTTACAAGGATTGAGTGATTCCAATCTTTTCCGTCTTAAGGCACTAGGTGGCAGATAACCAAAAATGACGCGCCAATAGTGTGATCATTGGTTTAGAATTAGCCATGCCAAACCTCTCCAGCACCTTCTCCATATAGCTACCCCAAGATAACCATAGTTTCCTTGTAGCTTTGTCCTTGGAAATTTCCATACCATGAATCCTTTTGGCCGCACCCATGTCTTTCATGTTGAACTCTTTACTCAACAAAGTCTTCAACAGATTCACGTCAGTCATATCTTTAGCAGCAATTAGCACATTGTCAAAATAAAACAACAGAAATATGAGAGACTCATCCTCAATACTCCTCAAATAGATGCAGCAATCGTACTCATACCTCCAGTAGGATCACATAAGCATCAAACCTTTTGTATCACTGCCTCGAAGATTGCTTCAGCCTGTAAAGTGCCTTCTTTGGTTTATAGACTAAGTGCTCCTATCTAGGTTGGCAAAACTCTTCTGGTTATGTCATGTAAATTTTCTTATCCAAATCACCTTGGATGAATGCCTTCTTTATGCCCATCTACTTCAGATGGATCTCGTATTGCACCACTAGTCCTAAGACTACCCTATTGGAAGTGTGTTTGAACACAGGGGATAAATTTTTTTCATAATCAACTCCCTTCCTTTGGGAGTATTCCTTTTCTACCAAGTGAGCCTTGTACTTCTCTCTTTTCTTTTCTAAAAATGCTTCTTTCTTCCTATACACCCACTTACATCCAATCGCCCTTTTCCAAGCTAGAAGCTCCATCAAGTCCCATGTCTAATTTTTATGCAACAACTCCACCTCATACACTATAGCACCCATCCAGCTGCCTTTCTCCTAGTTGTGTAGGGCCTCATGAAAGGTAGTAGGATCCCCGCTACTAGTGATAAGTGCATTGTCAAAACCATACCTGCAGGGTGGCATGACGATGCATCTAGGTTTGTCTACAGCTATATTGCAATGCGACTGCTAATTACCCAAGCTTTAATTCCTTGTGTTTTGAACATCGTCTCCACCCTGAGTTTCTAACTCCATCTGCACTGTCAGATCATATCTCAAGCTAGACCTCCCAAACATTTCTTTCTTTAATCTCCGACTCCATCTGAATCGACTGCTCGTTGCTGCTGCGATTTTCTGGCACTTGTTTCTCTATTTCCTATTAAGTACACCGCAACATGGCTTTCTTATCGAAAACCACATCTCTACTGATCACCACTTTGTTTCCCACTAGATCCCACAACTTGTACCCTTTCATGCCCTTCTAATATCCTAGAAAGGTGCACCATCTATACTTCGCCTCAAGCTTTGATATCTCCTTAGCAGGAATGTGCGCATAGGATGGACAACCAAATACTCGGAATCCAGAGTAGTCTATCTCATTACTTGTCCACATCTCCTTAGCAACTTTCCCATTTTGTGTTGCCATTAGTGATATGTTTACCAAGAAACAAGCTATACTAACTACCTTGGCCTAGAAATTCATAGCGTGTCCAGCATTCAACTTGAGACACCAAGCCCTCACAAAATTATCTAAAAGTCGAGTTTGTGTAAACAGTTCTGTTGTTTGTCCTGAGGAACTAAATATATTTCCTAGTTTGGTTTTCCATCTTACATTTCCACAATTTAAATTTGGCAAACGTCTCAAACTTCTCTTGTATGGAGTACACCTAGACCTTCCTTGTGTAATCATAGATGAAAATCACAAAATACATATATCCCTCTCATGATGCTACTCTCACTGGCCCCCAAAACATTTGAATGAATAAAGTCTAGTATTCCTTCCATTTTTGTGTGACTATCATCAATTGAACCCTATTCTGCTTTCCAAGCACATACTACTTGTAGAAATCCATCTTACATGATTTCACCCCTTCAAATGTGTTAGTCTAATTGCGCTTTTCAATCTTGTTTTGATGATAACAAAATGAAGGATGCTTTAACATGTGTTGTTGAGTGATTTGATTTCATGTCTAGGTAAAAGGACACTCACAATTGACAAGCTAAAGATCAATGCCAATCTAGTGGAAGCTCCTCAGAATATTGAAACAATGAACAACAAATGAAGAGGTTAAATGTCAAAAAAATCTTGAAGTCAAAAGTGAACCTCGAGGCCAAATGACTTAGTGATTAAGAAGACCATGATTAGAAGGAGTTTTGTAAGTACTTCAAAGTCAATGCTATTTAGATAAGTGAAGCTCCTTAAGAATCAAATACCTAGAGATCATTATTTGAAAAATTCTTTAAAATGTTCCAATTAAGTTTTTCAAGTAAACTAGAGTTCTAAGAAATAAAAAAATAGAAAATGTTTGAAAATGAGGTATGCCCAGCCGATTGACGAGTTTTGAACGTGATTCAGTCAGCCGATTGACTCAAATGAAATACAAAGGCCCAATCGACTACTAATTTGAACATGGTTCAGTCAGTTGACTGACAATTAATCTGAATTACTTTTTGAAAGTCAAAATGATGTCAACCGCCTGTCCAGCCAATTGATTAGTGCAAAAATGACCCAATCAAGTAGGCCAGCTAACTGACTTTACGAGGAATTTCAAATTTAAAAAACGTGTGAGAAATCTTTCAAATTTAATTCTCTAAATTAATATTTTTTGAAAAGTTGCCTAAATGGTCTGTATTAAATGAGGAAACTTTTTTTTTTTTTTATAAAAAAAGGTAGATAAATACCACCTTTGATCAATAAAAAAATTACACAAGACAAGAAAAAGAAGCCAAAAGATCAAACGATCAATATGCTGAGGCTATATACAATCCTTGCGCTGAAATTCTCCTAAAAGTTCTTTTTGCTCACATCATTTTTCTAGAGAAAAACTCTACGATATTGGTGGATTGAAAAACAAGAGATTGGTTCTAAGTTGCATATAAATTTTTATAAGAACCATTGGTTACTTGTAAACTTTTAAAGCTTCACATTTTCTATTTAGTTTTTGTTTTTGAAGTATGATTTAGAATTTAATTTGTACAACCTGCATCAAATTTTGAGAGTGTTTTTGTACGCAGATCTATTTCTTTCATATTGATCTTTGATGATTCAAAGATTTGTTGGATTATTTGACCAAGCACAAGTTGGTGCTTGGAGAGGTTTCTCTTCCTAAAAAAGAGGGTAATTGTTGTAAGGTTTTTTTTCCACCCAGAAGGAACAAGGTATAGTAAATTCCTTAGGTGGTTGACCTAAAGTGAGGACATAGGCTGGGGTAAGCCGACCCTCGTAAAAGTGGTGGTGTCGGTTTCTTTCCCTTACTCTCTTTTAAATTTTAACCTGTGTAGATGTTTTCATACTTTTAATCATAAACTAACGTGTATTGGAAATTAAGTAAACCCAAAGCCTAATTTGTTCTTGGGCTTATGCAAACCGAAAAAGGAGTACGTTGGTTAATCAATCATTTGCGGAAACCGAAAGGAAGCACGTTGATTGGTTAGCAACCCAAAGCTTATTAGTTGAAGGCTTAATTAAATTTAGATATTGAAAAAGTGTTTGGATGTCATTTTAATATTCAAATTCAAAAGCCCACTACAAGAATTACACATTCATATACTGGGCCACTAAATATTCCAAATTGATTTATTGTTGTATGGTTGTTGTGCTTGAATAGTAAGTTAATTGATTATGCTTGTTGTGATTGTGGATTGATTGTGGATTTCCAAATTAACAAAAATTAAAAAAAAAAAATCCTTAAAAGATTATAAAAAGGACAAGAACTCTTAAAAAGGAACTAAGGAATTTTTAAATAACCCAATTTACCCCCCTCTTGGTACGACACCTTAGGTTTCAATTGGTATTAGATTCCGGTTATAGCAAAACCTAACAAGTAGCTATATAAAAATCAAAATGGCTCAAATAGGAGTAGCTCCCTTTGGTGAGGGTCAATCCTCAACTAGGCCAACCATTTTCTGTGGATTAAATGACATCTTTTGGAAGCAACAAATGAGAATCTACCTTTAAACAATGGACTGGAAGGCATGAGATGTTGTCACGAATGGAAATTTATTCCTCACTAAACTAGTAGATGGAAAAGAAGTACCTAAAGAAGATAAAGAACTAAACGAATCAGATTAAAAAATATTGCAAATTAACTCAAGTGTAATAAACATCTTATACTGTGCACTTGATGCAAATTAATTCAATAGACTAATGGTGTGTAAAACAGCCAAAGAGATTTTGGATAAATTAGAAGTAACCTATGAAGGCATGGTAGATGTTAGGGAAAGTATAATCGATACGTTAACTAGTGAATACGAAGTTTTTAGGATGAACTCTGATGAAAGTATAACAAGCATGTACACTAGGTTCACACATATCATAAACTCACTAAGTACCTTAGGAAAAACTTATTCCACCCATTAGACAATTCGCAAAATTCTAAAAGCAGTTCCACCTATTTGGGAACCAAAAGCCACAACCATTACGAAATGGAAAAATCTTAAAACCACTTCCTTAGATGAACTCATAAGATCTCTTCTAACCTATGAAATGATGTTGAAAAAAAGAAGTACTGAAAACAAAAATAAGAAGTTTACAGCTCTAAAAGCCTTGAAAGAATATTCAAGTAAGGAAGACAATGAATCTAGTGAATAAGAAGATGAGGACTTAGCTCTCATAACTAAAAGACTTGGAAATTTCTTAAGAAGAAACAAAAAATTCGCTAGAAAATTTAATGGATCAAAAGCTGAAAAAGGAGAAAGCAATAAAAAAGAATACAAAAACAAAAACAATCCTCCCACTTGCTATCATTGTAAAAAGGTCGAGCACATCAAAATGGAATGCCCACAACTCAAGAAGCAAAAGAAGAAAAAGAAGCGTATAATGAAGGCAACTTGGGATGACACTAGTTCAAGTGAATCGGAAAGTGAGTCAAGTGATCGAGAAGTTGCAAACATGTGCTTCATGGAGCATAACAAAGAGGTAAACTTTTATTATTCTCTCTCTGAAGATTCGTGTAATGAATCTGTCAGAATTTGTGTATTCCCAAGAGGGGGGGTGAATTGAAATTTTAAACTTTTCTCCTAGGTTAAGTCAGAATATTACAACCTAGGGTCTTTCTAAGCAATTTCTAATGCGCCAATAAATGTAACATATAGAAATTTAGATTATGCGCATCATTCACACCAAAACATAAATATAAAGTGCGAAAATATAAATAAACACATGATATGTTATCAAGGTTCGGCCAATTGTACCTACATCCCCGCCTCTAGCTCGCAAGCCCGATGATTCAACTAAAGGCTCACTTAAGGGTGGAGTGGCACTGATTACAACCAGGTCAATTACCACAGGGCTGACCTCAACCTTTACAACCAGGTCAATTTAAGAGGTTGACCTCAACCTACACTCTATAACAGGATGGCGCCCCTAGTTTTCCTAACTGGGTCTAAGCCAATTCGAGACTATTTCATAGGGCTAGTCTCCCTCTTCAGGTCCGTGCCTAGAAATACAACAGTACTGAAATACAATAAAATGATACACTGATTGTGCTTTCGTTTAAGGAAGACATGTACCCAAATGCGCTCAGTCACAAACACCACAAATGATTTAATATGTAAGCTTAGTGTGGTTAAGTATTTCAACTCTCAAATATATTTACTATCAATGTAATCAGTGTGTGAGAGTGCAAACCAATATGATCTTTGTATCAAAATATATTCAATCTAAGTGCCCAAACAATATATATATATATATGTATGTATATTTCAATCAGCAGATTTGCTCAATCGTATGAAGCTCTAGTAATGTATATGTTTGGTTTGCAAAAGGAGTTTAATCTTTGTATTCAACGAATGATACAAATCAATGAATATTGCAACAAAAAATTTATCACATAAACAAATATCTCTTCAAATATTTTTCAAGATCAAAACGCAATAGATATTTGAAAATGTTTGAGAAGTTTTTGCAATCCAAAAACAAATACAAACTTCTCAAGATACTACAATGAATATGCAATACTTAGAAGTTTTATACAAGTCTTCTTAGGAGAGACTTATTAACAAAGTCCCCTAAGAACACCTAGGTTTAGCTCCCGTAAAAATCAAATGAATCTAATCAGAATGGGAGAGCAAACTTTTCCAATCAATCACTCAATCAACTTATAGAGAGTTTGAGCAATAGGAGAAGGTAAGTATGAGTGGTTGGGGCTTAGATATGAGTATTATAGGTTTTGGGAATTTCAGAGAATCTCTCCTAATCATAATGGCTAATCCCACTTAATCTTTACAAATGATGGGCTATTTATAGAAGTTGGAAGAATTTTAGCCGTTAGGACATAGAGGGTATTATTAATTTTGTTTTAAATCATTTTAATCCTAATTAACCCCGTTTAAGATAGTTAACCGCGGTAAAAATTTGGACCAACCTGAGAGCACTGGTCGACTAGAACACTCTCGGTCGACTGAAGTTCATATGGCTCGATCGACTGGGCCAATTTTGAACTTCAGGGTCGGTCGACTAGGGGAGGCGATTTTAACAACTTGCATAGTTCAGTCAATCAGGATATTTTGAATTGAGAAGTTCGATCGACCAGGTAGTTGGGGCATCTCCCGAGGACCCTTAGTCGACTAGAGCGTTGGAGTATATTTTGGGCTCGGTCAATCAGGTGGTCTATATGTTGACTCCAAGGGAGTTCAGTCGACCGAGTATAAATAAACTGGCAAGTTTGGTTGACTGGGTTGTGGTTAAACTATTGACCCGATCTCGGTTCGGTCGACCGGGAGGAATTGTACTACATAATATGGTCGATCGAACATGCATTTTAAGTGTATTTCGGTTCCAAATCCCTTATACATTTATCCTATTCAAATGACCATTCATATATATGCATATGTGAGTGTCCTAGGGTCATTTCTAGGTCCTTTTGAAGACACTGAAAAAATCCGGTATTCCTTAAGGTCTGTCTAAGGTCATTTTCATTTTGAGCTTACGTATTAAACCATGCAAGCGATGCATGCAATTATTACAATCAAAGCCCTATTTACTATTACAGACCCTTCCTACTTAAATATTATAGACTCGAATATAAATTACAACACATAAATTATATCTA
This sequence comes from Malania oleifera, assembly GCF_029873635.1. Classification (NCBI taxonomy): domain Eukaryota; kingdom Viridiplantae; phylum Streptophyta; class Magnoliopsida; order Santalales; family Ximeniaceae; genus Malania; species Malania oleifera. The sequence continues at coordinate 58,450,061 of NC_080418.1, forward strand.
GGGTCTTCAGGGTCTTCGTTTTCCTCCAGGTCTCTGACTGCCATCATAGGATACTACCAAGATAAACCTGCATACCAACTTGATAGACATTAAATACCTAAGTATTTGTCATAATCAAGACAGGCTATGACCCATAGGGTCAACAGAATCTTGTAGTAATTCATGTGAAAGCATGCCCTTTAACAAAGAACTTCAATCTGAACTATTTTATCTACATAACAAGTTTATTAAAGTCTCAAAGAGGAACATAAGCTTGAAACAACAAAACGAAATACTTATAAATCAACTTGAATCCTCAAAACTCATTGAAGAAGAAAAAGACTTAATAATTGAAGAGCTTGAGAAGAAAGTAGATAACTTGTCTAAAAAATTAGTTAAGTCTCAAGTAAACGAAGATAGGAAGAGAGTGCAAGAAATAAATGATCATAAAGACCAAATTCAAGAGAAAGAAAAGGTCATCTACAATTTTACAAAAGGTAAAGATAACTTTGAAAAAATGGTAGGACAACAAAGGATGGCAAACAACAAATAAGGAATTGGTTATAATGGAGCACCAAATAAAAGAAAGAAAAACTTGTTCATGGGATATTTTGTAAATCAGCTAAGCATTATGCAAGCACTTCATCAACAAATATTTATGAGCACACCACTTCTTACATGTGTAAAAATAAAGGACACATAATGTTTAATTGTCCACTCAAGAAAAAGTATATTAAAGTAAAAAATGAGTGGAAGATAAATTCCAAAACTAGACAAGATTTAAAGAAAGTTAAGAAGGTTTGGGTTCCAAAAGTAACAACTTAAATTATTTCTTGTAAGTTTGCTTTAGGGCCACTCCGTCTAAGGACAAATGGTACTTGGACATCAGATGTTCAAGGCATATGACAGGAGATAAATCCAAGTTCACCTCTCTCACTCAAAAGGATGGAGGATTTGTAACCTTGGTGACAATGCAAAAGGCAAGATCTCAGAATTGGTAAAATAGGTAAAGACTTTTCACTTACTATAGATGATGTCTGGTTAGTAGATGGTCTAAAGCATAATTTACTAAGTATTAGTCAACGTAGTAACAAAGGATTTGAAATAATATTTAAGAAAGACAAATGCATAATTCAAGATTCTAAGGATCAAAAGACACTATTCACTGTGCATAGAACGAACAATGTATACTACATAAACTTTGACAACTTGATCTCTCAAGATATTACTTTCTTAGCAGCCATAAGGGAAAGTAGTTGGCTTTGTCATAGGAGGTTAGGACATGCAAGCATGGATCTTATATCCAAGATTTCTAAAAAGAATTTAGTTAAAGGCTTGCCTAACACCAAATTTGTCAAATATAAAGTGTGTGATGCTTGTCAATTAGGAAAACAAATCAAGAAAAGCATCAAAAAGAAGAAACATATATCAACTAGTAGACCCCTAGAACTCATACACTTAGACTTGTTTGGTCCTACTAGAACCCAAAGTTTAGGAGGAAAATAATACGCCTTCGTAATCGTTGATGATTACTCAAGATACATGTTGACCCTATGGGTCATACCCTGTTTTGATTATGACAAATACTCAGGTATTTAATGACTACTGAGTTGATGTGCAGGTTTATCTTGGTAGTATCCTATGATGGCACTCAAAGACCCAAAGGAAAACGAAGACTTTGAAGACCCTAGATATAATTTATTTGTTGTAATTTATATTCGGGTCTGTAATATTAAGTCGGAAAGGTCTGTAATAGTAAATAGGGATTGGTTTGTAATAAGCTCACACACATCACATATATGATTTATTATGTAAGCTCAAACAAACCGTAAATGAGAAATAACCTTAGAAAGACCTTAGGGTGTACCCTTCGGTCGACCAACACCGGACTTTTTCGGTGTCTTCAAATTGGACCCCAAGTGACCTTAAGACACACACATTTACACATATGTTTGTTAGACACTTGAATAGGGCTTGTTTGTTTTGAAACGAGACCGAAATGCACACGTGGTGCACTTTCGGTCGACCAACAAAGTCAGTTCATTTTGGCCTGGTCGACCGAAACCTCCCTGGGTCAAAGTTTGACCATCTGGTCAACCGAACCAAGTAGTTCAAAAAGCCCTGGTCAACCAAAACAACCCTAGGTCAAAAGTTTGACCATCTGGTCAACCGAACCAGTTTGTTCAAAGAGCCCTGGTCGACCAAAACCTCCCTGGATAAAAAATTTGACCACCTGGTCGACCAAACCAGGTGTTCAAAGATCCCTGGTCGACCGAAACCCTCCTTGGTCAACATTTGACCATCTGGTCGATCGAAGGGTCCTTGGGAGAATTCCCAGCGGTCTGGTTGATTGAACCAGGCAGTTCAAAATGGCCTAGTCGACCGAACCTCAGAAAATTGAGAAATTGCCCTCTTCTGGTCGACCGAGCCCTTAGTTCAATATTCCCCTTCTCGACCAAACTATATGAGACTTGGTCGACCGAAACTGATCTGGTCGACCAGACCTCTCGGGTTGTCATAATTTTTACTCAGATAAATAACTTTTAAACATGGTTAAAATGCTTTAAATATCATTAAACTTTCCTAAGAATACCTAATAGGTCCCCAAGGGTCATATTTTCTCCCATATCTATGTATATGAGTTCATTTGAGAAAATTAAGGGTGATTAGCCACCTTGATTAGGGAAGAATTCTCTGAAAAATAAAAACCCTACACTACTCATTTTCTTACTCAAATCACTCATACTTGCCTTCTATCATTGCCTACATCATATGTAAGTGGATTAAGTGTGTTTGAAAAGGTTTGCTCTCCTTGTTCTATTTTCTTGGCATGATTTTATTAGAGAGAAAAACCTAAGGATTCTTAGGGGACTTTGTTGATAAGTCTATCCTCAAAAGACCTTGTTAGATCTTCTAAACTTGCACCTTCATTGCAATATCCTAAGAAGATCGTATAGTATTTTGTTTGCAGAATCTTTTCAAAATCATCTTCAAATATCTAGTGTGCTTTATATTGATAAATACATTTGAAGAGATATTTGTTTGTGTGATAGTAGTCTTTGTAGCAATATTCATTCACTCATATATTATTTGCTAAATACAAAGATTATACATCTTTTGCAAACCAAGAATATACATCATTTAATACCAACATGCTTGAGATATCTTGTTGGTTGAAATACTGTAGACTTGACATCTTTGTGTGAACTTATTTGTTGAATATCTTGTGATACAAAGATTGCTTGTTTGACACTCTCATGTATGCATTACACTGATAGAAAATTCCTTTGAGAGTTGAACCATTTAGACCACATTGAGCTTACATATTGAATCATATTGTGGTGTATATTATTGCGCGCATTTGGATACATATATGCTTTACACGAAAGCACAATCACTGTACCATCTGTTTATATACACATTTGTTGTATATCCAGGCGCGGGCGTGAAAAGGGAGACTAGCCCTGGAATAGTCCCGGATTGGCTTAGACCCGGTTAGGAAAGCTAGGTGCGTCGTCTTGTTAAGGCGTGTAGGTTGAGGTCAGCCCCGCTAATTGACCTGGTTAAGGTTGAGGTCAGCCCTGTGTTAATTTGACCTGGTTGTAAACGGTGCCGCTCCACCCTTAAGTGAGCTATTAGTGGAATCCTCTAGCTTGTGAGCTAGAGGCGGGGACGTAGGCACAGTTGGCCGAACCCCGATAACATATCATGTGTCTATTTACATTTCAGCACTTTATATTTACCGCACGTATATGTTATTGTATAAATGATGTGCATGATTTAAATTCCACATATTTTATTTATCAGCATATTTGAAACCGTGTAGAAGGACCCTAGGTTACCAAAACATATTGACTTCTAACTTAACCTAGGAGAAAAATTAATATTTCCAATTCACCCCCCCTCTTAGGAATACACCTTTTCTAACAATACACATGGGTGTTGTTCCTAGCAAACAAAGAAGAAGCTTGCTATTTATTAATCACTTTATGTAAGAAGCTTCAAAATGAGAAAGGGTATAACATCTCAAATATTAGAAGTGACCAAGGAAGAGATTTTAAGAATCAAGATGTTGAAAAATTTTATAATGAACATGGCATAAATCACAACTTTTCAGCACCTACAACCCCACAACAAAATGGAGTTGTGGAAAGGAAAAATAGAACCCTCCAAGAAATGGCAAGGACAATGCTCAATGAAAATATCCTACCCAAATATTTTTGGGCGAAGCTGTAAATATAGCTTGCTATATAATTAATAGGATTTCCATTAGATCAAACCTAAACAAGACACCCTATGAATTGTGGAAAGGAAGAAGGCCTAACATAACTTTATTTTCATGTCTTTGAATGTAAGTGTTTCGTCCTACATAACAAAGACAACTTAGGAAAATTTGATGCTAAATTGGATGAAGGCATTTTCCTAGGATACTCCACAAATAGTAAAGCCTATAGAGTCTACAAAAAAAGAACACTCACCATAGTTGAATCAATTCACGTAGACTTTGATGAATCTAACCCTTTTTCAATAGAAGTCAAGAATGAAGAAAAAGATGATATGTTCAAAAAGGAGGATGAGAAAGAAATCAAGGAAGAAAAGGAAGTAAACGAAGAAAATTCAAAAGATTAACTCATATAAAATATGGAATTACCAAGAGAACGGAAGTATAAGAAAGATCACCCTCAAGTGTTGACACTATGAGTCCAATCCTGTTTTGATAATGACAAATCACTTGGTATTTGATTTGTGCATTGAGTTTGTGAACATGAACTATATTAAGTATGCACGGAAGGATAATGAGTCATGGAAGCCACAAAGTAAAGTTAACATATCTTGGCAAGATCCATGGAACAGAGTACGAGAATCAAGATGCAAGTGGCAAAGTTCAAGAACATCTTGGGAATGGGTATTTAGAACTCATGTACTTACATTTTCATATGATTTAATTTGAGGCTCAACATAACTTAGAATGATTTTAGGATTCATGCATTTCATGTATATCATTAGGAGACTTTTATGGGCTTAGAAATACTTCTAAAATAATGGAAAATATGTTTTATAAAAGACCCAAGAAAAAGAGAAAAGTTGATTTTTTAAAAATAAAAAAGAAAAATTGAGAAGAAGGGGACTTCGTTAGCCTGAACTCAATCTCAGTCGCTGACTCACTCGAAAAATGAGCAGCTCGAAAGCTATCCCAAGTATAGGAGTTCTGTCGTGTAATATTAAGCCCAAGGGCTAGATCATCTCCTCAGGGAATGCGTTTAATCTCAGATTTAACGTTCTTCCAATCAAAATTAAATTGCACTAAACTCGGTTCAGATTCAGAGCTTTTCAGAGTTGTTCAATTTTACTTTTGACGAATTAGATGGCACGTAATTTAAAAAATCCTAAAACTAACATGTACTAAATAAAAGAAACAAGAATAGAAATCCTAATTTACCTAAAGAAACATTGGGACACACACTAATCAAAAATGGAAACTACAAATAAGGAATTAAAACACGCTAGAATGGAAACTCTAATCTACCTAAGGAAACATCGACACACGCACTAATTAAAGATGGTAACCTAGAACATGGAATTAAAAAGACACAATGAAAACTAAATTAGACACACACTAAAAAAAATCCAAACCTACTAAAAATCGAACCTTTAGCATAATTAAAAGATCAAATCAAGACTCACAATTTAAATGTAAACATGAACTCAACGGAAATTTAAAAGACATAAACAATAACGGAACACAATAAAAACACAACCTTTACTAATCATAGACCCTAACTAAATCGAATTTCGATAAAAAAAATATCTGAATTTAATTAAGAATGCTAAATTAAAATAACTATTAATTAGATAAACAAAGAGATTAATTTAACAATAATGAAATACTCAACATTACTCAACTTAAACAAAAAGAAAGAAAACTCCAATAACATTAAAAAAAACTAAAATTTCTTCAATATTCCAAGATTCAAAGAAAAGTAAATAAAAGAAAGAAAGAAAGGAAAAGAGAGAGAGAGAAACAAATCCACGGAGCCGTGAAGTTGCTGCTGTGCTGGGGAAGTTGCTGCTGTGCTTTGGTGGTCCTGCTATGGAGTCGGCTAGTGTTCTGCTGTGCTTGGGGACTACTGAAGATGGTGGAGGAGGCTGGCCGTACTGCAAGAGGGCAGAGGAGGCCAAGAGAAACAGAGGAAAGCGGGAGAGTGAGGGAGGAAAGACAAAGGGAAGGAAGAGAAACAATGGGAGAGAAGTAGAATTGAAAAGAACAAAAAAAACAAACTAAAGAAGAAGAAGAAGAAGAGGAGAATGGGGAGCCATGGGGGCTGCCTACGCAGGAAGAGAAAGAGAAGGGTTAAATAGGATAGTGGGGGAAAGCCCTAGACCCGAATAGGAAACCCGAATTGCTATATTTTTTCATTTTTTTCATTCTCTGTTCATTGCAAATCTAACTCTTTTGGAGCCCGTATCTCACAAAACGCAAAACACTAAAGTTGTAGATAATCCTTTCATTTTTCTTTAAAAATTTGAATCATCTCGATCGGAGCTTAGACGGAAAAGTTATGCACAAAATACGAACAGGTGTCGGTTTTGATTCCCGGGAATTTTCCTGCGACAAAAAATTACCAAAACTTCATAAATAGTGCAATAAAGTTCAAGAATGATGATTTTGGCATTTTATTAAAATATTGGACAATTTTGGAGATTTAATTAAAAATATAAACCGTAAAGCTCGGGTTAAAAGTCTAATTACGCAGTTTCGGCGCGTAATCAGTCACCTAAAGATTTTCTTTAGGAGCCCAAAGATTAAGTTTAGTAGCCTGAAGAATTAATGGGAAACACAGCAAGTTGGCCAAAGCACTTCAGTCACCTGACTTTGTGACCTCAAGCACCTGAACCACTTCAGGAGCCTAACCCTTTCTTTAAGTGCCTGACCTTGCACTCCAAGCTAATTTTTTCAAAGGGATAAGGAACTTTGGTCGCCTGGGCTTCACCCTCAGGTGCTTGAACCTGCAGGAAACTTAAAATTTTGATTTTTATTAAACGAACTCGTGAGCTATTTCTTTGATCTAACAGTTGAGATCAATCCTAAGGGTAAGACACTATATATACTAAATATCTAAACCCTAGAAACAAGAGAAGACACACAAGAAAGAGAAGAACACATCTTGTTGAAAGAATATTGAAAAACTTGCTCCTATTGCTATACGATTGTCTACACTTCAATTTCTAATCATCGAGCTTGGGCAAATGAACTTAGAATCTCAAAGGGAACTTGTTTACTCATCTAAATTCTCATTCTAGTATTGAGGTTTGATCATTCAAGTTATTATTTCCAAGAACTTTTCATCTCATTACTTGTTATTGAATATCATTAGAGAAATTGTTTTTTGAGTGTGCACATACATATAAACACTGCTTTTGGAAAGATCATTACTTGAGAAAGTTGTATAGCAATTGTTTAATTGGTTTTTGATTCAAGAGTATATAAATATATATATATACATATATATATATATATATATATTGTTAATAGAGCTTATTATTGCAAAATATATTTTTTGATTAAGTATTAAGAGGAAGATCTTGAGTGTGCATATATATATTAAATCACTTTAATAAGATTATCACTTGAAAAGAGCTTTAGCTATTGTTTAAATATTTTAGGTTCAAGTGAGTTTTTCCACTCAAAGACTTGATATTTTTAATAGTGCAAATCCACTTGATTAGTTATCCTTGGAATTCTTAAATGCATATATTGTTGAAGGATATTTTATGAAATAGATCCCATTGATTTTTAATCTATGGAATACATATCTATATATATTTGCAGATTGCAAAGGTTATGTTGTGATTGAATATTTGAAAGAAAACTTTGTGATTTTGATTGATTTAATATTCAAGACAAAGTTTTTATTAATAAGTTCACATCAAATATATTTGCACATTTGTGCAAAGTTAACTAAGAACCCTAGAATTTTCCAAAGCGTTTTAAATATATCATTACTTGGGAATTTTGGTTAAAGAGGGATTTGTGTGTTGAAGCATATCATACATAAACGATTGTATCATTTCCATACATTATGAGCTTTAAGTTATATCATATGTTAACGTGTTAGGAATTTCAATTGTACTCACATGCTTTTTTTTAGAAGCATTTTTGAGTGTTGTTTTTGAGAATCTATTGTATACATAGTTCGGTGTGCAAACCGGGGTTTGAGGAGAGAGATGTTTCTCTTGTAAGCAGTGGGTGAGGAGGAGGCTATACCTTTTGTAAGTAGTGGATTGTAAGGGAAGCTCCATCCCAATTTAAGGTGCAGAGATTTAGTGAAATACTTGAGTGGTTGCTCAAGGTAAGGACGTAGGCCAAGTCGGCTGAATCTCGTAAAAATCGTGTTTGTCTTCTCTCTTCCCTTTTACTCTTTACTTTCAGCACTACATTTAAATTGTTTATATTGCATGTATAGGTTGGATAGTATTGCACATAAGTAATTGAGTAACAAGAATTCATTGGTAAATATATAAGAAGGGTTTAAGTGGTAATAAGTGGCAAAGAATTTTTAAATACCCAATTCACCCCCCCTCTTGGGATTACACCTGATTCAACAATTGGTATCAGAGCGGGTTTACATAGACTTGATAGTTAATTTGTAAAGCGATTACATGGCACACATTGGTGTAACTCCATTCGGTGAGGGACAATCATCCACTAGACCACCCATTTTTTGTGGTGTAAATTACACCTATTGGCAATGTAGGATGAGTAAATATCCACTAAACGTTGATTGGAAGGTTTGGAAAATAGTAACTATGGGAAATCACATTCCCATGAAAGTAATTGATAAGATTAATGTACCTAAAACTGAAGATGAATATACTGAAGAGGATTGGAAGCCAGTACAAATCAATGCCACTACCATGAACTTAGTTTTTTATGCATTAGACATCAATGAATTTAATAGGGAAATGGCATATGAAGGCACTAAGGAAGTCAAGGATAGTAGGATAGACATCCTCACTAGTGAATATGAAGCATTTAAAATTATGACTGATGAATCCATACAATCCATGTACACTAGATTCATACACATCATTAATTCTTTAAATGCTCTTGGAAAAACTTACCCAACTTATGAGTTGATCAGGAAAATACTCAGGGGATTGCCTCTAATGTGGGAAGCGAAAGCTATGAAAATAGCAGAAGGGAGAAATCTCAATGAGATGTCGGTAGATGAACTCATTGGATCGCTCATCATCTATGAGCTAGCAATAAACGAGAGGAAAAATGAGCAAAGAAAAGCAAAGAAGGTCACTGCACTTAAGGCATCATCAAGCTACTCAAGTGAAGGAAGTGATTCTGAAATGGATGATGACATAGCCTTGCTAACAAAGAAGTTCGGGAAGTTCTTGAAGAAGAACAAGAAGTTCAATAGAAAATTTTGGAACTCTAAATTGGAAAGAGGAGAGACTGGCATGAAGAAAAAGAAAGAGGATCCACCAACATGCTAGAACTGCCGAGAAGTTGGACACATCAAACCTGAATGCCCTAAGCTCGTGAAAACCTCAAAGAAAAAGAAGATGGTGCTAAAATTCAGTTGGGATACACACAGCACTAGCAGTTCAGAATCTAAATCCAGTGACGACGAGGTTGCCAATCTGTGTCTAATGGCACATGATGACCTTAAGGTACAATCACCATATTCATCATCTTCGTATTATTCTAGTGATTCTGAAAATGAAAATGAAATGATTTCTTATGATGAACTGAAACAAGAATACCTATACACTATTAAAATGCCTGAGAAGAAAACAAAGAAAATTTATGAGTTAAGAAGTAAAGTCAAAAAAATTTCAAGCTTACTTCAAGGTCAAAATGAATCTCATACATCCTTCATAAGAAATAAAGATTCGAAAATTGAGGAGTTAGAAAAGGATTTGAAAGAGAAATTTGAAATTATTTGTAAATTTACTAAAGGACAAAACAATTTTGAAAAGCTCCTAGGATCTCAAAGAAATTCCCTAGAAAAGGAAGGGCTTGGCTTTAATGGAAATGAAAATCTAAAGAATAGTCATCTTTACATGGGTTATTTTACAAAAGAATCAAAGTTATATGCTCCAACTAAGAATTATTATATAAATACTACTTGCTTTAAATGTAGAAGGTTGGGTCTGTTAGCTTTGGTGCAATCCCAAGAGGGGGGGTGAATTGGGTATTTAAAAATTATCACCTAGGTTAAACCAGATAAGCAGTATTACTTAACCTAGGGTCTGTCTATGCAAATGTAAATCTAATCATTTACAATATAACATACACGTGCAGTAAGTAAATTGCGGAAATGTAAAGAACACGCACGATATGTTATCGGGGTTCGGCCAACTGTGCCTACGTCCCCGCCTCCAGCTCGCAAGCAAGAGGATTCCACTAACAGCTCACTTAAGGGTGGAGCGGCACCGTTTACAACCAGGTCAAATTAACACAGGGCTGACCTCAACCTTAACCAGGTCAATTAGCGGGGCTGACCTCAACCTACACGCCTTAACAGGACGACGCACCTAGCTTTCCTAACCGGGTCTAAGCCAATCCGGGACTATTCCAGGGCTAGTCTCCCTCTTCAGGCCCGTGCCTGGAAATACAACCAAAGTGTATAAAATTTGTACACGGAAATATGCTTCTAGAGAAGCAGATGTGTGCACCAATACAGCTCAATCAATAAAGCAAGCACGAATGATATGTAGATATGCTCAGTGCTCTAATGTGTGCTAAACACTCAATCAAGTATGATAATCAATCAAGATCTAGAGTGTGTATCTAAGCAAGATTTGAAACTCAATATTCGAATATCACAAAATCATATTAGGGTTTCAAATATGCTAAGCAAGATAGATCAAACAAACTCAATATGATATTTCAATTTCTAAAGCACAATGGAGTTGTTTGAAAGATTAGCTTTTCACAAAAGGATTTTGCACACAAAATCTAGGTTTAGGTATCTTGCAACAACAATGCAAGAACCACAACCCTCAAAGTCTTCCCACACAAGATTTATCAAATGAAATCCGTGGAAGAACTTTAGGCTATACTCTCAAATAAAATCAATCAACCTTTATACCAAAAGAGAGTATTAGCTAGAAAGATTACGCACAACAGCCTTATAGAAATACTCACAATGCTTAGAGAAATAAAGATTGAAGAGTACGTGAGTGTTTGCAAGAAGTTTTTGGCTAATATAGGGTTTTAAGAGTTGAGAGAGTTTTGCCCTAATCAAGTTTGCTAATGCTTGCTAATAATGATAAATGAATGGGTATATATAGGCAAGGAGGTATTTTTGACCGTTGGGGACCTATTGGGCATTATTAAGAAAGTTTTAAATCATTTTAAAATAATTAACCCTATTTAAAATATATTTATCCACGGTAAAAATCAGGGCAACCCGAGAGGTCCGGTCGACCAAAAATGTTTCGGTCAACCAGGACTCAATTGGCTCGGTCGACCAGGGGACTTTTGAACTGAAAGGCTCGGTCGACCGGAGAGGGCGATTTGCCAATTTTCTGAGTTTCGGTCGACCAGGGCATTTTGAACTACCTGGTTCGGTCGACCAGACCGCTGAAAATTCACCCGAGGACCTTCCGGTCGACCAGGTAGTTGTAGTATAAAAGCTCTCGGTCGACCGAATGGTCAAATGTTGACTCAGGAGGGTTTCGGTTGACCAGGGCTTCTTGAACTACATGTTTCGGTCGACCAGGGTGAGTTTCAGTCGACCGTGGTGAAGGCTCGGTCGACCGGGAGGTCAAAAAGTTGACTCCCACGTGGTTCGGTCGACCGAGGTCAAATGAACTGAAAGGGCTCGGTTGACCGGCCCCCTACTTTTCTGCACAGACACTATTTAGTTTTTTGGCCATAACTTTTGTTATACAACTCCAAATTGGATGTTCTTGATACCAATATAAAGGTAAGAGAAAATTCCACAACTTTCATGTTGAACACATTTTAAGATAATGACTTTTTGATTGAGAAAAATGTCCATCAATGAGACGGAAGAAACATGAAGGGAGTTTTTCTCTTACGGACACGTTTCAGTGTTTTGGCCATAACTTTTTCTATGTAACTCCAATTTGGACGTTCTTGATATCAAACTCAAGCTATGGTAAAATGCCACAATTTTCATTTTGAACATGATTTGATATTACATCCAATTGAGTAACAAAATTGTTCATTTCTAACATTTGGTCGACTAGCCGGTTGACCGACCCTTTTGGAAATTTTAGTTTTTGCCTTCTTTTAACTTTAAAACCATTTAAAAACCTTTGTATAAGTTAGGAATTTTATGACAAAAGTTTTTCATGTTATTTGGAGGTCCTATGGTCAATCTAAGGTCAGTTTGAGCATACCTACCTATCATGCATGATGCAAATTATTACAAGCCATATGAGTGCACAGTCCATAATAAAATTACATCCCAGAATGAAGAAACTGAAAAATAAATACAAATGTAGCACAAGATTCTTCATTCATCGGCACGAACACCGCACGCCATCATAACAAGTCTTTTAGTCCCGAAGCGCGCACAAGGTGATCCTGCATACAATTCTCAGTACAACCATTAGTACCAAGAGTATTTGTCATAATCAAAACTGGGTGTGACCAATCAAGTCAACAGGGTCACATATAATTCGACTGTCCTTTCAAAAGTAAACATATAAAAATAAAGAAAGCATGGAATATCAAAGGTCAACCTAGCACTAATCCCCCTGGACCCAAGAAAATCTGGGTACCAAAGCTAGTTGTTTGATTGTGTCTTGCAGATATGCTTAAGATCGGCATCCTCGAAAGATAGATGGTATATGGATAGTGGATGCTCACGTCACATGACTGGGGATAAAGCAAAGTTCACATCCATCACACTTGAGGATGAAGGATTTGTCACTTTTGGAGATAATGCTAAGGGAAAGATCACAGATGTAGGTAAAGTCGATAATGATTCCTCACTCATTATAGACGATGTTTTATTAGTTGAAGTCTTAATGCACAATTTAATGAGCATAAGTCAACTATGTGATAAAGGTTACAAAGTGTCTTTTGAACATGACAAGTGCATAGTTGAACACAAAACTGATAATAAGATATTGTTCATTGCTAGGTGTCATGAAAACGTATATACCACAAGCTTTGATAACTTAACTTCACAGAGTGTGACATGCTTATCTTCTATGAATGAAATAAGTGGGATTTGGCATAGGAGACTAGGACACACAAACATGGATTTAATCTCAAAACTAGTTAAGAAAGAATTAGTAAAGGGACTGCCTAAGACTAAATTTGTGAAAGATAAAATCTGTGATGCATGTCAACTAGGAAAACAAGCAAGAACAAGCTTTAAGAAGAAGAAAGATATCCCCACTACTAGGCCACTCCAAATGCTACACTTAGACTTATTTGGACCAAACCCAATTCATAGTTTAAGAGGAAAATCATACACCTTTGTCATAGTTGATGATTTTTCAAGATACACATGGGTACTATTCTTAGGTCACAAAGATGAAGCATGTGAACAATTTATAAACTTGTGCAAGAAAATTCAAAATGAAAAAGGATATACAATTACTAAAATTCGAAGTGATAGGGATAAAGAATTCAAAAATCAAGGCATGGAAGACTATTGTAACTCATTAGGAATTGCCCATAACTTTTCAGCACCTAGAACACCACAACAAAATGGTGTAGTTGAAAGGAAAAATAGGTCTATGCAAGAGATGGTTAGAACTATGCTTAACGAACATAAACTACCTAAGTACTTCTAGGTTGAGGCAGTGAATACCGCTTGCTATATGTTAAATAGAGTTCTGATTAGACCATCACTTAATAAGACTCCGTATGAGTTATGGAATGGCCATAGACCAAACATATCATATTTTCATGTCATTGGCTGCAAGTGTTTTGTGCTTAGAGACTCTGAGCATTTAGGAAAATTCAATGTAAAATTAGATGAAGGTATCTTCTTAGGGTATGCCTTAGGTAGTAAATCCTATAGAGTATATAACAAATGAACATTGATGGTTATAGAAACTATTTATGTAGTGTTCAATGAGTCAAATCCCTTCTCCAAAAGAACCAATGAAGATGAAATTGAATTAAACAAGGAATTTGAAGAATCATCAATTGAGAATGATTCAGAAAAGAAAAATGAACTTAAGGAACCATCCATTGAAACTGATCAAACTAAAAATGAGGTTAATGAACCACCTAAAGAATGGAAATATATAAAGAATCATCCCATTGATCAAATAATAGCTGAACCATTACGTAGAGTAGCCACTCGCTCCTCTCTTAGGAACATGGTTAGTCATTTTGCATTTCTATCTCAAGAGGAACCTAAGAATGTGAGTGAAGCTATAGAGGATGAATCTTGGGTGCTGTCCATGCAAGAAGAATTAAATCAATTGAGAGAAATAAAGTATGGACATTAGTTCCTATACTTGAGGACAAGTCAATCATAGGGACCAAATGGATATATAAGAATAAGAAAGATGAACATGGAGTACTTGTGAGATATAAGGTTAGATTAGTAGCTCAGGGATATAATCAAGAAGAAGGTATAGATTTTGAAGAAACCTTTGCACCTGTAGCTAGGATGGAAGTCGTATGAATATTTTTAGCATATGCAGCTTTTAAGGATTTCAAGCTATATCAAATGGATGTCAAAAACACATTTTTAAATGGCTACATAAATGAAGAAGTGTATGTAGAACAACCCCTAGGCTTTGAAAACCATAAGAGTCTAGATCACGTGTATAGACTGAAAAAAGCCTTGTACGGATTAAAGCAAGTTCCTAGAGCTTGGTATGAAAGGCTAAGTGGTTTTCTATTAGAAAATGGATTTATAAGAGGAAAGATGGATACAACCCTGTTCATAAAGTCTAAGAAAGATGATATTCTCCTAGTGCAAGTATATGTAGATGACATCATATTTGGTGCTACAAATAAAGAATTGTGTAATGAATTTTCCAATACCATGCAAAATGAATTTGAGATTAGCATGATGGGTGAACTAAATTTCTTCCTAGGACTTTGGATCAAACAAGAAAATCATGGAATATTCATAAATCAATCAAAGTATATTAGAGACTTACTCAAAAATTTTAATATGGAAGATGGAAAAATACTAGGTACACCTATGAGCGCTTTATTGAAATTAGACAAAGATGAACAAGGTATACCAGTACATGTCAAACTATATCGTGGAATGATAGGTAGCTTGTTAAACCTGACTGCCAGTAGACCTAATATAATGTTTAGCGTATGTTTGTGCATAAGATTTCGGTCTGCACCAAAAGAGTCTTATTTGCTAGCTATTAAGCGAATACTTAGATACCAGATAGGAACTGTGGAAATTGGATTATGGTATCCTAAATACACATCCTTTAAAATTTGTAGCTATTCAAATGCTGATTTTGCAGGTAGCAAAGTGGATAGGAAGAGCATGAGTGGTACTTGTCATTTCTTAGGACATTCCTTGGTCTTTTGGTTTTCCAAGAAACAAAATTCAGTTGCTCTTTCCACAGTAGAGGCTGAATACATAGCGGCAGGTAGTTGTTGTGCTCAAACTCTTTATGTGAAGCAACAATTGAAGGATTTTGGATTAAGTTATGAAACAACACCTATTAGATGCGATAATATGAGTGTGATAAATATTTCAAATAATCCCATATTACATTCACGAACTAAGCACATAGAAATACGACATCACTTTCTTCGTGACCATGTACAAAAAGGGGATGTGACACTAGAGTTTGTATGCACGGATGAACAATGGGTAGATATATTCACAAAACCACTTGTGGAGGATAGGTTTATCCAAATTAGGCATGAATTAGGTCTCATGCATAATCGAAAGGTTGCTTAGAATTATGTTAGATGATATAATTTAGGGGGAGCCATTTCACTTCCTATATAATCATTTGGTGTTGCATTAATCAACATTTGGTATCAAAAATCCAATATAACATATAATTCAACATTTGGTATCCTTATGTAATCTTTGAAATGTATGCATTAGCAAGAGGGATAGTTGATGTCAAAAAGCATGAAAATGATTTTTTTTACTAATGATTGAACACGTTTAAAACCTTAAGATTTCTAAGGGGAAAAGAACATGTGGGTACGTCTACTCATGTTTTATTATTTTACACCTTTTTTTTTTTATGTCAAAAGGGGGAGAAAATTGGGAGCAAAAATAATAGAATGGAAGCAAAAATTGTTGGTAAAACTAATTGTGCAAAAAGGGGGAGAAGTGTAATAACAAAAATTGTTGAAACATCTTCTTGAAACATCACTAGCATATTGTCATTCATTGAATTTTTGATGCATTAATTGAGAGGGAGCCTTGTTTGGCGTAGCCTATGACATATATTTTTGCTAGTGCATTTGTCATCATAAAAAAGGGAGAGATTGTTGACTCTACGAGTCCAATCCTATTTACATAATGACAAATCACTTGGTATTTGACATGTGCATTGAGTTTGTGAACATGAACTATATTAAGTATGCACAGAAGGATAACGAGTCAGGGAAGCCACAAAGTAAATCTAACATATCTTGGCAAGATGCATGGAACTTAAAGAGTACGAGAATCAAGATGCAAGCGACAAAGTTCAAGAACATCTTGGGAATGGGTATTTAGAACTCATGTACTTACATTTTCATATGATTTAATTTGAGGCTCAACATAATTTAAAATGATTTTAGGATTCATGCATTTCATGTATATTATTAGGGGACTTTTATGGACTCAGAAATACTTCTAAAATAATGGAAAATATGTTTTATGAAAGACCCAAGAAAAAAAAGCAAAGCAGATTTTTAAAATTAGAAAATAAAAATTGAGAAAAATGGGACTTCGGTAGCCTGAACTCAACTTCAGTCGCCTGAAAATTTTCTTTAGGAGCCTGAAGATTAAGTTTGGTATCCTAAAGAATTAATGGGAAACACAGCAAGTTGGCCAAGGCACTTTGGTCGCCTCACCTTGTGACCTCAGGCGCCTGAACCACTTTAGGAGCTTGACCCTTTCTTTAGGCACCTAACCCTGCATTCCAAGCTAATTTTTCCAAAGAGTTAAGGAACTTTAGTCGCCTGGGCTCCACCCTCAGGCGCCTGAACCTGTTGGAAACTTAAAATTTTGATTTTTATTAAACGAACTCGTGAGCTATTTCTTTGATCCAATGGTTGAGATCAATCCTAAGGGTAAGACACTATATATATTGAATATCTAAACCCTAGAATGAAGAGAAGACACACAAGAAAGAGAATAACACATCTTGTTGAAATAATATTGGAAAACTTGCTCCTATTGCTATACGATTGTCTACACTTCAAATTCTAATCATCAAGCTTGGGCAAATCAACTTAGAATCTCAAAGGGAACTTGTTTAGTCATCTGAATTCTCATTCTAGTATTGAGGTTTGATCATTCAAGTTATTATTTTCAAGAACTTCTCATCTTGTTATTGAATATCATTAGAGATTTTTTTTTTTTTTTGAGTGTGCACATACATATAAACACTACTTTTGAAAAGATCATTACTTGAGAAAGTTGTTTAGCTATTGGTTGAATGGTTTTTGATTCAAGAGTATATAAATATATATATGTTGTTCATAAAACTTATTATTGCAAAATCTATTTTTTGATTAAGTATTAAGAGGAAGATCTAGAGTGTGCATATATATATATATATATATATATATATATTAAATCACTTTGATAAGATTATCACTTGAAAAGAGCTTTAGCTATTGTTTAAATATTTTAGGTTCATGTGAGTTTTTCCACTCAAAGACTTGATATTTTTTACAGTACAAATCCACTTGATTAGATATCCTTAGAATTTTTAAATACATATATTGTTGAAGGATATTTTCTGAAATAGATCCCATTGGTTTTTGATCTTTGGAATACATATCTATATATATTTGCAGACTGCAAAGGTTGTGTTGTGATTAAATATTTGAAAGAAAATTTTGTGATTTTGATTGATTTAACATTCAAGAAAAAGTTTTTACTAATAAGTTAACATCAAATATATTTGCGCATTTGTGCAAAGTGAACTAAGAACCCTAAAATTCTCCAAAGCATTTTAAATATATCATTACTTGGATGTTTTGGTTAAAGAGAGATTTGTGTGTTGAAGCATATCATACATAAACAATTGTATCGTTTCCATACATTCTGAGCTTCGAGTTATATCGTATGCTAATGTGTTAGGAATTTGAATTGTACTCACAAACTTTTGTTTAGAAGCATTTTTGAGTGTTGTTTTTCAAAATCTATTGTATACATGGTTCGGTGTGTGAACCGGGGTTTGAAGAGAGAGTTGTATCTCTTATAAGCAGTGGGTGAGGAGGAAGCAGTACCTCTTGTAAGCAGCAGATTGTAAGGAAAGCTCCGTCCGAATTTAAGGAGTAGGGATTTAGTGAAATCCTTGAGTGGTTGCTTAAGGCGATGACGTAGGCCAAGTCAGCTGAAGCTCGTAAAAATCATGTTTTTCTTGTCTCTTCCCTTTTACTCTTTACTTTCAACACTGTATTTAAATTGTTTATATTGCATGTATAGGTTGGATAGTATTGCACATAAGTAACTGAGTAACAAGAATTCATTGGTTAATATATAAGAAGGGTTTAAGTCGTAAATAAGTGGCAAAGAATTTTTAAATACCCAATTCACCCCCCCCCCCTCTCTTGAGATTACACCTAATTCAACATCAAGAACAAATTATAGGTGAACCATCTAGAGGTGTGACTACTAGATCTTCACTCAAGAACCTTTGCAATCATTATGCATTCCTATCTTAATATGAACCTAAAGATGTTGAAGAGGCCCTTGAGGATGAATTTTGGATAATTGCAATGCAAGAAGAACTAAACCAATTTGAAAGGAGCCAAGCAAGGAAATTAGTACCCAAGCCTGAAAATCATTCGATATAGGAACTAAATTTGTATTTAGAAATAAAAAGGATGAAAATGGTATAATCACTAGAAACAAAGCTAGACTTGTAGCAAAAAGGTAAAATCAAGAGAAAGGGATAGACTATGATGAAACCTTTGCCCCTATAACTAGAATGGAAGCAAATAGAATGTTGTTAGACTATGCTTCATACAAAGAATTTGACTTATACCAAATGGATGTTAAAAGTGCATTCTTGAATGAGTATATTAATGAAGAGGTATATGTTGAACAACCCCCCAGGTTTGAAGATATTAAAAATCCTAACCATGTATTTAGACTAACAAAGGCTTTGTATAGAGTAAAACATGCCCCTAGGGCTTGGTATGAAAGACTTAGTGGATTTCTAATTGAGAAGGGATTTTCAGGAGGAAAATTTGATAGTATCTTGTTCATTAAAAATAAGGAAGATGGCATACTTTTAGTTCAAATCTACGTAGATGATATAATGTTTGGTGCAAGAAGAAAATTGAAATGAGCATGATGGGAGAGTTAAACTATTTTCTTGGACTTCAAATTAAACAAGCCAAGCATGGGACTTTTATAAGTTAATCCAAATACATAAAATACATGATACAACAATTCGGTATGGAAAATAGTAAACCAATAGGAACACCTATGAGTGCCTCCATTATCCTAGACAAAGATGAAAAAGGAAAATATGTGGACATAAAACATTATAGAGGTATGATTGGAAGTCTACTATATCTAAAAGCCAGTAGACCTGACATAATGTTTAGTGTGTGTATATGTGCACATTTTCAATTAGAACCTAAGGAATCACACCAAATAGCTGTTAAAAGAAACCTAAGATACTTAATAGGCACTATGGACTTAGGACTATGGTATCCTAAAGACATCGGTTTTGAAATGAACAGTTATTCATATGCAGACTATGCCGGTTGTAAGATAGATAGAAAAAGTACAAGTGGCACATGCCACTTCTTCGGAAGATCTTTAGTTTTTGGGTTTCCTAAGAACCAAAATTTCATGGCTTTATCAACTGCTGAGGCTGAATATGTAGCAGCTGGTAGTTGTTGTGCGCAAACACTTTACATGAAACAACAATTAGAAGATTTCAATTTGAAATACATAACTGTACCAATTAAGTGTAATAATACGAGTGTGATTAATATAACTAAAAATCCTATCTCACACCCAATAACAAAGCACATTGACATAAGACACCACTTCCTAAGAGATCATGTTAAAAAAGAAGACATTATTCTAGAATTCATCAATACAAATGATCAATGGGCTGATATCTTTACTAAACCACTTTCAGAAGATAGATTTATAACCATTAGAAGAGAGCTTGGTCAGCTACATAGTAGAGAAATAGACTAAAATGACAAGGCTTAAAGAAAAATCTACCGTCAACCAACTGACTCTAAGGTCAGCCGACTAACTAAAGTGTTTTTCTTTTGGAATAGAGGCCACTCAGCCAATTGACCCTGAGGTCAGCTGACTGACTGATGTAATTTATCTTGAACCAAAGAGCACTCAGCAAACTGACACTAAGGTAAGCCAATTGACTGACAGAGCAACCCTATACTTGTTTGTAAAACTTACAGTTGCCAGTCAACTGACTTAGGGTTTGTCTCTTTATGTGAACAAAGTTTGTTTTGGCATGTGCTTTGATGTGTTGTATAATACAACACTTAGCTTGTATTGCTTTCCTTGTTGTTTGAAAAATAGGATCATGATATGTGATATGCAGCATGCTACATTTGTATGTTTTCAAATTGGTATCTTGAAATTGGTATTTTGAAAATCTAAGCATATAATTATTAAGTATGAAACATGATTTTTGAAATGTCTTGACCATGTATATTTATGATCACATGAATATATGAAAAATTGGCATCTATGAGCAGTGCATGATAAAATATCAACATGAATATCTATTGGAATCCATGAATATATTAATTGGTATTACTTGTCATTTGAGAAATGCAGCATAATTATGAGCATGCAATGATACCTGCACTATTATCATGATCTTGAAATTGAATGCAAAAAATGAAAACATGTTTGACTATTGTAATACACTATAGATACTATATTGTAATATTTTAAGAAGCATGAGATTATATGTTTATTTAAATTTTTACTCTTTTTGATTTATGTCAATAGGGGAGTAGTATTTGAGCAAAAAATTTGGCATGATTAAGCATGATATTGAATTTTGAGCATGTTGAGCAAGATAGTGAAAAATTTTATTTTAGCATGTTGAGCATGTAACGACTTGCTTTTCTTAATATAAAATGAAACATAATAAATAAAATAGTCAACCCGAATCTGTGGGTAGCGGGGACACCTGTCATACACAGCGGAACCTAGGCAGCAGTAAATATAAATCACAACCATCAACCAATAATTCATAGTACCAGAGTCTATTACATCTCCAAAAAATGTCAAAATAAACCTAGGATCTTATAACAAAAATCTCCTGATCCAACATCAAAACTTACCATTCTAGTAGGGAAGCTCAACTCACTCAGCGATGGCCCCGACCCGCCGGTCTCTTTGGGTTTCCTGAAAATCATTTAATGTTCGGGGGGGAGACGCTTCTTAATAAGGGAAAATATACTAAATATAGTTGTGTGGAAATATGAATACTTAATGATAATATAGATATACAGTACAATCTTCATACCATAAAACATTCATCATTTAATAATTGCAAAAACATATACTTTTCTTATTTCTAATACATCATACTAATCATAACTGTCTGGTATAATAATATTGAAAAAATACTCAAGATGAACAGCTAGCTGATGCCATATATTACCCCCCATAATGGGTTGTGCTACTTGAAGGTGGAACCTAACAATGACTGGCCAACCACTACCGAGTCAAAAATTTCTGTAAGTACAATGGGCTCGCCACACCTTGGTCCGGACTGCCAGGTGATTACGCATCAAAACTACGTAATTGGGCACTTTGATCCGATCTCTACGGCTTATATTTTTAATTAAGTGTCCAAATTTGTCCAATATTTTTAAAAAGTGCCAAAATTATCATTCTTGAGTTTAATTGTGCAATTTATGAATTTTTGGTAATATTTTATCGCAAGAAAATTCCTGGGAACCAAAACCGACACCTGTTTGTATTTTATGGATAACTTTTCTATCCAAGCTCCGATCTAGACTATTCAAATTTCTAGAGAAAGAAGAAATGATTATCTACAACTCTTGTGTTTTGAGTTTTGGGAGAAACGAGCTCTAAAAGGGCCAAATTTGGTGGTGAATAGAGAACAAAAAAATGAAAAGGAAAAAAAGAAAGAATATATATTAAATGGGCTTTGATTTCACCCAGCCATGCAGCCGGGTCGGGTTAACCAGACGGGTCAAGCGATTGGATCTTAGGGCTTTACCCCTCTCCCCTTTTTATTCTCCTTTTGTTTCCCTTTCTCTTCCCTGTTGGGCGCTGCCCCAGCTGAGGCCTTCTTCTCCTTCTTCTCTTATTATCTTCTCTTCTTCTTCTTCTTCTTCTTCTTCTTCTTCTTCTTCTTTTTGACTCACTCGAAAAATGAGCAGCTCGGAAGCTATCCCAAGTATAGGAGTTTTGTCATGTAATATTAAGCCCAAGGGCTAGATCGTCTCCTCAGGGAATGCGTTTTAATCTCAGATTTAATGTTCTTCCAATCAAAATTAAAAAGGTACTGAACTTGGTTCAGATTCGGGGTTTTTCAAGATTGTGCAATTTCACTTTTGATGAATTACATGACACGTAATTCAAAACTCTAAACTAACATTCACTAGATAAAAGAAAACAAGAATAGAAACCCTACGTCTACTTAAAGAAACATTGGGACACGCGTTAATAAAAACTGGAAACCTAAAACATGGAACTAAAACATGCAAGAATAGAAACTCTAATCTACCTAAGGAAACATCGAAACACGCACTAATTAAAAATGGTAACATTAATCACGGAATTAAAGCACATAATGGAAACTCAATCACACACACACACATTAAAAATCGAAACTTTAACAAAAATCAAGAACTCGAACAAAAATAAAAAAACACAAACAAAAACCTAAATTTAAATGCTATCGAAATACAATAAAAATGCAAACTTTGATAAATCTGACCCTAATTAAGCTGAGCTTCAAAAAGAACCAAAAATTAACAACTGCGAGCTAAATATACCACTAATTTTTATCTAAGAAAATAAATGAATACTACCATAATAAAAACACTTTAAATAACATTCGCAATTCAAAATTTCAAATAACCCAAAGAAAATTAATACTTAACAATTATCCGACTAACACAATATTCAAATTCAAAACTTTAAATAATCTTCAAAAGATAACATTTAACACTTATTCAACTAACAAAAAATTATATAAAAAGAAAGAAAAGATGAGAGAAAGAGAAAAAGAAATGCCATGAAAGCTTTAGGCCGTGGTAGCAGGGTGCTGGCAGCATGCGGCTCGGCTGGTGTTGCTGTGTTGCTGGTATGGGGCTGCTGGCTATGGTAGCAGCAGAGTGCTCGGTGGCTGGAAGAAGCTACTACTGCCGGAGAAGGTTGCAGAGGCTATAGAGAAGCTGTTGTGCTGTGCCGCAGACGGCTGCTGTGGGTGGCTCTGCTGCAGCTGCTGTGGCTTCGGGACTGCTGCGGCTTGGGGAGGTTGCAGAGGGTAGATGGAGAATATAAAATACAGAGAGTTGTAAGAGAGAAAGAAAAACAGGGGAAGAAAGAAAGGGAAACAAAGAATGGCAACGCAGCAATTGAAAAAAAACAAAACCAAAGAAGAAGAAGAAGAAGAAGAAGAAGAAGAAGAAGAAGAGAAGAGAAGAGGAGAGCCAAGGAGAGCTTGGTGCACAGCGCACATGCTGGGAAAGAGGGGAAGAAAAGAATAAATAGAGATTGTGGAAGAAAGCCCTAGACTCGGATTAGAGATTTGACCCATTTAGAGCACCCGAATTATTATATTTTTTTGTTCTCTGTTCATTATAAATTATGCTCTTCTGGAGCCCATATCTCACAAAACTCAAAACACGAAAGTTGTAGATAATTCTTTCCTCTTTGTCAAAAAATTTGAATCGTCTCGATCGGAGCTCGGACGGAAAATTTATGCATGAAATACGAACAGGTATCGGTTTTGGTTCCCAGGAATTTTCCTGCGACAAAAAATTACCAAAACTTCATAAATAGTGCAATAAAGTTCAAGAATGATGATTTTGGTACTTTATTAAAATATTGGATAATTTTAGACATTTAATTAAAATATAAACCGTAAAGCCCGGGTTAAGATGCCCAATTACGCAATTTCGGTGCGTAATCACTTCCCCTTCTCCTTTCTCTTTACTTTGATTTATTCTCATATTTTCTCTCTCTCTCTCTCTCTCTCTCTCTCTCTCTCTCTCTCTCTCTCTCTCTCTATTTCTAATTGTTTTCTTTTTCTTTCCCTAAGCTCTGCAAACCCGAGACTCAATCCTCCCTTCTCTTCCTATCCTCTGCTTCTTCCTTCAGCCATGCATTCCAACCAGCAGCTCTGCAACTCCATGGCACATAGCAGCACCAGCACAGACCCGAACACAGCACCACACGACAACTTCCAATTTGCTGCAACACCGTCCACACAGCAGCAGCCATGAGCCACTAGCAGGCCAACCCAAGGCCTTTCCATGCTCTGCCCTAGTTCCTTCATTTGCTGTAATCCGAGGACCATCTCTGCAGCAGTCCACAACCCACGGCCAGCCTCCACAGCTCCATGGATCTCTCTCTCTCTCTCTCTCTCTCTCTCTCTTTATCTTTTTCTTAATTTATTTCTTTCTCTTTTCCTTTCTTTTAGTTTTTTTTTTCTTTAGTCGTATTACTATTTGCTTGAACAATAGTTTAAATTGCTAAAGTTTCTTTTGGACTTGACTACCTTTGGGATTTTTATTAAAGTGAGTGTTTTTATGGTAATGTAATTAGGTTCTTTATTTTTACTATAGTGTTCATTTATTTATCTATTTGTCTTTGTCTTGGAAATTGAAGTAGTTACCTTTTAATGCTTGATTGAAGTTCGATTAGTCTAGGGTTAGTCTTACCAAAGTTTTCATTTTTATTGTGTTCCGTTACCATTTGCGTATCTTGAATTGTGATGTTGGTTCGTAATTTTTGGTTCATGTTAAAGATTTGGTTTTTATTGTGTGCGTGTGTGTTTGGTTGAGTTTCCTTTCCTACGTGTTTTAATTCCATGTTTAAAGTTCCCATTTTTAGTTAATGTGCTCCGGTGTTTCCTCGAGTAGACTAGGGTTTCCATTTTTGCTCGTTAATTCAATGCATGTTAGTTTTAGGATTTAAATTGCATGTTGTTTTAATTGGTCAAAAAGAACCTCAACAAATTCAAAATCCTAAATCTGAACTGAGTTCAGTACCTTTTTAATTTCGATTGGAAGAATGTAAAATCTGAGATTAAATGCATTCCCTGAGGATAGCTTTCGAGCTGCTCATTTTTTGAGTGAGTCAAGTTTTTGGCGCTGTTGCCGGGGAATGTCGGTCTTAGTCTCAAATTTGCGTTTTTCCCGTCAATTTTATTAGTTTTATGGAAAAAGAAAAGTAGAAAATAAAAAAAAATTAAGTTTTGAAAAATGGTTGCACCTGCATAGCGCACGATAATGGACTTTTTGTAACTTGAATATGCCATTGCATCCTCTTCCACTATTTTGCCTTATGACAAGTTTATTTTCATGATGCAGCGCGGGAGGACGTTTGCTACCCGAGTTTTATGGGACAGAATCTGAGTACCCTTATCAGCACCTAGTAGAGTTTGAGTTAACTTGCAAAATGTTTTTCTCTCATGCTAGAGCTGACGATTCTACTAGACTGAATTTATTTCTTGCTACTTTACAGGATAGGGCACGGCACTGATTTGGTTTCATTCTATGAGACCTCACTCTATCACTAATTATACTGATATGGAGCGTGAATTTCTGTATGCGTTTTGTCCCTCACAGAGAACTCAATTTTTGCAGGAACAGATTCTTAATTTTGTGCAGTAGGATGATGGGATATTTCGGGCTTGCTGGGAGCGATTTAAGGATCTGCTAAGTACTTGTCCACATAACGGGTTTGACTTATGGAGGTTGGTTGATTGTTTTAATATTGCTCTTACCCCTGACTGCAGGAACTTTGCCCAAACCATGTCTACTGAAGAACCTATTAGCAAGGATCTAGATCAAGTATTATCATTCTTTAATTACTTAGCTGATAATGTCCCACAGTGCAACACAGGATACACTCAGACACCCATGACTGCACACCCTATCAGCACAATTAGTGGTGGTGATGCATATGAACCACCAAACTACCCAGATATTCCTCCGCCTCAATACCAGCCACAATAGATCCCTAGGAGCTGTACGGCGTCAGAATTTCTGGAGGATAGCATAACACAGATGGCGAACATGCTCCAGCAGTTCATGTAAACTCAAGTCAATCATAATAATGAATTTTGGGACATCATTAATGCTATAAGTACGCAGTTGGACATCTTAAAAAATGAAGAATTTCCTGTGGAACCTCAGCCTAGTCCTCAAGAGTACTAGCCGCCACACCAAAAAATACACGATGTTTCTCTTGAGACAGCAGAGACCACCACTACTTCAAGAAGCAAGAAAGAATTTCCCCAACCTGAGATGCTCATCGTCGGACAACCAGTTATCCCAGCACTAGAAGTCACGGTTGAACCAGAAGAGGTCAAAGAAAAATCAGAGGAAACGGGCCGAGAAGTGGAGCAGTTAGTTGATGAGGAGACTAATACTCATATGGAGTACCAACCTGTGGTACCTCATACTCCGAGCTCAAAAACCATGAAACCGCACTCCCGCCTGAATCAGACGTTAAGGAGCCTAATGTGGAGGCAGACTCTTACAATGGTATGATGATATGTACACCCGATAAAAAGGTTGACCAGTCTGGTGAGCATATAATTTTCAAAGAACCAGGTAAAACCTTTAATGTTAATGCTTTTGAAGAACTGTAGGTAATTATTCCTTTCACTTTCTCTCAACTGTTAGTTCGTAAAGAAGCAAATTTCCTGGACATGATGTTAAATAATGACCCTTTCTTGTCAACATATGAGGGTCGATCTACACACATATTGTTTGGTATTTTAATGCGTATTGATTTATTCGAGGCTAATTTTGTTGCAGGCATGAAAACTAATCGATTATGGAAGCTCAAATCTGGAGAACCGCCGGTGCAATTTATAGACTTGCGACCACCAGACGAAATTCCTCCAGAGCCTCCGCCAGACAATTGTGATGTTTTTCTTTTCGTTCTTGTCTTTTTATTTTATCTTATTTTATTTTTAGTTAGTTTTCAGGTCTATTTTCTCGTAGTTTAGTCCTTCTTTTCCATTATCCCATCACTCAGGTACGCTTTACTTTTCCCATGCACAGTCTTTTCTACTTCTCCTATGCTTTCACATTGAGGACAATGTTCCACTTTAGTGGGGGGGGGGATGAGCATTCGCATGTGATACTGTGCACGTACATGTACCGGGTTTTATATAAAAAAAGAACAAAAAAAATAAACAATAAAAAAAATCAAAAAGAAAAAGAGAAAGAAAGAGGAGCACTAAGGAATTATACTACACTATGCCATGCTAACATTGACCCATACCCTTCACATACTTGCGTATAACTTACAAATTGCACGCTTGAGTCAATTATGCGTAGTTTTTCTTTATATGATTTTATGACTCCATGAAGAATCGATTGGTAGTAAATTTGTGTTAATTTGGCTATATAATTTCATGTATTTACATGACATCTCACGAGGTTAAATAAAAACATTCACGTGATTCATTGCATGTAGGGTTTCCTGTGAGCACTGAGAGAACACCCGTGACGACTATGACACCTTGTGAGGTATTGTTGAGCCAATTATCATTCTTTTGAGTTTGTGATGTCAGTTCAGAGTTCATGAAACTCAACTTTCCTTCTTTTTTTCTGGATATCCTTTGTACACTAGTCTATGTTTTGCTTTGCTAGCCTAGAGGTGACACCTAATGGGGAGATAGAAACCTAGGTCTTGTAACCTACTCAATATGTGAAGGCTGAGCCATCCCTAGAGATAGACTTAATTCATGGAGCCCTATTTGAGTTCAATTCCCATTTATGGTATGAATATTACAAAAGAAGTGTTAATATTGTCCTTATTGCTCAAGAAAAGACAAAAAATAAAGAATGAGTAGAAAAAAAGAATAAGCAATACACATGCGCATGAAATGAAATGTCAATGCCGACCCAAATACATATCACAAAAAATTAAGGACGACACATATTTTCCACATATGAAGGTGCTTCAACCGGTTAATGCCTCAGATGTATTCATGACAAGTTTATGAATAAGTTGATCTAGGGTGGTCTCAGTTGGATGTAGCGAGTAGGTGAGAAGATGCTAGGGTGAAGAACCCAACACTTCACAGATAGGCTAGATCCTTTATAGACTAGTCCACTCCATATACTTAACGTTTGTTCCTTTTAATATATGGGATGTTTGATCATGGCACTCTTCCTCACATATGACGAGTGAACCCATTTTCTTTGAGTGTTTTTGCGGGTATACCAGTTAGGCAGAGTCTAAGCAACCGTTCTATAGGTGTCCACTAGTATCCTAGGTGTACTGAGTCACACACATCACACACGCCTCGAGAGTTTATCTTTCTATACTCGAACTTATATGACTGCATTAACTCTGAAATGTGCCACTAATTAACTTTATGTGAATATAATGTTCTTGAATGACATTTGAATGATGAAACTTGCACGATGACGTACTTCGAAGTTGTGTGTATTTAATATGAACAAGCCTGTGCGAAATTCAGTTATACTCTTGTATGTGAAATGGTATGATTGTGTCACACGTGCATTGATTTCATGATCACTGGAGTTTGTAGTTGTAGGCACTATCCTGAAATTCATTAACGTCATTTTCTAGAGACTAGCAAAATGTTAGTTAGGGGGTGTGATTAGGCATCAAAACTACGTAATTGGGCACTTTGATCCGGTCTCTACGGCTTATATTTTTAATTAAGTGTCCAAATTTGTCCAATATTTTAATAAAGTGCCAAAATTATCATTCTTGAGTTTTATTGTGCAATTTATGAATTTTTGGTAATATTTTATCGCAAGAAAATTCCCGAGAACCAAAACCAACACCTGTTCGAATTTCATGCATAACTTTTCCATCCAAACTCCGATCAATATGATTCAAATTTTTGGAGAAATAATAAAGGATTATCTACAACTCTTGTGTTTTGAGTTTTGGGAGACATGAGCTCTATAAGGGTCAAATTTGGTGTTGAACATAGAACGAAAAAATGAAAAAGAAAAAAAGAAAGAATATATATTAAATGGGCTTTGATTTGACCCGGCCATGCAGCTGGGTCAGGTCAACCAGACAGGTCAGGTGATTGGATCTTAGGGCTTTACCCCTCTCCCCTTTTTATTCTCCTTTTGTTTCCCTTTCTCTTCCCTATTGGGTGCTGCCCCAGTGGAGGCCTTCTTCTCCTTCTTCTCCTATTATCTTCTCTTCTTCTTCTTCTTCTTCTTCCCCTTCTCTTTTCTCTTTACTTTGATTTATTCTCATCTTTTCTCTCTCTCTCTCTCTCTCTCTCTCTCTCTCTCTCTCTGTTTCTAATTGTTTGCTTTTTCTTTCCCTAAGCTCTGCAAACCCAAGACTCAATCCTCCCTTCTCTTCCTATCCTCTACTTCTTCCTTCAGTCTTGCATTCCAACTAGCAGCTCTGCACTTCCACGGCACATAGCAGCACCAACACAGACCTGAACACAGCACCACACGACAACTTCCAATTTGCTGCAACACCGTCCACATAGCAGCAGCCATGAGCCACCAGCAGGCCAACCCGAGGCCTCTCCATGCACTGCCCCAGTTCCTTCATCTGTTGTAATCTGAGGACCATCTCTACAGCAGTCCACAACGCACGGCCAGCCTCCACAGCTCCATGGATCTCTCTCTCTCTCTCTCTCTCTCTCTCTCTCTCTCTCTCTCCCTCTCTCTCTTTATCTTTTTCTTAATTTATTTCCTTCTCTTTTCCTTTCTCTTAGTTTTTTTTTTCTTTAGTCTTATTACTATTTGCTTGAACAATAGTTTAAATTGCTAAAGTTTCTTTCGGACTTGACTACCTTTGGGATTTTTATTAAAGTGAGAGTTTTTATGGTAATGTTTTTATGGTAATGTAATTACGCTCTTTATTTTTACTATAGTGTTCATTTATTTATCTATTTGTCTTTATCTTAGAAATTAAAGTAGTTACCTTTTAATTCTTGATTGAAGTTCGATTAGTCTAGGGTTAGTCTTACCAAAGTTTTCATTTTTATTGTGTTCCATTACCGTTTGCGTATCTTAAATTGTGATGTTGGTTCGTAATTTTTGGTTCATGTTAAAGATTTGGTTTTTATTGCGTGCATGTGTGTTTGGTTGAGTTTCCTTTCCTATGTGTTTTAATTCCATGTTTAAAGTTCCCATTTTTAGTTAATGTGCTCCGATGTTTCCTCGAGTAGACTAGGGTTTCCATTTTTGCTCGTTAATTCAGTGCGTGTTAGTTTTAGGATTGAAATTGTATGTTGTTTTAATTGGTCAAAAAGAATCTCAACAAATTCAAAATCCTGAATCTAAACTGAGTTCAGTACCTTTTTAATTTCAATTGGAAGAACGTAAAATCTGAGATTAAAAGCATTCCCTAAGGA
The DNA here is from genome assembly GCF_029873635.1 of Malania oleifera. Classification (NCBI taxonomy): domain Eukaryota; kingdom Viridiplantae; phylum Streptophyta; class Magnoliopsida; order Santalales; family Ximeniaceae; genus Malania; species Malania oleifera. Next base: position 58,480,757 of record NC_080418.1, read on the forward strand.
GACGATCTAACCCTTGGGCTTAATATTTCGCGCCGACTATCAATCACGACCTCGCGCCGAATATTTCATACATATCATTATGAATAATAAATCAATTATCATGTATTTTCAACATCATTTTGTATTGTAATAATTCATATTCCTGAAAACATGCTTCATTCATAACATAGTCAAATCATAATACTTCTCACGTAAAGTGATATTCATGCCAAACATTTGCTATATAAAACCATACATTGTATTCTAAAATCATAATTTCTGGCATTTCATACAAACATATACATTTCAATATAATAGCAGTATTTTCCCAAATGTGCATTTCCTTCGTAATATACAAATATAATAATGTTTTCTTGAAAATTAATTTACCGATAAATAATAATATTATGTATGGAAAATAACTACTTTAGTTTATTCCCTTACCTGGTACTGAAAAGAATTCCCCCCCTAAAAACCTACTCGTTCTGCACCCGCAAGGTTCCTCGAGCAACACGCTAAAACCAACAACTCGCAGAATTAAACTTCGGTATTTTTACGTGAATATCATTTCCTATAATTACAGTAGGACCAAATTTGGCATAAAAAACCTTACCTCAACTCAGGGATGAATTTGAACTCGCTTCCATCAACAATCCGCTCCGATAGATTTGGTGAGAACTTTGCGAGGAGCGTCATCGTGGCCTCAGATCATTGATCCTACGAACGACGGAGCCAAAATCCAAGAGAGAGGAGAGAGAAATTGAAGGGAGAGAGAGAGAGAGAGAGTATGATTTTTCTTAATTTACTACATTTAAATCCGGGTTTTTGCTATTTATAGGGTCAGATTAGTCGACAAGACATGTCACCTAGTCGACGAGTCCTGTAGAAAGTTTGTGGACGAACCTACACCTTCGTCGATGAATTTTAGATTTTCCCAAAAATCTTCTCTCGGTATCTTCTCGTCGATGAAACTTGTCTTCGTCAACGAGGCCTTATTGTACCCTCGTAGACAATTCCCTTGTGTTTGTTGACGAGGACCTAATAAATTCCCGCAGTTATTACTCCCAAAGTGCAATGTCGCATTCATCGACGAATTCAACTGCCTCCTTTTGTTTCTATTTCCATTTCCCTCCTTCTTTATTATTTAAATACCATTATTCTTCGGGTCGTCACATTCTCCCTTCTTAAAATTTCATCCTCGCAATTTACTATTCATAAAATTCATCATCCCTTATTAGGAAAAATGGTCTACTTATTTTATTACTTACCCTCACTTATGGAGGAGGAATACCGTGGTTACATTTCAAGTCTTGGGAGATTACATATACGAAAAGAAAATTTTCCCAAAAACTAAAATACCACTTACTAAATAAAACATTACATGTACCTGCAAAAGAAACATTGCAATACTCACATTTCTTAATCACATATGGACTTCTTGAAACAATTGTGGGTACTTCTGTCTAATCAGCTCCTCGAGCTCCCAAGAAGCCCCTTCTATTGCACGATTCCTCCATAGAACCTTTACTAGAGGAACTTTCTTATTTCGTAGTTCCCGTTCCTTCCTGTCCAGAATCTGCACTGGTACCTCCTCATAGACTAGTGAATCACTGAGCTCTAACTCACCATAACTAATAATATGAGAAGGATCTGGGACGTATTTCCTCAACATAGATAAGTGGAATACGTCGTGCATCTTGGATAGTGTAGGTGGCAAAGCTAGCCTATAGCCGACCAGCCCCACTTTCTTTAAAATCTCAAACAGACTGATAAACCTAGGGCTAAGTTTACCCTTCCTACCAAACCTCATAACTCCTTTTAACAGAGCTAACTTCAAAAATACATGGTCGCTAATATCGAATTTTAAATTCCTACAGCGATTATTGGCGTAACTTTTTTGTTGGCTTTGAGTTGCACTGATTCTATCCCTAATGAACCAAACCTTATTGTACGCCTGCTGTACAAGCTCTAGTCCCACAAGTTGTAACTCACCTATCTCATCCCAATATAATGGAGAATGGCATTTTCTACCGTATAGAGCTTCAAACGATGTCATGCCAATAATGGACTGGTACTTGTTATTATACGCGAACTCTACTAGCGCATGAACTAAGTCCAACTACCCCCAAAATCTAGTACACATGCTCAGAGCATATCTTCTAATATTTGTATCATCCTCTCAGTATGCCCATCTAACTGAGGATGGAATGTCATACTAAACAATAGCTGAGACCCTAAAGCTTCCTGCAAACTTTTTCAGAACCGTGAAGTGAAACGCGGGTCTCGATCTGACACAATAGATACAGGCACTCCATGAGAACGAACTATCTCCTGAATGTAAATCTTTGCTAAATGGTTAAGGGAATAGCTTATCTTGATAGGGAGAAAATGGGCGGTCTTAGTCAGCCAGTCTACTATCACCCAAATCACATTTTAGCCATTGATATTGATGGTAGCCCTGAAACGACGTCCATGGATATATGATCTCACTTCCACTCTGGGATAAATAATGGCTGCAACTGACCTGCTGGCCTCTCATGCTCAGCTTTTATCTACTGGCACGTCAAGCATTGGGCTACATACTCGGCAATCTCTCTCTTCATACCACACCACCAGTAAAACTCTTACAGATCCCTGTACATTTTTGTACTGCCGGGTTGAACCGTATACAAAGATTTGTGAGCCTCCTCCAAAATGATCTTCCCAATGTCAGTATCGGCAGGAACACATAGTCTGGAACAAAACCGCAAAGCTCCATCGTCTGCAGTACTAAATTCCTTCCCCTAACCACTCAGCACTCTGTCCATCACCTCTACTAATTCTAGGTCTTCTTTCTAGGCAGCTTTTATTCTTTCCTGTAGAGTAGGCTATACCACTAGGCTAGCGATACATACTGGAGGATTACTCCCAATAAATTCAATGTCGAGTCTCTTTAGATCTATCAGGATTCCCCAGACTTCCTACTTAGTGCATCAGCTACCATGTTTGCTTTCCCTAGGTGGTAATTGATAGTACAATCAAAATCCTTAATCAACTCTAACCACTTTCTATGCCTCATATTCAATTCCTTCTGAGTGAAGAAATACTTTAAATTCTTATGGTCAGAGAAAATCTCACACTACTTGCGTACAAGTAATGCCTCCAAATTTTTAATGCGTATACGACTGCAACTAATTCAAGATCGTGAGTAGGGTAGTTCTTTTCATATTCTTTTAACTATCTGGACACATACGCTTCTACCGTACCATGATGCATCAATACACAGCCAAGTCCTTTAAAGGATGCATCACTGTAGATAGTATAACCCTTATTCCCATACGGGATGATCAGTACTGGCGCTGTGACTAGCCTCTACTTCAATTCCTGAAAACTCTGCTCATAGCTGTCCTACCATTCAAATATGGCATTCTTCCTAGTTAGTCGTGTCAGAGGCCCTGATAAAGCTAAGAATCCCTCAACGAAACGACGGTAATAACCAACTAACCCCAAGAAACTCCTGATCTCCTAGACATTCCTCGGTTTAGCCCAATTCACTACCGCCTTGATCTTACTAGGATCCACGAAAATTCCATCTCCTGAGATAACATGCCCCAAAAACACAACTTCCTTGAGCTAGAAGTCACATTTACTAAACTTTGCATACAACTTCTTCTCCCTGAGCATCTGCAAAACCTGCCTAAAATGTATCTCATGCTCCTCATAGCTCCTCGAATAGACCAGCACATCATCAATAAAAACAACCAAAAATTAATCTAAATATGGATGACAGATCCTATTCATCAAATCCATAAATATTGCAGGAGCATTCGTCAAGCCAAATGGCATAACCAGGAACCCATAATGCCCATACTTGGTCCTGAAAGTCATCTTCAATACATCCTCTACTCTCACCTTTACCAGATGAAAGCTTGACTTGAGGTCGATCTTAGAATACACCCGTCTACCCTAGAGCTGATCAAACAAATCATCTATATGGGGTAGAGGATACTTGTTCTTGATGCTCACTTTATTAATCTCCTTGTAGTCTATGCACATTCTCATAGACCCATCTTTCTTCTTCACAAATAATGCTGGAGCTCCCCATGGAGATACACTAAGTCATATGAAACCCTTATCAAGTAAATCCTATAACTGATCTTTCAGTTCTACCAACTCTGCTAACGTCATTTGGTACGATGCTTTAGAGATCGGCATTGCACCTAGAAGCAGATCAATGGAAAAATCTACCTCACGATCAGGTGGCAAACCCAACAATTCATCTGGAAACACATCAATAAACTCCTTTCCTACTGGCGTATTAGTGAGCTTTATTTCATTGCCTGTTGTTTCCTTTACGAAGGCCACAAATCCCTGACAACCACTCAAAAGTAGTCTCCTCGCCTAAACGGCTAAAATAATCTGGGGTAGAGATTGCAATCGTGACCCTATAAATCTAAATTCTGGTCTTCCTGGCAGTCTAAAAATTACTTCTCTCGCATGGTAGTCTATGCTAGAAAAATTAGCTGGTAGCCAATCCATGTTGAAAATAATATCAAACCCAAGCATGTCTAGCACTACCAAATCAGAAGATAGAATCCTCCCCTAAACATCAATTGGACAACCATGGAGTACCCTACTACATCTCACCACTGACCCGGTCGGTGTAGTCACTAATAATTCAAAGTCTAAAGATTGTGTTTCAGCCCCACATAATTTAACACATTCCACATGCGCAGCCCATGAGTCAAAAAGTGCAATAGCTTTAAATGAAAGCATTTTTGTAATGACCCGAAGAATAATAGCATTTAAATAACAATGAAGGAGAGAAAAAAAAATAGAAACAGAAGGAGGCAGTACACTTCGTCGACGAATATAGGGATTCGTTGATGAAGGTCTTCAGGATCTCGTTGACAAGGTCCCATTTCGTCGATGAGAAAATACCGAGCGAAGGTTTTGGGCTACTTTGAATTTCGTCGATGATGGGCAAGGTTCGTTGACAAATTTACTAAAGGACTCGTCGATGAGGTGACGTGTCTTGTCGACAAATCTGGCCTTATAAATAGTGAAAACTCATATTTTTATCATATTTTCAACTTTCTCTCTCTCTCCTATGGTCTCTCTCCCTTCCCTCTTCGATTTCGGCCCCACCACTCACCAAATTGACGATCCAAAGCCACCACGATGCTTGTGGCAAAGTTTTCTACACATCTGCTGGAGCGAATCGTTGGTGAAACGAAGTTAGATTTTATCCCAAATTCAAGGTAAGGCCTTTTAGTTTGTTTTTGGCCTTATGATAGTTATAAGAAATGATATAGGCAGAGAAATACTGATATTCTGTTATGGAAAATGTTGTTTTCAGGGTGTTATGTAGGAGGCCCTGCGGGGGTTTGGCCAGTATACCGTAGGGGCTTTCTGGTCTTCAGGTAAGGGAAATATACTATACTAAGAAATTTTGAAATATTATATAGTTTATTAAATTATGAAAATTATGTATTAAAGTATGGCGTGGCTTGAGAATATGAATATAGTACGGAGATATATTTTATGAATTTAAGTACCATGATTTTATGAATTTCAGTACCATGATTATACGAATCTCAGTACCATGATTATACGAATTTCAGTACTATGATTATGCAGTTATTAGTGTTATGATTATACAGTTTTCAATATTATGGCATATGAATTATAGTTGTAGTTTACGCAACATCATGGTTATTACAGTTATTTCAGAATCATGGTAAATCAGATAGTTGTATATAGAGATATATTATTTAGTATCAGACCCTGTTGGACTATACAGTTACAAAGCACGGTACCGTTGCTACAAATATTTATGTTATGAGTTCAACCACCTATTTAGATAATACGTGCTAGTAGGTCGATCACCTAAGCCCTTGATGTGGACAGGCTCCCCATCAGATATGGGTTGAGGTGGGCGAATCAGACCGATGGAGTATAGTGATTTACCCTGGTCGGCCAACCAGTGTAAATCCAGCCTACGGGCCACACAACCCTGTCACGAGGGGTTAAATCATGACACACAGTTATCCACAGGGAACATTTTCAGTTACTATTACATATGTACAAATTTGCAGAGGGAACATACTTACGTATACTGGAAGTACTTTGAATAGTAATCTTCAATACTGTAATGTTAAGCAACATGGAAGGGGGTGGTGGATTTTATCACTTGATATTTAGTTATACATGACTATATGAAAACAGATTTTAATAATATTGTAGCTCATTTGCCACACAGTAGTAATAGCATATTTCGTCTTACTGAGCATTGGCTCATCTCAGTGTTGAATCATTTTTCAGGTGATCTAGGTTAGCGAGCAGACCAAGCTCGCACATAGAGGGGCTTTAGTAGTGCCCTGTCAGTGAAGTGAGTATTGTGGAGGATTTTTGTATGTCCCACTATAGTTGAGGGTATTTTGGGAAAAAAAAATATATGTGTTTATTTTTGGGAAACATGTTAGTACTCTGGTATTGGTATTGTATATATATTTACATATGGTTATGTCTATGTGATTTCTGCTTCTCGCTACTTAGGCTAATGATTGGGCTTATCCCAGTATGGTATCAGAGCACGTATAATGTTATTGTATAAAAAAAATTAATATCCAGATAATTAAGAAGGTCGTTACAATATTAATCGTACTTGCCACCACATTCCTGGCTGTCTTAGCATCACCCGGCGTCAAAGCAAAATCCTGGCTGGGGCTATATTCCGCTGTTCGCCTCCACGTGGCGCCTGGTAGCCTCCTCGAGTAGGTCTTGAAGCATAAGCAGCACCAATCTGAGCCTGACAGTCCCTTATCATATGTCCTGGCTCCCCACACCTGTAGCAAACAACTCGCCCAGCACGGCACTGCCCCAGGTGTCTCTTCCCACAGGACAGGCAAGCTGGAGATGGCTCCACACCCTGGAAACCGCGATTCCCGGTCTCCTATCTCCGATTTCTATAATAACCACCTCTCTTCCACGAATCATGGCCGACTCCCTACTGGGAACTGGAAGGTGCAGATCTCTTCTTCTGCCTCTGCTCCTCAACCTCCAACCGCTCCCTAATCTCCACTATAGTGGCTCTATCCACCAGCTCAGCAAAATCCTACAACTTTAGTATCGACACCTGCTTATAAATTTCTTTCCTCAGACCTCTCTCAAACTGTCATACCTTCTTTGCTTCATCTGGTATGATATACGGGGTGAAGTGGGATAACTTAATAAACCTCGCCACATACTGCTGTACGATCTACTATCCCTGCTTTAGATTCAGGAACTCCTCAATCTTCATTTCCCTGGAAAAGGCTGGAAAATATCTGTTGAAGAATGTCTCCTTAAACCACTCCCATGTCATCTCCACAGTTACCATTCTCTGCTGCTCTAAGATTTTCACCGCCAACCACAATCTCTTGGCCTCCCCAGTCAGTCTGTAGGTAGCAAATAGCACCCGCTGCTTCTCTAAACATTGCAGCATCGCAAATATTTTCTTTACCTCCTGTACCCAATTTTTAGCAACTATAGGATTTGTTCCTCCTGAGAAAGCCAGAGGATTCATTTTTATGAATTTCTTTATCGAGCTATCGTGGACTACCGATGGACCCCCCTGTTCCCTCGAGCTCCAGGCAATATGAGCCATGACTTACTGTGCCACACTGCGTAAAACTACATATGAATCACTTCCTGCAGCGCCTGAGGGTCCACCCCCCTCATTCCCACTAGCGTGGGCACTACTGCCGCTAGGGTCCATCCTAAAAAACAAACAACTTAATTCAGAACCTCTTCACTATACATATCACCTAACTAATATAGTATATGTTCCTAATTAATTCATCTCTCAAAATCTTAATTCAAGGTTCAATCTTGCAACCTAGACATCCAACCCGATGATAGTTCACCATGACTTTCCTGAAATCATCACCCTAGGAAAATCACACAAACCACCACTGAAGTTCAGCATCTAGACTATAAAACCAAACGTCAAATCCCCTTATCCTATACTCTGTATTATTACTGCTGCACTCTAAAGTCTACAGAACCTAATATCCTAGGCTCTGATACCAAACTGTAATGACATGCTTATCTTAATATAAAATGAAACATAATAAATAAAATAGTCAACCCGAACCCGTGGGTAGCAGGGACACCTGTCATACACAGCGGAACCTAGGCAGCAGTAAATGTAAATCACAACCATCAACCAATAATTCATAATACTAGAGTCTATTACATCTCCAAAATACTATAGTTATATATATACAATCTCCAAAATATCAAAATAAACCTAGGATCTTATAACAAAAATCTTCTGATATAAGATCAGAACTTAGCAGGGAAGCTCAACTCACTAAGCAGCAGCCATGACCAGCCGGTCCCCCTGGGTTTCCCAAAAATCATTTAATGTTCAAGGATGAGACACTTCTCAATAAGATAAAATAAACTAAATACAGCAGTGTGGCAACATGAATACTTAATGATAATATAGATATACAGTACAATCTTCATACCAAAAAACATTCATCATTTAATAACTGCAAAAATGTATACTTTCTTATTTTTAATACATCATACTAATCATAACTGTTTGGTATAGCTAATAATACTGAAAACATAACCAGGATGAATAACTAGCTAATGTCATGCAATACCCCCAATACGGGTTATGTAGCCCCGAAGGCAGGACCTGACAATGGCTGGTCGACCACTGCCGAATCAAAAATGTCTGTAAGTACGATAGGTCCACCACACCTTGGTCCATACTACCAGGTGGACGTCTACTCTCTTCATTGAAAGCCACATCGATTATCCATCTCCCACCCCCTCATGGGGTGGTTAGCACCAATCTAATCATAGATATCTGAACTATAAGCTACGATACCGTGCTCTTAAACATAACTAAACTAACATCCGGGTTCTGATAACTTATAATACATGATAATAGCATTTAACTTAAATGGATTGATAACATTTTTTATAATTTCACAAATACGACCTCGCGCCAAACATTTCATAAATACGGCCTCGCATCGAAATCATACGTAAAACACGGCCTCGCACCGGCTATCAATCACGGCCTCACGCTGAATATCTCGTACATATCAATATGAATAATAAATCAATTATCATGTATTTTCAACATCATTTTGTACTGTAATAATTCATATTCCTAAAAACATGCTTCATCCATAACCTAGTTATATACTTCTCATGTAAAGTAATATTCATGCCACACATTTGCTGTATAAAACCATACATTGTATTCTAAAATCATAATTTTTGGCATCTCATACATACATATACATTTCAACATGATAGCAGTATTTTTCCAAATGTGCATTTCCTCATATATAATACATGTTTTCCTAAAAATTAATTTACAAATAAAGAATAATAATTTGCATTGAAAATAACTGCTTTAGTTTATTCCCTTACCTGTTACTGAAAAGAAAATCCCCCTAAAAACCTACTCATTCTGCACCCATAGAGTTCCCTGAGCAACACCCTGAAACCAATAACTCGCAGAACTAAACTTCGATATTTTCACATGAATATCATTTCCTATAGCTACAGTAGGACCAAATTTTACATAAAAAGTCTTACCTCAACTTAGAGATGAATTTCAACTTGCTTCCACCAATGATCCGCTCCTGCAGATTTGGAGAGAACTTCCCCACGAGCATTGTGGTGGCCTTAGATTGTCAATCCGGCGATCGACGGAGCCGAAATCAAAGAGAGAGGAGAGAGAAATCGAAGGGAGAGAGAGAGAGAGAGTATGATTTTTCTTAATTTACTACGTTTAAATCTGGGATTTTTCTATTTATAGGGTCAGATTCGTCGACAAGACACGTCACCTCGTCGATGAGTTCTGTAGAAAGTTCATCGATGAACCTTCACCTTCATCAACGAATTTCATACTTTTCCAAAAAACCTCTTTCGGTATCTTCTCGTCGACGAAACTTGTCTTTGTCGACGAGGCCCTCTTGTACCCTCATCAACGATTCCCCTGTGTTCGTTGACGAGGACCTGGTAAATTCCCTTAGTTATTACTCCCAAAGTGTAATGCCATCGACGAAGTCTGCTGCCTCTTTCTATTTCTATTTCCATTTCCTATCCTCTTTATTATTTAAATACCATTATTCTTCGGGTCGTCATAGAGCATGATATTGAAAAGTCATATTTAAGCATTGAAATTAGGAATAGCTTCCCAAGAGGGGGGGTGAATTGGCTTTTAAAACTTTGTTTTTAGTTTCTTTTAGAATTCTTAAACTTATTTTATTTCTTTTAACCAATTCATGACTTATTTGTTTAATTTGTTAAGCACTCAAGAACTTAGTTTCTTTATTTAATATTTAACCATACAAACACCCAATCATTCAACCAAACCAATGAACCATAATTAGAAAGTAAACAAACAAGCCAATACACAACACTTATGCAATATAAAAACTAAAGATGGTTGTTTGTTTATATTACCCAAATTTGAACCAAACCCTATAGTGAATGAGAATTTATGCTTGCTGATGTAAAGCCCTGTATAGATGAATCCAATCACTCTTTCCAAATATTTAGAACTCAAATAAACTCTTAGTAAATTTATCTTTGGGATGTTAACTAAGTAACGTACTCCCATATGATTTCCGCAAGATATGGTGTAACCAACGTACTCCCTTTCAGTTTCCGCAACCCACAAATTTAAACCTTAAGTTTCTTTGATTTCCAAATATATGTAGTTTATATGATTTTCAAATTTAAACCATCCACGCAATTTAAATATGCACTGAAAATAAAGAATAAGGAAAGAGGGAGTGAGACGAAGATTTTTATGAGGTTTAACTTCAACACAACCTATGTCCTCACCTTTGGCAAACCACCAAAGGATTCACTAAACCTGTTCCATTGATGGGTGGAACAAACCTTTACAACACTCCTTTTGCTAAGGCTAAAGCCCGCCTTCTCCAAACGATGTCCCCTCGTTCGGTCATTCCTTAACTAGGCTAGAGCCTGCCTCTCTAAGTAATATCCCCTTGCCTAACCAACGATCCAAACAATCCTTGGACTCATCAATCTACAAGAAAAATAAAAAGAATAGCTGTGTACAAGAAACACTCTCTAAAAAGAGCAACTTAGTACAAGTTCAGCACTATAGACTTCAATGTAAAATATCAATATGAAATAGAATGAAGCTCAAGTGTAGAATTCATCAATATCATTCTTAGATGAGGATAAAGCAGTAGGAATTCATAGGAGGAATAATTAGCACTTCAGAATATCTTAGCAAAAGAGTTTTGCAATGAGCGAGCAAGAGAACTTGTAAGAACAAGAGTGCTTTCAGCTTTCTCAAACATATTTTTCAATTCTTGGATATATTTTGATTTGCAAAACCATGTATTTATAGGCTTTCAATCTTGTTTCCATATTGTAAAAGTTTCCTCAGAGATTTTCCCAAGTTGTTAGAAAATTTGGAGCTCAAAACGGCTATATTTTAAAATATTAGAATTTAAAAATTTGCCCATTGAATAGTGTTCAAATCTCTGAAGAGTCAAGTTCAGTCATCTAAAGTTCCTGAAACCCTTTAAAAAATGAACTAGACACAGGGTCAAATGTCTAGAGAGAGGATTTAGATGTCTGAAGTGTCTCATTCAGTCATCTGAACAGCTACTGCCTGTTTTAGTTTTGTCTAAAAAATCTTCAGATGTCTGAGGTGTCGAGTTCAGATGTTTGAAGTGGTTCTGTGTGCCATTCAGAAAGCTGAAGTGCCTCTCGCGAACAGTGTTTAGATGTTTGACAGCAGTGACCTCGCTTCAGTGTTTTGGTCAAAACCTTTTGTGTATAACTCCATATTAGGTGTTCTTGGTGTAAAAAGAAAGCTAAAAGACAATCATAAAACTTTCATGTTGAACACATTTTAAAATAATGAGATCTTGATAGTGAAAAATTCACCTCAATGCGGATGTATAAAAATTGACAGCATTTAGGAAAACTCTTTTTGGTGCTTTTTCATTCCAAAAATAATTCTAACATTTTTAAAATAATTTTTGACCTTATAAAAATATTTTCTAGGTATTTTAGAAGGTATCTAGGTCTAAGAAGTTAACCTAAGAGCTTCAAAATATTTCAAACGATATTTTAAACATTAAAGCACTTACGTGAGACTTCTAAGACATTAACATTTTAGGTTCTTGAGTCTTCATGCTTTGTCCTTGGATTGAGTCCATCTTTTTTTCAAGCTTCCATATTCTTTGGGCTTTGTCACTTTGCCTTTCTTTGGATTTTTTGACTTTAATATTCCTTGACTTTCAACAACTCATTCATGTCCTTATATTCTTCAAGGTTTAATATATCATCTTTAAATCCATGCTTTGACTCATTTAAGCTTCATTTGATCCTCGTGAGCACTTTGACCTTGCTTTATCCTATATGAGCCCTGAAACATCATTACTTACACAAATACATTAAATTTGTGTAATAAGCATTGAGCAATAAGCATGATTGATCGTGAAACTACAAATAGTTAAAATAATGCTTATGGTGAGGGGAAGTAGAATAGTGCCAGTTGTAAGGGGGAGAATTTTTTTTTTAATGCTTACTCATATTTTTTACTCTTCATTTGTCATCATAAAAAAAGGGGATATTGTTGGCCTAACTGGGTTTTTAAATATTGTTTTGATGATAATAAAATGAAGGATATTTTAACATGTGTTGTTGAGTGATTTTATTTCAGATCTAGGTAAAAGAACACTCTCGTTTGATAAAATGAATATCAATGTCAATCTAGTGGAAGCACCTCAGAATATTGAAGCAATGAACGACAGATGAAGAGGTTAAAGGTAAAGCAAATCTTTAAGTCAAAAGTGAACCTCGAGAGGCTGAAGGACTTAGTGATTAAGGAGACCATGCTTAGAATGAGTTTTGTAAGTACTTCAAAGTTAATGCTATTTAGATATGTGAAGCTCCTTAAGAACCAAAGACCTGGAGATCATTTTTTGAAAAACTCTTAAAAATGTTATTTAAATATTTCAATTAAGTTTTTCAAGTAAACTAGAGTTTTAAAGAAATCAAAAATTGGAAAATGTTTGAAAATGAGGTCTGCCTAGCCAACTAACCAGTTTTGAACGTGGTTTAGTCAGCTGACTAATAGATAAACTTCAGAAAAGTTAACTGACCAACCAACTAACTCAAATGAACTACAAAGGCCTAGCCGACTGACACTGCCCAGCCGACTGATTAATTTGAACGTGGTTCAGTCAACTGACTGACAATTAATCTGAATTAATTTTTGAAAGTCAGAATGGTGTCAGCCGCCTGTCTAACCGACTGACTAATGCAAAATTGACCCAGTCGAGTCGGTCAGTCTACTAACTTTGCAGGGAATTTCAAATTTCAAAAACGTGTGAGAAATCTTTCAAATTTAATTCTTTGCATTTATATTTTTTGAAATGTTGCCTAAATGGTCTGTATTAAATGAGGAATCTTTTTTTTTTTTAAAGTCTATAAATACCACCTTTGATTAATAAAAAAATTACACAAGACAAGAAAAAGAAGCCAATATATCAAACGATCAATATGCCAAGGCTATATATGATCCCTGCGCTAAAATTCTCCTAAAAGTTCCTTTTGCTCACAACATTTTGCTAGAGAAAAACTTTACGGAATTGGTGGATTGAAAAATAGGAGATTGGTTTTGAGTTGCATCTAAATTTTTATAAGAACCATTGGTGACTTGTAAATCTTTAAAGCTTCACATTTTCTATTTAGGTTTGGTATTTGAAGTACGATTTAGAATTTAATTTGTACAACCTGCTATGAATTTTGAGAGTGTTTTTGTATGCAAATCTATTTCTTTCATCTTGATCTTGGATGATTCAAAGGTTTGTTTAATCGTTGGACCAAGCATAAGTTGGTGCTTAGAGAGGTTTCCTTACCTAAAAAAGTGGGTAATTTTTGTAAGGTTTTTGTTCCACCTAGAAGGAACAAAGTATAGTACATTCCTTAGGTGGTTGACGTAAGGCGAGGACGTAGGCTCAGGTAAGCCGACCCTCGTAAAAGTGGTGGTGTCACTCTTTTTCCCTTGCTCTCTTTTAAATTTCAGCAAAGATATAACCTACATGGATGTTTTAATACTTTTAATAATAAACTAATGTGTATTGGAAATTAAGTAAACCCAAAGCCTAATTTGTTCTTGGGCTTGTGGAAACCGAAAGGGAGTACGTTGGTTAATCAATCTTTTGCAGAAACCGAAAGAAAGTGCATTGATTGGTTAGCATCCCAAAACCTATTAATTAGTTGAAGGTATAATTAAATTTTGATATTGAAAAAGTGCTTGGATGTCATTTTAATATTCACATTCAAAAGCCCACTATAGGAATTGCTTTTTCATATACTAGACCGCTAAATATTCCAAATTGATTTCTTGTTGTATGGTTGTTGTGCTTGAACAGTAAGTTAATTGATTATGTTTGTTGTGATTGTGGATTGATTAGAAGAAATAAGAGTTTGTGTAGATTTCCAAATTAAAAAAAAAATACAAAAAAAATCCTTAAAAGATTGTACAAAGGAAAAAAACTCTTAAAAAGGAACTAAGGAATTTTTAAATAACCCAATTCACCCCCCCCCCCTTTTGGGACTACACCTTAGGTTTCGAAAAGATTTCTCTTGTGAAGTTTCTTAATATCATGCTCACCCATATGCCATAAATGCATATGCTAGAAAATGGTACTGTCAGGCTCAGACTCTGTGGCTATAGCTCCACTTACAACCGTAGTACCCAACAGTGTGTATATATTCCCCGATACTTCTTCCCCTTCATCACGGTCAGATCGCCCTTGATTACTTTCATTACCCTACCTTCATATTTGTAGCTAAATCTATTAAAATCCAAGGTGCCCAATGAAACTAGATTCCTCCTAAACTCTCGTATGTGCTTAACATCACATAACGTCCTCACCACACCATCATATATCTTGATTTTGATATTCCCTGAAAGTTAAGGTGTAGTCCAAAGAGGGTGGTGAATTGGGTTTATAAAATTATTTTAAGCCATTTTGCAAATTCACAATCTTCTGTATACTTAGAAAACACACAAGAAATAAATGCTCAATTTAAACCAACCACAATCCACACTCAATATCAATCACAAACCAAATACCTTTAATAATACCAACCAATCAATCACACAATACTTAACCAATTGCTGCAGCACTTTTTATTTGAGTGTTTGCAAAAACTCAGTTTAAAGCCCTGTATGAATAAATATTTGTGCCCTTCTTTGAACAAAGATTTCTGAAAATGATTAATCAATGTACTCCCTTTAAGGTTTCCGCAAAAGATTAATCAACGTACTCTCTTAAATTAAAAGTTTTTCTCAATCTAAATTTTCAGCAACCTGCACTTAAACAAAATTTATATATATATATATATATATATATATATATGCTGAAATTTATAGAGTAAAGGTTAAGATATTTTTTACGAGGTTTGGCTTATCCCCAACCTATGTCCTCGCCTTAGGCAAGACCACCTAAGGATTCCACTAACACGTTCCTTTGCAGGTAGAACAAACCATTTGCAATCCCTCATTTAGGGTAGAGCCCCTTGTCTAAGCAATACCCCACGCTCGGTACAATGATCCAATGATCTGAACTGTCAAAGAAACAAAGAATCAAGAAAGAATTTCTTTTGTACAAGAGATGCTCTCAGATAGAGCTGGTTAGTACAATTAAAGCTCATCTAATATACTTCAAACAAATATCAAAAATAAATTGCATTGAAGCCTAAGAATTATTTCACTAGATTTCTTCTCTTGATAAGAATTAGAAATTCAGAGATTTGAACTCAGTGAAGGTTTATCAGAGACTTAGAATATCTCAGCAATTTAGAGTATGAAAGTGTGAGCAAGAGAGCTTTGTGCGAGAAAGAGCAATATGGCTTGAGAGTAGATTTTTCATTTCTTAGTACTGATTTGATTTGATAAATGATGTATTTATTGGCTCAAAAAGGTTTAATTCTTGTTGGCCAAGTTACTTGGAGTGTTTCCCATTCTTATATGAAGTTTGGGGCACAAGCAATATAAATTTGAATTTTAAAACTTTTAAAAAATATAGCCATTAACAGTGCTCAGGTGCTTGAGATCTCGGGGTCAGTCGCTTGAGGTTTTTGAACTCAAATAAATTTTCTACGTGAAATAAGGTCAGGTGCCTGAGGTTGCAAGGGTCGAGCACCTACGGCTACACTATTTCTTCAGACTTTCTTTAGGAAAATCTTTAGGCGCCTAACGTTAAAAGGTCAGTTCGCCTGAACAGTTCTAAATTCTGTTTTTTAGTTTAGTTTTCAAAAACTCTTAGTCATCTTGCTTTGTTACTTCAAAAATATTTTTCTAGGGTTTTCAAAATAAGGTCTCTATGTCCATAATAGCCCCTAATGAGCTTCAAAGTATTTCAAAATGATATTTGTAATTAAGTACTTACATAAGTCATCCTAAAGTCTTAAACACTCTAAGCTTGAACTCTTCATATATGTCCTTTCTTTGAATCCTTTTAGACTTGAGCTTGAGTCATCTTTTGGTTTTCACATGTTTTGAACATCTTGGTCCTCTTAAGCATCCTTTTGATCACTTTGTAGATGAAATGTGGCTTTATGGTACTAGTGATTTTGAACTTTCATTTCTTTGATCCGTTTGACCTTTGTCATACAAGGTGTCCTAAAATATCATCACTTAAACACAAACATGTTATTTTAACCTTTATTTTTTATCATTAGAACAAGGTTCAAATGCCATGTGAGGCCAACAATCTCCCATTTTTTTGACAATGACAGATAAGGAGCAAAGATGAGAGAAGCTTGATAACCCCCCCCCCCCCAACAATAAGCATGCCTTTTAACAAATATGAAAAAATGATGATTTCAAATATTAGTAAATTCAAAGCTCAATAAGTCAAAGTATATTGCAATATAGCTCATGTCAACATATATGCTTATGGTCTCATTCTTCTTATGTTCTCATTTTTCTCATTATGCTTATTTTTTTTTTTACTCCCCCATGCTATAACTCATGCAAAGATTAAGTGTTTTACATATTTGTTATGTTCTCATTTTTCATGGTTGCTTTCTAACATACTCTCTCTTCTTATGTTTGCTCTCAAAAATATCTCTCCCCTTTTGACCTCAATCAAAAAGAAATGAGGAGCATAGTCACAAAAGAGTCTTAGCACATAAAGAGCATAGTCATATTACACAAAGATCATAAGCAATGGGGTTACAAGCCAAACAAAAACAAACAAAGAAAAAAAATAAAAAGCCAATAGATAGATAGTACTCAATACAACACAAAGTTACAAAATAGATCAATTATCATCATCATCATCATCATCATCATCATCATCATCAGCCTCAACATCCTCTTTATCACCCTCCTCACATCCTTCCTTAGATTCATCATCAAAAGAAGCATCACTCTGAGGGGAAAAACTATCCATAAGATCAACACTACCAGATGAGCTAGCTCTATACTGCTCAGTACGAGTGAGGTGCTGATCAAGTAAGGAAACATCTCCTGAAGGGTTTGAATACCTAATTACATATCTTTGCTAAAAGTAGTGAATTTATAATGGAAGGGGATAAACCATGAGGGAGTGTCAGCTGAAGGTCCTTGTTCCTTAAGTTCAGGTGGAGGAGGTACAAGTACTAGCCTTTGAGGTCATCCCCCTTTCAAAAACCAACCGTGATTATGCTTTTCATAGCCCATTTTCTTAAGAGTTGTGGAAGTGAAAAGGTCATACCTAGTATGCTTGATGAGCAATTTCATAGGTGTAGTAACATTGAGTTGAGCAAAGATAAGGTTTAGTACACCACCATACGGAAGAATGACACGAGTAGCTTCTAATTTTGACCACATCCACTTCAGAATTAGGCTAGAGACATCAAGTTTCTATCCTTTTAGTAGACACCATAACACAAAGCATTCTACATAAGAGAGGAGATCATATGACCCGACCTTTGCTATGATGTTGTTGGTGATGATATTTTGAAGTATTTGGTCTTGAAGGTTTAACTGCATGGATATAGGAGGATGGCCAAAATAAATAGGTTCTTCTACCATAATTAGTGGAAAAAATTATGCGGGTGTGAAACCTTGCTCTAGAACCCAAGTTCAAGCTAAGGCTGGACATTCAAATTCACCTGGGGTGATATGTAGAATAGGAGCCAAGATTTGTGGAGTTAATATGATATTCTTTCCTCTAACCTCAATGGTTAGGACATTTTCTCCATGGATCATGTTTGCATAAAAAAATTGTTAAGATACCATCCTTTGGCCAGATAAACTATGAAATTCTTCCAACTAATATTCCTAAACATAGGTAGGATTTTTGAAAATTCTGAATCGAAGAAGGTGGTGTCGATGACCTTACCAAAAATTGGGTCCATAGAATGGAGATGAGATCAATATCAAAGCTTCGATTGAAGGGTGACGAGACATTGCTCGATGTTGTTATCATCTATTATGAAAGAAGATCCTCGATTTGCTGTTGTCTTGGCGTGAGGCATCTTTGATTTTTAGAGGATGTAAGAAATCAACCAAAAGTAAACCTAGAATCCATGGGAAAAGGTGTAGGAGAAGGATGTTGAGGCTTTGATTCGAGGGATTTTGAGTGACGAGTTAAGAGAAACCAAGGGTAGGAGCCTCGGGTGAGTGATGGAGCAGGGTTCAGTAGCCTGGAGTATGATGAGTTAGGGTTTTCACGCTTAAAAGTATATAGTACCCACGAGTTTAGGCGCCCAAAGTTTTGGCTCAGTCGCATGAAGATTTATAGAAATTTAATTTTAGTAGGTAGTAGCACCTTAGTCACCTGATGTATGATGGCTTAGGCACTTGAGCCCTACAAAATACACTATTTAGGCACCTGAACATCCAAGCTCAGTTGCCTAAAGTCCTTAAACTTTTAAATTTCTCTTTCTACTCACCCTGAAACCTTCCTAAATTTGATTTATCATATCATTAGGCTTCAAATATCTTTACAAGTTCGCTTTTGAGGCATATGGCTTCCTTGATCTTTTAGGATAAACTTCGAACACTCCAAGTTTTCACGATTTTTGGCCAACAATGATATTTTGTATTTATTTGTTCTAATATCATAGTTTGTCAATAAGCTTATGAGCTCTTCTTTAAGTTTTCTTGATTTCAACTAGTTTAATATTCTTTTATTAAATTGGAGTGAGTGGTTTTCTTATTTTCTAAGAAGTGAATAGCTAATCTTACTATTTTCGAAGTCCTTTTTATCTAGGTACCCATACTTTCTTGGGTCTAGATGGTTCAGCAAGCGATGTTATTTTATTCTTCAAACTTGTCTAATTTTCACACCCTTTCTTTTTATTGGACATTCAAACTTTATGTGTCCTTTCTTCTTACATAGAAAACATGTGGTATGTGTGTAAGCATTTGAGAATGTACTAGCATAATCTTTGGAGGCTTTTGTAAAATGCCCCATGTAGAGGTTCTTTTTCCTTGTATTCTCAACTCCATTAAATCCTATGCCTTCTTTATTCAAGAACATTCTTTGTGCCCTAATCATTTTATCAAAGTTCTCCTTTCCTCTAGTAAAATTATATGTGAATTTGGCTTGGTCTTTATTTTTACTTTTAAAATCACAGACTTCCGAGTCTTGTGTATTATTACTCCTTTCTTGTAGCTTTACTTGATCTTGAGACATCTTGCTTTTGTTCTCTAGTTTAGAAATATATTGATCTTTCTCTTTATTAATGGAAGTTTGGTATCTTATATCTTCTAATTCCTTCATCCCCTTTTCATTCATGCTTTATAATTTCTTGATTTTTAAATATTTTTCTCTTTCATCAAGTTTTTGAGATTTCAATTCTTTATTACAACTTCATTCTTATTCTTCAAAGATGTGCACCGTTTAGTCATTTTAACTAGAATCATATGAACTTTGAATAGTTCATTTTGTAGTTCTTCATAAGATGGCATACTCTTATCATTGGATTCATTAGATAAATCATCACTATAATCATTAAATGATTCGGATGAGGAGTTTTGTTCTTCATCATCGTCTCATGCCATAAAGCAAGCAACCTCTTGGTCACTTGATTCACTATCTGAACTACTTGTACTAATATTATCCCATGTAGTGCCTTTCATTGCCCTTTTCTTTTTCTTTTTAGAATCTTTCTTAAGTTGTGGACAATCCAATTTTATGTGTCCAATTTTCTTGCAATTATAACGTGTAAGAGGTTTTTTTTTTTGTTTTTTTCTTATTAGTTTCTTCTTCATCTTATTTTGATTTCCAAATTTTTCTAGTAAATTTGTTCTTCCTTCTAAGTATTTTTGAAAATTTCTTGGATATGAAGGCTATTTCATTTGTATCCATCTCTTCTTCATTTTCATCACTATAGCTTTCGTTTGAGGCTTTAAATGCAACAGATTCCTAAGCTTTAGATTTTACACCTCTTTTGTTTATTGTCATCTCATATGTGAGAAGGGATCCAACTAACTCATCAAGGGAGGTATTTTTTAGGTTTCTTCCTTCCATGATTGTTGTGGCCTTAGGTTCCCATATCGAAGGAAGTCCTCTAATGATTTTTCGAATCATTTCATGTGTTGAATAAAGTTTCCCTAAAGCATTTAAGGAATTTATCATGTGAGTAAACCTAATATACATGGTAGTGATAGTTTCATCAGGATTCATCTTGAAGGCTTCAAACTCGCTAGTGAGCTTGTTGATTCTACTATCTCAAACATCTATAGTTCCTTAATAGGTTACCTCTAACTTGTCCCAAATTTCTTTAACTGATTTACATACCATGACCCTATTGAATTCATTAACATCGAAGGCCTGATACAATGTGTTCATGGCACTTGAATTAACTTGCATCATTTTATAGTGAGTTATCGATCAAGTCTTGTTCTTCTTTAGGAACTTCTTTACCTTCTACTAGTTTAGTAGGAATGTAGTCACCATGTGTGACAACTTTCCTTACTTTCCAATCCATAGTTCGAATATATATTCTCATTCTTTGTTTCCAAAATGTGTAATTTAAACCACTGAAAAAAGGTGGTCTAGTTAAGGATTGGCCTTCAGCAAAAGGGGATACACCTAGGTGTGTCGTTTAGACCTTTATATAGCTTCTGTTTAATATTTTCTATAACCTGCCTCAGATACCAATTGAAAGTTAAGGTTTAGTCCCAGAAGGGGGGTGAATTGGGTTTATAAAATTCTTTTAAGCCTTTTTACAAATTCACAATCTTTTGTATACTTAACAAACACACAATAAATAAATGATCAATTAAAACCAATCACAATCCACACTCAATATCAATCACAAACCAAATACCTTTAATAGTAACAACCAATCAATCGTACAATGCTTAACCAATTGCTGGAGCACTTTCTTATTTCAGCGTTTGCAAAAACTCAGTTTAAAGCCCTATATGAATGAATATTTGTGCCCTTCTTTCAATCAAGATTTTTGCAAACGATTAATCAACGTACTCCATTTAAGGCTTCCACAAAATATTAAGCAATGTACTCCCTTAATTTAAAAGTTTTTCTCAATCTCAATTTTCAGCAACCTACACTTAAACACAATTTATATATGCTGAAATTGAAAGAGTAAAGGTTAAGAGTGAGACCAAGATATTCTACGAGGTTTGACTTATCCCCAGCCTACGTCCACGCCTTAGGCAAGAGAACCTAAGAATTCCACTAACATGTTCCTTTGAGGGCGGAACAAACCATTTACAATCCCTCCTTTAGGGTGGAGCCCCCTCTCCAAGCGATACCCCATGCTCGGTACAGTGATCCAATGACCTGAACCGTCAAAGATACAAAGAAACAAGAAAGAATTTCTTTTGTACAAGAGATGCTCTTAGATAGAGCTGGTCAATACAAACAAATATAAAAAAGAAATTGAATTGAAGCTCAAGAATTATTTCACCTTATTTCTTCTTTTGATAAGAATAAGCAATTTAGAGATTTCAACCTAGAGAAGATTGATTAGAGACTCAGAATATCTCAGCAATTCAGAGTATGAAAGTGTGTGTTGGCGTTACACGACTTAAAATCTTATTTTGATGATAACAAATAAGATGAACTTAACATATTTGTTAAAGTGATGATGTTTCAAAGTTGCTTATACGCAAAGTTCAAAAGCTTCAATAGTTATAAAGGATCAAGACCATTAAAGTTGTATTCATACTTAAAGAGATCCAAAACAAGCTCAAAGCAACACCAAAATTATCAAAGGATGAGGAATCCAAAGCTGACTCAAGCTAAAGTCCAAGGAAACTCAAAGTGACCATATCATGGAAGACTTCAATCTTAGATGTAGGGCTTTAGGATATGCAATGTGAGTACTTCATATTAAAATACCATGAGAAAATATTTTGAAGCTCATTAGGGGTATTATGGACTTAGAGACCTAATTTTCAAAACCCCAGAAAATGTTTTATAAAGTAATTAAAGCAAAAGAGCAAGTTGTGTTTAAGAAAAAAAAAATCAGAAAATCATATTTTTGTTTGTCCAGACGACTGAAGGTTCACTTTAGACATTTGAAAAATTTCCTCAGACGACTGAAGATTTTATTCAGAAAGTTGAAGAATTTCCTGAACAGATTCTGAAAAGATAGTATACCTTTAGACATCTGACCTAGATCCTCATACAACTAAAGTGTCACCTTAGACATCTGAACATGATCTTTGGACGGCCAACCCTGTATCAGTTCAAATTCTTTAGTGTTTTTGAACTGTTCAGATGACTGAACTCGAAGGCCCAAACGACTAAACACTATTAATGGCCGAACATTTTAAATATATTGATTTCAAAATTAAACTTCTTGCACCCAAATCTTTCTAAAACCTTGGAGGACACTCCAAGTAAACTTGGACAGCACGAATGAGAGTATTTCCAAGCCTATAAATACATGTGTTTAGAAGATCAAATTAATCAAGAATTGAATAATATCTTAAAGATCTTTCTCTCTCTCTAAGCGCTCTTGCTACAACTTTATGCTCTGATTTGCTGCAAATTAACTTAGTTATTTCTGATTTTATCACAACTTTTCTGAGGCAAACAAACCGAGTTCTTAATTCTATTCAAAAGAAGGAAACCAGTGATAAATTTCTTAAGCTTCAATCTAAATTCTTTTGATATTTTACATTGAAGTATATAGTGGTGAAATTGTACTAACTTGCTCTTTTTGAGAGTGTTTCTTGTACACATCTATTTGTTGATTCTTTTGTAGATTGTGATGAGTCCAAGGTTTGTTTAGATCATTATACTGAGCATGGGGTATTGCTTGGAGAGGTGCAGCTCTAGCCTAGTGAAGGAGTGACCGAGTGAGGGGTATCACTTGGAGAGCCAGTGCTCTAGCCTATTGAAGTAGTGTTTAACGATTTCGTTATACCCGGAAAGGAACTAGTTTAGTGAATCCTTTGGTGGTTTGCCAAAGGTAAGGACGTAGTCTGGGGATAAACTGAACCTCATAAAAATCGTGGTCTCATTCTCTTTCCCTTTACTTTCTTTAATTTCTAGCATATATATAAACTGCGTGGATGTTTAAAATTCTTATTCATAAAAACTACGAAGTTTGGAAATTATATGAACTGAGGTTTAAATTTTTTCTGGGATTGTAGAAATTGAAAGGGAGTACGTTGGTTGATCAATACTTTGTAGAAACCATAAGGAAGTACGTTGATTGATCAACACCCAAAGACTCATTAACTGAAAGTTTATTTAAAGTCTAAGCTTTTCGAAAGAGTGCTGGATTTTATATTGCACTTCATTTTGAGAAAGCAAATCCATTAATACAAGTCTTTATATCAGCAAACTTACATTATCAATCTTTACTTTAAGAGCTTGAATCAAATTCATATACAGAAGGCTGCAAAAGCTGAAACTTGCATATAAGCTGAATCTTATATTGTTGTTGATTGGATAATCGATTGGCTTGAATGGTTGATTAAGTTTTATTTTAGTGTATGGTTGTGGATTTAATAAAGACTTAAAGCTTTTGTTGTAAGTTTGATAAATAAACAAGATTTAAAGAATTCTTTAAAAGGATTGTTGGCCTAATAAGGCATTCACATCTTGTTTTGATGGTAACAAATAAAGGAAAAGTTTAACTTGATTGTGTTGAAGTGATGATATTTCAGGAACTTCAAAAAGCCAAGATTAAAAAGAACTTTCTAAAGATCACTAAGGCCTCAAAGACATATTACAAGGTGATCAAGCGAAAGCTCAAGGAAACTTAAAGCAACAAAGGACTCATTGGATAATCAACCTCAAATGAAAAAAAAAAAAATGATGATCATGAAGATTTCAATGAGCAAGAAAGTTTTCATATTTAAGGCAAGCTTCATGTAAGTACCTTAAGTATAAAATATCATTTTGAATAAAATGAAGCTCATTAGGGGATAAAAATGGACTTAGAGACTTTATTTTAAAACCCCGAAAAATGTTTTTCAAAAGTAAGAAAGCAAGAAAGCCAAACATTTTTTAAAAAGAGAGAAGAAAATGGATTTTGACTGTTCAGGAGAATGAGGTTTTATCCTCAAGCAACTGTAGATTTATTGAAAAAAATCAAAACAGGTAGTTTTGCTTCAGGCACCTGACCTTATATCTTTAGGCACCAGAACCCACTTCAGGCAACTAAAGTTGCACCTTAGGCAACCGAAGTTCGGCAACGGCTAGATTTTTCAAACTTGTTGATTTTAAATTTAATTTTCTTACACCCTAATCTTTTTAGAAACTTTGGGGCACTCCAAGTAAACTTGGGCAGCACGAATGAGAGTGTTTCTAAGCCTATAAGTACATAGATTATGAACTTTAAACTTACCAAGAATTGAATAATCTCTCAAAGCTCTCTCTCTCTCTCTCTCTTTCTCTCTCTCTCTTTTTCAAAGCCTTCTTGCTAATGAATTGCTGACTGAATTTCAGCGAAATCACTGAGATATTTTTGAGTCTATCAAGTCATCTCTAAAGCATACAATTTGAGTTCTTAATCTTTATCAAGAGAAGTAATCTGATGATATAAAACTTGAGCTTTCTACTTCATTCTTTTGATACTTTTGAATTGAAGTATAGTAGTTTTCAATTGTACTAATCAGCTCTATGTGAGAGCACTCTTTGTACACATTTATTTGTTGTATCTCTTTTAGATTGTGACAATTTTCGGATTGTTGGATCATTTGCTAAGCATGAGGATCACTTAGAGATGTGCTGCTCTAGCATATTAAAGGAGTGACCGAGTGAGGGGATATCACTTGGAGAGGCGGGCTCTAGCCTACTAAAAGAGTGTGTAACGGTTGTTCTTCTCGGAAAAGGAACTAATTTAGTGAATCCTTTGGTGGTGTGCCAAAGGTGAGGATGTAGGTTAGGGATAAGCCGAACCTCGTAAAAACCGTTGTCTCACTCTCTCTTTCCCTTGCTCTTTATTTTCAGCACATATATTAACTGTGTGGATGTTTTAAATTCCTAAATCATATACACTACGTGGATTAGATATTAAATAAACTTAACCTTAATATGTTTTTGGGATTATGAAAACCAAAAGGGAGTACATTGGTTGATCCATACTTTGCGGAAACCGTAAGGGAGTATGTTGATTAGTAAAACACCCAAAAACTCTTTACCTGGAAGTTTATTTAATGTCTAATATAAGGAAGAGTGTGGATGTTTTGTTGAATATCAAATTGAGAAAAAAATTACATTCTCTATAGGGCTTACAAATTCATATATGTGGGACTGCAAACTAACTACCATGTTGAGTTCTTGGAAAAGGTAAAAGAATTGCATAGTATATCTTGATTAAATATTTTGTGGATTTGATTGAGTTTTTATTTTGTGCAGTTGTGGATTGTATAAAAAGAATTAAGATTTTATTGTGTGATTTCTAAATCAACAAGAAATCAAGAATTCGTTGAAAGAATCGAATTAAATAAAAAAATTCATAAAAAGTTTTAAAAGGAATTTCTATAACCCAATTCACCCCCCTCTTGGGACTATACCTTTGCTTTCAATTGGTATTAGAGAGGGGTTATAGCAAATCTTAACTAGTAGCTATACAAAGATCTTAATAGTACACTTAGGCGTAACTCCCTTTGGAGAAAGACAATCCTCAACTTGGCCTCCCATCTTTTATGGTTTAAATTATACATTTAGGAAACAATGGATGAGAATATATCTTCAAACTATGAATTGGAATGCTTAGGAGGTTGTCATGGATGGTGACCTAATTCCCCTCAAACTAGTAGATGGAAGACAAGTTCTTAAGGAGAAAAAGGATATAACTGACTTATATCACAAAATGCTGCAAGTTAATTCAAGTGCTATAAAGGCTTTGTATTTTTATCTAGATATTAATGAATTCAATAGAGTCATGGCTTGCAAAACAGCCAAAGAAATATGGGATAAGTTAGAGGTAACTTATGAAGGAATGGTAGATGTTATAAATAATAGAATTGACATGCTAACTAGTGAATACGAAGCTTTCAAAATGAATCCGGATGAATCAATCTCTTCTATGTATACTAGGTTCACCCATGTCATAAACACCCTCAATGCCTTAGGAAAAACATATTAGACATATAAAATGATTCAAAAAATTCATAGAGGGTTGCCACCTATATGGGAACCAAAAGCCACTCCAATAACCGAAAGAAGAAATTTGAAAAACACCTCTTAAGATGAACTTATTGGTTCTCTCCTTACATATGAAATATCAATGAATGAAAGGAATGGTAAAACCAAAGCCCAAGAATCTATAGCCTTCAAAGCTTCAAAAGAAAACTCTAGTAGTGAATAAGAGATGGATGAAGATGAAGTAGCCTTCATATCTAAGAAACTTGCAAGAATACTAAGAAGGAAGAATAAATTCAAAAGAAGAAATACATGAAAATCAAAATCTGAATCAAATGAAGAAAAAGAAGAAATTAGCAAGAAGAAATTAAGAAATAAAATTCCTACATGTTATAATTGCAACAAAGTTGGACATATAAAATCGGAATGTCCACTACTTAAGAAGGATTCCAAAAAGAAAAAGGCAATGAAAGCCACTACTTAGGATAATTTGAGTTCAAGTAGTTCGGAATGTGAATCAAGTGACCAAGAGGTTGCTTATACTTTCTTTTTGCCTTAGGATGATGAGGAAGCTCCTCATCCAAATCGGTTAATGGTTATAGTAGTGATTCATCTAATGAATCCAATGATGAAAGCATGTCATCTTATGAAGAACTTCAAAAAGATTTATTTAAATTTTATAAGATGTTAGTCAAAGTAACTAAACAATACACATCATTGAAAAAGAAATAATGGAGTGATGAAAGAGTTAGAATCAACTAAGATTGCTGTAGGTCAAAAAGATTCAAAAATCAAGAAAATAGAAAATAAGAATGAAGTTGTGATAAAAGAGTCAGAAGCTAAAAATCTTGCTAAAAAAGATTTGAAAATCAAGAAATTAGAATGCAAGAATGAAAATATGATGAAAGAAATAGAAGATTTAAAAATCCAAACTTCTACGGAAAATGAGAAAGACAAATATATTTTTGAATTAGAGGATAGAATCAGAAAAATGGCTCAAGAAATAGAGAAATCACAAGAGAATATTGATTGCAAGAAAGATATTGAGATAAATGATCTCAAAAGTCAAATTGAAATAAAGGAAAGATCATTTACAATTTCACAAAAAGAAAACAAAATTTTAAGAAAATGATAGGATCACAAAGAATGATCTTAAATAAAGAAGACATAGGATTCAATGGAGTTGAAAATACAAGGAAGAAGAACCTCTATATAGGGTCCTTTACAAGAGCCTCCAAATACTATGCTAGCACCTCCTTAAATGTCTACATTCACACCATATGCTACCTATGTAAAAAGAAGGGACATATAAAGTTTGAATGTCCATTAAAAAGAAAGAGTGTGAAAACTAAACAAGTATGGAAAGTAAAAGAAATATCTCTTGTTAAACAATCTGGACCCAAAAAAGTATGGGTACCAAGATGAAATACTATGACTAAATCCTTCAATTTCAATTATTACCAAATCTATGGAAAATCATACAAGGATATTGAACAAAATTGAAATAGAAAATAAGGATACAAATTTTCAAGCTTATTAATGCTTATCTTATTGAAACTAATGAAAATTGTTGGCCTCAATTAAATGAATGAATCATACAAGGCTTAAGTTAGGAAGTATTAAGTTTTGAAAAGAAACATGAATATTGGGAATCTAAATGTAAGAAAATCTGAGCTTAGTGCATAAGTTTTTAAAGAAAAAGATATTTTCACTAAACCTCTACCCGAAGAAAGGTTTGTCTCTATAAGAAGAGAACTTGGACTATTACACAATAGGAAAATAAGTTAGAAAGGTTTCAAAACAAGAAAACAGAGAAATTCCAGATATTGGAGAACTTCGATTGACTGAGCTGATAAGTTCAGGCACCTACAGGTACTTCAGGCGACAGAGCTCTAGACCGCAGGCGACTGAAGAGCTACTACCTACTGAATTTCATTCCAGAAATTCTACATGCGATTGAACTTATTCTTCAATTGCTCGATGTCACGAATCCTTTATATTTTAACACGCGAAACCCTATTTTTTTTCTAAACTCTAGGCTCTTGAACTCTATTCCATCACTTACCTGAAGTTTCCACACCTGATTTTACTCAATTCTTTGCTTTAAAACCTTCGACTTTGAGCCTCTTAGCACGATCATACATCATCTCCCATTGATTCTTGGGTTTGAAAGAAACTGTTCAGTTGCTCCAAAATATTCATGATGCCTTAAACAAAACAAACGGTACTACCTGGTTCGTCTTCAAGCAGAGATGATACCAACATCGAGCAATGGTTGGTAACCCCTCATTCAAAGCATATACATCGAACCTATCTTTAATCTATTGAACCAATAATTGATAAAGTTTTTAATGTTTATTTCTTCAATACTGAGTTTCCTGAAATCCTACCATTATTCCACAACATATGATGGAAAAACTTCATTGTGTATCAAGCTAAAGGGTTCTTTCCAAACCTTGTCAAGATATTCTATGCTAATATGGTTCAAGGGGAGAACACCTTGTCAATTGAAGTCAACGGTAAGAAAATTGTTCGCACTTCTCAAATGTTAGCTCCCATTCTCCACATTACTCCATGAGAGTTTGAATGCCCCACATTAGGCCAATCTTGGATAGTTCAACAAGATTTTACACCAGATGAATTTTTACCACTGATCATGGAAAATGAACCTACTTATTTTGGACATCTTCCATTATATAAGGAACTCAACTTGAAAGCACAAATCCTTGAAAAGATCATCACCATTAATATCCTACCACAAGCTGGATTATATGACCATATCTCATATATAGACTGTTTTGTATTGTGGTGTCTGTTAAAGGGGAAGAAACTTGATTTGCCTAGCCTCATTATGAAATTGATGTGGGCTAATGTTGGCCTAACAAGGCTTACAATTTTTATTTTGATGATAACAAATCACAATATGTTTAAATATGGTTTGTTTCAAGTGAAATTATTTCAAGAAGAAAGCAAAGCTTAAAGATATTTCAAAGCTCAAAAGGATGATAAAGCTTATGGTGAAAATACTATTCAAAGATCAAGAAAGAAAGATGATTAGAAGCTCAAAGATGATAGAAGAACAAGGACTTACTTGAAGATCAAAAAAATATAGTTTTAAGGATGTTTGTATGTAAGTACTTCAAGCAAACTTCAAATATAAATTGAATTGAAGCTCTTATAAATCAAAAGAAACTTAGAAATGTATTTTTAGAAAAACCCTAAAGTATATTTTTCAAATCAAAGAAAATAAGGGTTTAAAAGAAGAAAAGTTTTTTTTAACAGAAGGGCCAGGCAATGGCCTTCATGTGGTAGGCGACTGTCCAAATTAGAAAAGGAATTTTTAAACAGGTAGTAGGGTGCTAGGCGACTGCCTGAGCACAGCTAGGCACCTAGGTGGTCAAGCAAGGTGACTGCTTCGGTTCTGGAAGACAACTACCAGTATTCTGTGTGTTGAGATTCTTCTATGGCAGGCGATTGCCACTCGAATAGATTTTTAAAATTCTAAAAGGGAAGATTTTTTAAATGGATTTCTTGGGCACTACTCTTTTGAAAAATTTGAGGAATACTCTAAGTTAACTTGGGAGGAAAGGAATTACCTTTAAACATCTATAAATAGCCCCAAACTTCAAAGATTTGAGACACCAAGAAATTTCCCAACAATCAAAGTTCTCTAAAAGCTCCCAAACTCTCTTGTGTTCATCCTACTTCAACTACTGAATTACTGCTGATACAAATTCCATATTAGAGTCTTCAAAGTCAGAATCTTTCAATACCTGGAAGATATATTTGGTGATCTAAATTTAGTTTGAGCTTCAATCTTTTTATATTGATTTACTTTGAAGTATATTTGTGCCGAATCTTGTACTAATCAACTCTGCTATGAGAGTATCTCTTGTACACAAATCTTTCTCTATCTTGTTTCTTGTTTATAAATGATTCAAGGTTGTAGAATCATTGGACCGAACTAGGGAATATCGTTTGCAGAGATGGGCTCTAGCCTAAAGGAAGGAGTGGTTGTAATCGGTATTGTTCCACCCGTCAATGGAATTGAACTAGTGAATCCTTTGGTGGTTTGCCAAAGGCGAGGACGTAGGCTGGGTATAAGCTGAACCTCGTAAAACCTTGTGTCTCTCTCTTTCCTCTTTATTCTTTATTTTTCAACAAAATTTACAACCTGCGTGGATGCTTTAAAATTGATAAATTCTGAGTGTATGGTTGTTAAATAGACCGAAAGATAATTCGTTCTGGCTTGATCAGCATTGATTGCGGAAACCGAAAGGGACTATGTTGGTTGATCATCCTAAACTTATTAAATTGAAAGTTTATTTAAAAAATGAACACTAAGAAGAAGTGTTATTGTGAAATAATACAAGGCTAATATAAATTCAATGTGCTTTACACTTTGATATAGGACTATTGCTACAAAGATCAAGATATTGATTACTTTGTTGTTTGATTGTGGTTGACTCAATTTAATTTGGTGATTGTGTTGGAGGTATACTTGTTGTGCTTGTTGTTATAAAACAAAAACATTAAAAAGGAAATATTAAAAAAAGAAAAAAAAAACCCAATTCATCCCCCTCTTGGGAAGCTATCCTAATTTCAATTGGTATCAGAGCCTAGTTATAGCAAATTCCTAACAAGAAGCTATAAAAAGATCTAAATGGAAAACATAGGAGTAGCTCCTTTTGGAGAGGGTCAATCCTCAACTCGTCCACCAATCTTTTGTGGACAAAACTACACCTTTTGGAAAAAAAGAATGCTAATCTATCTCCAACACATGGATTGGAAAGCGGGGGAAGTAGTTATGGATGGAGACCTTATTCCCACTAAAACAGTAGATGGAAAACATATTCCAAAAGAGAAAAAAAGGATCTAACCGATTCAGATTATAAAATGCTTCAAATAAACTCTTGTGCTGTAAATGCTTTATACTATGATTTAGATGCTAACAAATTTAATAGAGTCATGGTCTGCAAGACAGCTAAAGAAATATGGGACAAATTAGAAGTTACATATGAAGGAACTATTGATGTTAGGGACAATAGGATCGACATGTTAACAAGCGAGTATGAAGCATTCAAGATGAATTCAGATGAAACCATATCAAGTATGTACGCAAGATTCACCCACATAATCAATTCCTTAAGTGCCTTAGGAAAAACTTATACCACCTACGAAATGATTAGAAAAATTTTAAAAGGCCTTCCCTCTATATGGGAACCAAAGGCTACAACAATTACATAAGGTAGAAACCTTAAGACCACCTCCTTAGATGAACTCATAGGTTCAATTCTTGCCTATGAAATGGCTTTAAAAGAAAGGAATCCTGAATCAAAGCATAAAAGATCCATTGCACTAAAAGCATCTAGTCATAACTCTAGTGGAGAGGAAAATGAAACAAGTGACTTAGATCAAGTTGAATCAGCATTCATCACTAAGAGACTAGGTAAGTTTTATAGAAAGAATAAAAGATTCCCTAGAAAGTTCAATAAAAAGAAACCTGAAAAAGGAGAAACAAGTAGGAAAGAAAATAAAAGTAAGAATGAACCTCCAATATGCTATCAATGCAAGAAACTAGGGCATATCAAACAGGACTATCAGTTTCTCAAGAAAGACAAGAAGAAAAAGAAGGAAGCTATGAAGACCACTTGGGATGACTCAAGTTCCAGTGAGACAAAAAATGAATCAAGCAGACAAGAGATGGCAAATATATGCTTCATGGCAAATGAAGAAGAGGTAAATTCCTACTACTCTTCAACAGAATCTTGCAATGAGTCTTGTGATGAGTCATGTGATAGTATGCCTTCATACAAGGAATTAGAAGCTAAATTTTTTTCTCTACATAAAAGATTCATAAAAATTTCCAAAAGAAATATAACCTTGAAGGATCAAAATAAAGAACTATTGAAGCAACTTGAATCATTCAAAACCATTGAAAAAGAAAAAGACTTTTTTATTAAGAAGTTAGAAAAGGAAGTAAATAAAGTAGCTCAAGAATTAAGCAAAATTCATAAAGAATATTTAAATAAAAATGATTTAGAAGTAAATGAACTTAAGAAATTAGTAGAGGATAAGGAGAAAATCATGTATAACTTTACCGAAGGTAAAGATAATTTTGAAAAGATGATTGGACGGTACAGGCTATATGGAAATAAAGAAGGGATAGGTTATAATAGTAAAACAAATAAAATGAATAAGAAATTAAACATAGGATACTTCGTCAAGGAAGCCAAGCACTATGCTAGCACTTCCTCAAACAACAAACATGGACATACCACTTGCTATATGTTCAAGACTAAAGGTCATGTAATGTTCGATTGCCCACTAAAAAGAAAGTATGTTAAAGTGCAAGGAGAATGGAAAGTTAATAATGGAACTAACAATAAAACAGAGAAAGTTAAAAGAATTTGGGTTCCAAAGATTAACACAATGAATCCTCCATTGTAGGTATGTTTTAGTACAACATCGTCAACGAATAAGTGGTACTTGGACAGCGAGTGTTCAAGACACATGACTGGCGATAAAACCAAGTTTACCTCTCTAAGACAAAAGGATGGAGGATATGTAACCTTCGACGATAATGCCAAAGGTAAAATTAATGGCATCAGGAAAATAGGTAAAGAACCTTCTCTTACCATAGATAATGTGTTATTAGTAGAAGGATTAGAAAGCAACCTTTTGAGCATTAGCCAATTAAGTGACAAAGGGTTTGAAATAACCTTTAAGAAAGAAAAATGTGTTATTCAAAATCCTAAGGAAAATAAAACCTTGTTTATAGCTCATAGAATAAATAATGTTTATTGTATAAACTTTGAGAATCTAGTGAATCAAAATGTAACTTGTTTGGCAGCAATGAATGAAATAAGTTGGCTATGACATAGGAAATTAGGGCATGCTGGCATGGACCTATTATCAAAATTATCAAAGAAAAATCTTGTAAAAGGATTACCAAATACCAAATTCATAAAAGACAACATGTGCGATGCATGCGAAAAGGAAAAGCAAGTTAAAACAAGTTTCAAAAAGAAAAAATATATATCTACTAAAAGACCCCTACAACTATTACACCTAGACTTATTTGGTCCAACTAAAACCTCAAACCTAGGAGGAAAACAATATGCTTTTGTAATAGTGGATGATTATTCAAGATTCACTTGGGTATTATTTTTAGCAAACAAAGATGAAGCTTGTAATATGCTAATCACCTTATGTAAGAAATTACAAAATGAAAAGGGATATAATATAACATGTTTTAGAAGTGATCAAGGTAGGGAGTTTAAAAACAAAGAGGTTGACAAATTCTGTAATGAACATGGAATAAATCATAACTTTTCAACACCCATGACTCCACAGCAAAATGGAGTTGTAGAAAGAAAAAGTAGAACCCTACATGAAATGCCAAGAACAATGATAAACGAAAATAACCTACCTAAATACTTTTGGGATAAAGCTGTAAATATAGTTTGTTATATTGTAAATAGGGTATCTAAAAGATCAAGTATAGACAAAACACCGTATGAACTATGGAAAGGTAGAAAACCTAATATCTCCTACTTTCATGTATTCGGATGCAAATGTTTTATCCTTAGC
Source organism: Malania oleifera (assembly GCF_029873635.1). Classification (NCBI taxonomy): domain Eukaryota; kingdom Viridiplantae; phylum Streptophyta; class Magnoliopsida; order Santalales; family Ximeniaceae; genus Malania; species Malania oleifera. The sequence continues at coordinate 58,514,902 of NC_080418.1, forward strand.
ACTAAAGATGATTTAGAAAAGTTTGATGCAAAATCTAATGAAGGTATCTTCTTAAGCTACTCTACAAACAACAAAGCCTATAGGGTTTATAATAGAAGAACTCTTACTATTATTGAATCAATACACATAACATTTTATGAATCAAATAATTATGACAATAAAGTTAAGATTGATGAAAAAGAAGATATTCCACAAAAAGAAGAAGATCTTGAAATAAAAGAAGAAAACAATAATGAAACTTCAAATGAAAATATCATAGAAAAACTAGAACTACCTAAATAATAGAGATATGTTAAAAGTAACCCAAAAGAACAAATTCTTGGTGAAACATAAAATGGAATAACCACTCATGCGTCATTGAAAAATATTTGCAACCATTATGCCTTTTTGTCCCAAGATGAACCCAAGAACATTGAAGAAGCCTTAAAAGATGATTCTTGGATTATAGCTATGTAAGAGGAACTAAATCAATTTGAAAGAAGTCAAGTGTGGGAACTTATACCTAAACCCAAAGACAAATCAATCATAGGAACTAAATGGGTGTTTAGAAATAAAAACGATGAAAATGGGATAGTTATAAGAAATAAAGCTAGGCTAGTAGCAGAAGGTTATAATCAAGAAGAAGGTATTGATTACGATGAAACCTTTGCTCCCGTAGCAAGAATGGAAGCAATTAGGATGCTTTTAGCTTATGCAGCCCATAAGGATTTTAAATTATACCAAATGGAAGTAAATAGTGCATTCTTAAATGGATATATAAATGAAAAAGTGTATGTCAACCTCCAGGCTTTGAAAATTCAAAAAAATCCAAATCATGTATTTAAGTTAACAAAAACTTTATATGGATTGAAACAAGCTCCTAGAGCTTCGTATGAAAGACTAAGCAAGTTCTACTTCAAGACAATTTTTCAAGAGGAAAGATAGATAGCACTTTATTTATAAAAACAAAAAATAAAGACATGCTCATAGTACAAATTTATGTTGATTTTATTATTTTTGGAGCAACTCAAGAGGATTTATGTAATGAATTTGCTAAGTTTGTGCAAAAAGAATTTGAGATGAGCATGATGGGAGAGTTAAATTACTTCCTAGGGTTACAAATCAAACAAGCTAAAAATGGAACTTTCATAAACCAAATAAAGTATATTAAAGACATGTTAAATAAGTTTGATATGGAAGAAAGTAAACCTATAGGAACTCCCATTAGCACCTTAACTAGTCTTGACAAGGATGAAAAAGGGAAACAAGTAGATACCAAGCATTACTGAGGCATGATAGGAAGCTTACTTTACTTAACAGCAAGTAGACCAGATATCATGTTTAGTGTATGTATGTGTGCTAGGTTCCAATCGGCTCCTAAGAAATCACATCAAATAGTAGTTAAACGAAATCTTAGATATCTACTAGGCACACTTAAACTAGAAAGAGTACTAGTGAAACTTGTCATTTTCTAGGACACTCATTCGTCTCCTGGTCTTCAAAGAAACAAAACTCTATGGCATTATCCACAACAAAAGTATAATACATAGTCGCTAGGAGTTGTTATGCCCAAACATTGTGTATGAAACAACAACTAAAACATTTCAAAATTCAATATCAAACTATTCCAATAAAGTGTGACAACACAAGTGCCATAAATATTTCAAAAAATCCGGTCTCTCACTCAAGAACAAAACATATTGACATAAGACATCACTTCTTGAGAGATCATGAGCAAAACGAGGACATAATACTAGAATTTGTCAATACAAACGATCAATTAGCAGACATATTCACAAAACCACTCTCTGAGGAGTGGTTCATATTCATTAGATGAGAATTAGGAATGATGCATATAAGAGAAGCCACTTAAACAAAATTTCTGCTTGGCAAGCGACTGCCACCTAGGTGCCAGGTGACTGCCATGCTACTAACTTTATATTTCTTTTGTTGACAGATGCTTGCCTCCTCGTAGCAGGTGACTGCCAAGTGACAGGTAAGGGTTTAAAACCCTGTTATGTGTCCTTTTGACTACTCTCAGCTGCCTGCCCCTTCTCCTCTCACTCCAAAAATCCTTCATTCCTACTCTTTTTCAAACAAATTTCTCTTCCAAATCTATCTGAAATCCTGATTCAAACCCAACCTTTGCATCATCTTACATAAAGTTCTAGGGTTTATCATTTCCAGTCTTCAAAACAAACATGCCTCGGATCAAATCAGTTGGTAACAAGGGTACCTCTTCCTTAACACAAATCAACAATGAAGAAGTAGAGAAGTGGTTAGTAACTCCTCACTCCAAAACTCTCTATAGAAATCAAATAGCTTCAGCTGAACCTATTCTAGGAAAAGTACTTGATGTTACATTCTTCAATTTTGATTTTCTTGAAATCATGGAACTTTTTTTAAGGAAATTGGATGGGAACAATTTATTACATATCAAGCGAAAGGGTATTATCCCAACGTAGTACGGATTTTCTATGCTAACATGGAGAAACTCGACAATGGGATAAAAACAAATCTCATAGGGCAGAGTATTCATCTTACTCCCATATCTTTGGGAAAAATTCTTCGATTTAAGTCGGGAGATTTCGAAGTTCAAATTGAATGTTGGTAATGAAGGGGTGTATGGGCATATTAATGGAGATGAAAGGACATAGATTAGTAAGAAATATCTACACATTGCTCGGTACCGCAGTAGTAAGTGGAGTTACAATTGCAGAATCTGAGTCAAATAATACTGCCTTGTGGCATATGCGGCTAAAACATATGGGTGAGCATTGAAGGATGGAACTTTATAAGAGAAATCTCTTGTAAGGTGTTAAAACTTGCAAGATGAATTCTTGCAGGTATTGTGTTCTTGGGAAACGGAACAAAGTGTTGTTCAAGACAACTACACAGAAGAAGGAGGAGATTCTTGACTACATTAATTCAAATGTATGGAGGCCGATAAAAGTAGCATCATGAGGGGGACATATGTACTTCGTGAGTTTTATTGGTGATTACTCATGAAAGGTTTAAGTGTACTTCATGCAACACAAGTCAGAGACGCTTGTCAGGCTTAAACTATGGAATACGGAGGTGGAAAATCATACTAGGAGAAAGATTAAATGCCTCAGGTCTGACAATGGAACTGAGTATATTGATTCGAGGTTCATGGAGTTGTGTGAGCAATATGACATAAGCAGACACTTCACAGTATGCAAGAAACCACAAAAAAAATGGTGTGGCCGAAAGGATGAATCGAACTCTAGCTGAAAGGGCTTGGTTTCTCATGTTGAATGCATGGCTTTAAAAGAACATATGGGCAGATGTAGTGAATATGGACTGTTTCTTGGTTAGTTGGTCAACAGGGGCATCCATATATGGAAAATTTGCAAAGAAGGTGTGGACAGGCAACACAGTAGACTATTCGTGTTTGAGAGTGTTTGGATGTCTAACCTATATGCACATTTCTAGTAAGGAAATATTGAAGCCTGATGCAAATTGTAGATAGTGCATTTTTCTAAGATATCAAAAAGGTGTGAAAGGGTTAAAGCTATGGGATCCAAAGGCAAACAAGGCGGTGATCAGAAAGAGACATGGTTTTTGGTGAAAAAGTCATGTTGTAGCGTACTCAGGAAGAAGATGAAGAGAAATAGGTACTAGAAAACTTCAGTAGCAATGAGCATGTGGTGTAGGTGGAGTTAGAGACTTAGAGTAGCTAACAATGTTCAGAGTGTAGGGACTTATACCTAGGGAGACCAGCACCATCACAGTATAGCTATACACATACCCAAGCGCATTATCAAGCCACCATCCAAGTATGGATTTGATGATTTGGTGTCTTATGCACTTATTACTAGTAGCAAGGATCCTACTATTTTTCAAAAGGTGGTGCACCGCCAAGAGAAAAGTAAATGGATGGGTGCTATAGTGAAGGAGATGGAGTCACTTCATAAGAACCAGACGAGGGATCTAGCGGAGCTTCTAGAAGGGAAGTGGATGATAGGATGCAAGTGGGTGTATAGGAAGAAAGACGTGGTATCAAAAAAAAGAATGAGAGAAGTTCAAGGCTCAGTTAGTAGCAAAGGGTTACTCATAGAGGAAAGGAGTTGATTATGATGAGATCTTCTCCCCCATGGTCAAACATACTTCTAGCAGGGTAGTGTTAGGATTGGTGGTTCATTTAGATATGCATTTGGAGTAGATGGATGTAAAGACATGGCTTCTCCATGGTGCTTTGGAGGAGTTAGTTTACATGGTACAACTAGAATGGTTTAGTTAACCTGGACAGGAGCATTTGGTTTGTAAATTGAAGAAATCACTTTATGGGCGGCAGCAGTCTCCAAGGTAGTGGTACAATTGTTTTGACTCCTACATGATTTGGATTGGCTATAAGAGGTGTGAGTATGATTACTGCATTTATGTAAATAGTCTTGATGATGGTTTACTTTTTTAAAAAAAAATTTATTGCTTTATGTGGATGACATGTTAATTGTTGCGAAAAGTATGGGTGAAGTTAATCTATTAAAAGCTCTGTTAAGAAAAGGGTTTGACATGAAAGATTTGGGTGCAGCCAAGAAGATTCTTGGGATGGAGATTCACAGGCACGGAACTGCAAGGAGATTGTAGGTATCTCATGGTAGTTATGTAAAGAGGGTATTAGAGAGGTTTAGCATGGATAATGCAAAATCGATGTGTACACCGTTGGTGAATAATTTTAGATTTTCTACCGCCCAGTGCCCAAAGACGGATGACGATGTTCGTGACATGTCAAAGGTCTCATATGCCAGTGCAGTGGGGTGTTTAATATATTTTATGGTATGTTCAAGACCACATCTAGCACAAGCTATCAATGTGGTGAGCAAATTTCTTTCAAATCTGAGTCGACAATATTGTGATGTAGTTAAGTAGATTTTCAGATACTTGAGGGCTACTATACACTATGACATTATATTCAACAGGAAACAGAGTGATCGATCAATTATGGGATTTTTGGATGCAGACTATGTAGGGAATTGGATGACAGGACGTCTACAACAGGGTATGTACTCACCCTTGTAGGAGGGCCTATTTGTTGGACGTCCATAGTACTAGTGTCTCTAGTTGTATTATCTACAATTGAGATAGAGTATATTGCTATAACCGGAGCTTCCAAGGAAGCATTATGGATTACATAATTGGTCAAAGAGCTAGGTAATTATTAAGGTACATTTTAGCTGCATTGTGACAGTGAGACTGCCATTTATTTGGCGAAGAACCAGGTGTATCATGTGAGGACCAAGCATATAGATGTGTGGTTTTGCTTAAGAAAGTTGACAATGCTGAGAACGCAGCAAACATGTTGAGAAAGCATGTTACCATGGATAAGTTCAAGCATTGTGGGTTATGTTTTCGATTTTCTCCTAAGGGGTGTACATTCGCCCAATTAGAAATTGTTCTAATATGTGTTTCATATTTTCAGTGGAACACATGTACAAATAAAACAAGGTGGAAAACAAAGAAGTTGGCTCGCAGAAGAAACTATCGATGATTTTGTAGAGTTGCATCCACAATTTGGTCTTAAAACAAAACCAGCGATAGTTTTTCGAAAATCATCGACTATTTTGTTCAATGGTTCCAGGTTAAAGAAGAAACCATCGATAGTTTGGCAGAGACCATCAATGGTTTGGTCTCGGGAATAAACCTTCGATGATTTGTTTTAATCCATTGACAGTTTGGCTCTATTACTCAGCGCTGTTTTTCCAATTTTGAATTTGGAAGTTGAATAGGTTGTGTTTCCGAGGGTGGGGGGTGGGGGGGGAACCTATGGGGATGAAGAGGGTTAACATATATACAATGTTGTATGTTGTAACCCTCAATTTTTTGACACAAGATATTGAAAATTATAGCTTTTTGCTCCTGTGCATGTAGGCATTGCCGAACCACATAAATCCATTGTGTCATTGTTTTATTGCTTTCATATAGTCTGTGTGATTGTGTTTCTGTATTGTTCATCAATGGTTGCTACATTGTGTGATTCGATTTTCCTCTATGCATTGATTTGCACAGTAAAGGATATTTGGACAGGTTGTCAAAATACTTTCTTGCATTATTTTGTTTGTAGATTTCTATCCCAAAGATTTTTACCCAATGTGTCGACTAGTTGTATATATGCTCTCTAAAATGAGCTTTTTTCTTTTTTCAAATAGAAGAACCTTAATCAAGTTAATTTGGGAGTCGATCTAAGTCACAAATGATGAAACTACTATATATTGGTATTGCCTTTTCATTGGTTTGATTATTTTATTATGTGTTTATATAAACCTGCTCCTTATATCATCTATGTATTACTGTCTAAAAATATTTAAAGAGTCATTAAAATTTTAATCACCCAATTTAATCATTACTATTGACCAGATAGGTCATACCCGATTTTGATCATGAGAAATACTTAAATATTTAATGCTTATCAAGCTTGTGTGTAGGTTCATATTAGCAAGATCAATTGATAGCATATGAAGACCTGGAGGATAAAGACCCAGAAGATTTATTCATTATAATTTGTATTATGTTCAATTTGGGTCTGTAATAGTAAAATACGAAAGGTGTGTAATAATTAATGCATTGCTAACGTGGTAGGATAGATAAACTCAAAGACCTTAGACTGACCATAGGATCCAAGATATTGCATGAAAAGTCCCCTATAATCTTAGAATTAATTATCATGGAAACAAGGGTGACTTTATAAGAAGAATAGCACCGAATTGCACAAAGTTGGTGTGTTCGGTCGACCGAACCCCAACACACAAAGCACTTTGGTCGACCGAACCTCCTTCGGTCAATGGTTTGACCAGTTGGTTGACCATTTATAAAATGAACTGCAACACCTTGGTCTACCAAACTAGCATATGAGATATCCCAATGCCCTGGTCGACCGAACTCCCATTTGTGAAATGGCTCGATCGACCAAATGTTCAACTTTGATTGACCAAATGCAGCCTGATTGATCGAACCTTGGGGGTTCTAAAATCACTTTAAGCATGGTCGACCATCTTCTCGGTTGAAATACACCTTGGTTGACCGAATTGGGCAACCTAGTCAATCGAACCTCAAAAGTGGTCGACTGACCATCTCGAGTTGCTTAAATTTTACCAAGGTTAAAACAAGGTTAAATTTTATTAACGCTATTTAAACTTTTCCAAAAATACCGGAGAGGTCCCAAACGATTATAATTCTTGGGGTGTCTATATATACCCTCTCATGTGCTCTGTTTGATTAAGATTTATTTTTACTAGAGAGTAAGCTTAGGGTTTTTTCTTGAAGACTTTTTTGAATAAGTCTTCCGTGGGAAAAGTCCTTAGAGCTTGTGAGTTTTGCATTATCGTTACAATACTCAAGAGCTTGTATTGTATTTTGTTTGTGAAATAATTTTTTACAAACCAATTTTAAATATCTTTTGTGCTCATTTTTTAGAAAAATTTTAGAAAAATATTTTTGAGATATTTTCTTGTGTTGAAGATCTTTGTTGTTGCATCTTATGATTGATACTATTATCTTGACACAACGATCCTAACATATACATTCTCATATTCTGATTGATACACTAGCATTATTTTGAGAGTAAACTTGGAGACTATATTGAGCTTATCATATCCTATCATACTATAGCATGTTGATTATATTGGTACAAATCTACTTGTTTGAGAAGCATACACTTTGTACACGAATTGTATTGTGAATCTATTGTATTCTAGGTGTGGTCTGAGGAGGCATTAATCCAGTTTGAAAGGGTTCGTTGTAAAGGATGAGGTCATCCCTGTGTTAATTTGACTTGGTTGTATTTCGGTGCTGCTCCACTCGTGAAGTGAGCCTTAGTGTAATTTTTGTACTTGTGAGCCAAGGCGGGGATGTACGCATTGTTGCCGAACCTCGATAACATATCTGGCGTTATCTCTCTTTACTGCTTTATTGTGCTTAGTTAATTAGTTTACTTGTGAAGTGTAATTTTTGCTAAATATATATTGATCTATTTTATATGGACTAGATTGACTCCAGGGTTGTGTAATAATACAACTGGATACCTGACCTAGGAGAGAAAATTTTAAAATACCAATTAATCCCCCCACCCACTTTTGGGATTACAGTAAAGCTAACAATTGGTATCAAAGCCTAGTAGTTTAGACTTAATAGTTATTTTTCAAAAGATCTAGATGGCTTATAACACTATAACTCCTTTCCCTGAGGAACCCTCTTCCACATGTCCTCTTTTTTTCGGCAGTGTCAATTACACCTTTTGGAAACAAAGGATGCGTATTTTCCTTCAAAACATTGACTAGAAGGTTTGGAAAGTTGTCTCTATGGGAAACTATGTTCCTATGAAAAATGAGGGTGAAACTAGAGTTCCTAAGACTAAAGTGGAATATATTGATGATGATATGAAAGCTCTTAGTAAAAAGGCAACTGCCATGAATAATCTGGATTGTGGTCTTGATGCTAATGAATTTAATAGATGTATGGCATGTTCTTTTGCTAAAGAAATATGGGATAAGTTAGAGGTCACCTATGAGGGTACTAGAGATATAAAAGATAGTAGGATTGACATGTTGACCAGTGAGTATGAAGCATTTAGGATGAACACTGGTGAGTCCATTCAGAGCATGTACACTAGATTCGCACACATCATTAATTTTCCGCATGCATTAGGTAAGACTTATCCTACGTATGAGATGATTAGGAAAGTCCTTAAGGGTTTGCCTCCTGTTTGGGAAGCAAAGGCTTCGACCATATCTGAGGATAGAGACCTTAAGGCTATGTCACTAGATGAACTGATAAGTTCACTTATCACCTATGAGTTAGCTATTAATGAAAGACTAAATGAGCATGATTACGCGTCAAAACTGCGTAATTGGGCATCTTAACCCAGGCTTTACGGTTTATATCTTTAATTAAATGTCCAAAATTTTTCAATATTTTAATAAAGTGCCAAAATCATCATTCTTGAACTTTATTGCATTATTTATGAAGTTTTGGTAATTTTTTGTCGCAAGAAAATTCCTGGGAACCAAAATCGATACCTATTCGTATTTCATGCATAACTATTCCGTCCGAACTTTGATCAAGATGATTTAAATTTTTGAAGAAAGAGGAAAGGATCATCTACAACTTTCATGCTTTAAGTTTTGTGAGATAAGGGCTTCAGAGGATTCAGATTTGCGATAAATAGAGAATGAAAAAAATGAAAAAAAAAAATACAATAATTCGGGTCCTCTAAATAGGTCAAATCTCCTATCCGGGTCTTAGGTTCTAGGGCACCGCCCCCCTACCCTTTAAATTCTCTTTTCCCCCTGTGCACAGACTCTCTTCCCTTCCATATACTCTTCTTCTTCTTCTTCTTCTTCTTCTTCTTCTCTTCTCCTGTTCCTTTTTTTTCCTTAGTCTTTCTATTCCCTTTCTCTTGCTTATTCTCCCGTCCTCTTCCTCTGTTTTTCTTTTTCTTTTCTCTTCCTATTATTCCTCCCAACTCTCTATTTTTATCCCTATCCTCTTCTTCTCTCTTCTCTCTCAATCAACTATCTCGTTATTCTCTCCCAAACTTAGCAATCTCCTCGGGCATTGGCAACTCTGCAATTCCACGACAATAGCCACCCTTCAAGCACCCGAGGCCCTCCTCTGCTTCTCAGCAATAGCTCCAGTTGAGAGCCACTTTTTTGCAGGCCAACACCAGCCGAAACTCGTCTGCTCCACAGTCAACTCCAGCTTGCAGCAGACTGTGCAGCAGAACTTCTCGGCCAGTCTTCAGCACAGCCAGCCCCGACCTCTAGCCTCTCCAACTTCTGCAACTCAGACCTCCTCTTCTCTTCCAGCAGCTGAGTACCCAAGCCTTCCAGAAGCTTCTCAGCTAGCCAGTGTAGTAGCTACACCACAACATAGCAGCTGAACGTAGCTCCATCACAACCAATAGCAGCAGCAACCTGAGAACCAGCTGCTATGGCTTTTTCTCTTTCTCCTTTTATTGCAATTGAATGTGTTTTGTTTTTAAATTATTTAGTTAGTTAAATAGAGTTTTTGAAAAATTTTTTGAGTGATTATTAAGTACTTTTACTTTATTTTATTTTATTGATGTTCAGTTCTTGTTTATTTGAGATTTCTCAATTAATATTGTCATTAGATTGGTAGAGTTTAGTTTAGCTTCTTTCAATTATTTATTTATCGTTCTTTTAAATTAAATTCTGTTTTACTTCTAGCCAAATAATAATTAAAAAAAAAAAGAGTTTTTGTTTGAAGTTGTTTTTCCAAAATTTAGTCTTTTTATTGAATCTTAGGTTAGTTAGGGTCAGGTTGATTAAAGTTTGAGTTTTTATTGTGTTTCATTGTCATTTAAGCGTCGAACTTTTGTTTATATCTATGTTTAGATTGTGACTCTTGATTCAATATCTTAAATTTGTTGAAGGTTCAATTTTAGTGTGTGCGTTTAAATCTGATTGAGTTTCCTTGCCTGTGTGTTTTTAATTCTGAGTTCCAATTTTCCATCTTTAAACAACGCATGTTCTGATGTTTCCTTGAGTAGATTAGCATTAGTGTTCTTCAATTCACTGCATTTTAGTTTAGGACTTTAAATTACATGTCATTTAATTCAAAGTGGAACTCAACAATCTTGAAAACCCGAATCTGAACTGAGTTAAGTACCTTTTTAATTTTGATTGGAAGAACGTAAAATCTGAGATTAAAACGCATTTCCTGAGGAGATGATCTAGCCCTTGGGCTTAATATTACACGACAGAACTCCTATACTTGGGATAGCTTCCGAGCTGCTCATTTTTCGAGTGAGTCAAGTTTTTGGTGCCGTTGCTGGGGAATTCCAGTTTTAATTTCGAATTTTACGTTTTCCCAATTATTTTTTTTTCTTTTATTAAATAGAAAAAAAAAGAAAAAAATTGAAAAAAAATATTTTGTCTGTTGCCGTGTTAGTGGATTTCTACTGGTGATTGTGATGTTTGATGCCCTGGGTTCAAGATAATTCAAATCGATTGTGTAGACTTTCACCTAGCACCAGTAGGGATGCAGATAGCACCGACTCTAACTATTTACCTGTTAGTCCTGCGGGTGATTCTGAATTTGAGCTGAATAATCTGTTTGGCCATTATTTTGAAGAAGTTATGGCTGCACATGCACCACGTACACTTGAAGATTTTCTACAGCCTGCACGCACATTTACACCTTTATGCATTGTGTTGCCACAAGATGCACCGAATTTCACTCTTAAGCATGGTATGTTATCTGTGATTCCCCAATTTCACGGGATGGACTCTGAGAGTCCGTACCAACACTTGACAGACTTTGAGATGGTTTGCACCACTTTCATTAATAGGGCTTTGACTGATGAATACATTAAATTACGTTTGTTTCCCTTTTCTCTGAAAGACAAGGCAAAAATCTGGTTTAATTCTTTGCGCCCTAACTCTATTACTAGCTGAGCTGAAATGCAATGTGAGTTCTTACATAAGTTTTTTCCTCTTCAGAGAACTTAGTACCTACAGGAGCAGATCAGTCAGTTCATGCAAAAAGATGTCGAGACATTCCAGGCATATTGGGAGAGATCCAAGGACTTGATGAACATATGCCCGCACCATGGTTTCGAATCATGGAGGTTAATGAATTATTTTTTTTACTACCTTAACCCCTGTGTGCAAACAATTTTTCCAGTCTATGTGCAATGGGATGTTCTTCCGTAAGGAACCAGACGAGGGCTTATCATTTTTAGACTATCTCGCTGAGAGTGCCCAGCAGTGGAATGCACGACCTGAACGGGTGCTGATAGCTGCCCAACCTATCTGAACAATCAGTGGCGGGGGCAGATATGAGGTTAAAGAGGACACTAGCTTACAGGCCCTTGTAGCTACGTTATCTAAAAAATTGGAAGTCATGGAATCCGAAAAGTCCAAAGCTGAGATTTGCACGATTTGTGAGACTTTAGACCATAGACCTCAGGATTGTCAATACTTACTTGTGTTGCAAGAGAGCAAATCTGATCAGGTGTCATCGGCAAATTGGGTTAACAAGATGCAAAATCAGCAGCTCTCAAATACTTACAACCCGGGGTGGCGGAATCATCCAAACCTCCAATGGAGAAATGATCAGCCTGGTCCATCATTTTCACGGTATCAGCAGGCACCTCAATCATATGCACCGCCTCCGCAACCGACATACAATCCAGTTGTAGCTCCTCAACCGCAGTATCAACTACAACAGTTTTCTCGGAGCTACGCACCACCAGGATTCCAACCAGAGTTAGTCCCCATTCCAGTAAAGAAAGCTTTTGATGACAGTGTAGCACAGGTGGCAACCATGCTCCAGCAATTCATGCAATTGCAAGTTACGAATAATGGAGAACTGAAAGATGCTGTAAGCAAGATGAGTACACAGCTTAATACCCTGGAAAAAGGAAAATTCCCTACACAGCCTCAGTCTAATCCCCAGGTACATAGACAGCCACAACAGTCAGTGCACAATGTGTCAGGGGATACGTTTGAGTCAGCAAAAGCAGTTATTACTTTGCAAAGTGGAAAGGAAGTTCCTCGTCCTGAAATGGCCACTGACCAACAAACAACCATGCTGACACCTGAGGTGACAGATGAGACAAATAAAGGAAAAGAAAAATCGGATGTGGCCAGCTTAAGTTTAACAAAGTCATGTAATAAAGAGGATGAGCCAGTTAAGGAATACCAACCTATGGTACCATACCCTCAGCGTTTGACATCTGGAAAAAAGAACAAGTATCATAAGGAGATTCAAGAGATATTCAAGCAGGTAAAAATCAATATTCCACTCTTAGATGCCATATAACAGATCCCTGCATATGCAAAATTCCTGAAAGACCTTTGCACCATAAAAAGGAAACTGAACATGAAGAAAAAGGCTTTCTTAACTGAGCAGGTCAGTGCATTGATTCTTAGTCAGACTCCACAGAAACTTAGAGATCCTAGGTGGGTCCCCTACGATACCAATCTACTTGACCTAGGGAGTAATGTGAATCTGCTTCCGTCTTCATTATATGACTAGCTGGGTTTAGGTGAATTGAAGAAAACTCTATGATGCTACAGTTGGCAGACAGATCTGTAAAGGCTCCACGAGGCATTGTTGAGGATTTTTTAGTTCAGGTTGAAAAATTTGACTATCCCGTGGATTTCGTTGTTTTGGATATGTAGCAGCCTGTTTCCACCATTTATCAGGCTCCTGTCATTTTGGGGCGACCATTCCTTGCTACTTCAAATGCCCTGATTAACTGTCGGAGCGGAGTCCTGAAGCTTACATTTGGGAACATGACACTGGAAATGAATGTTTTTAATGCTCATAGGATGTCAAGTGGGTGTGATGATGCAAATACTCATGCATTCGATGTAATAGATGACTTAGACACTTCAGAGCTACTGTCGGTACTCGACGTCGATGCCGCACTTGAAAATGACTCTTTCGCGCAGTTTGAAGGGATTGATGAATTATTGTTAGAATCAGGGGAATAAACGTCGGATAGTGTTCCTCATATGTTTAATGCGAGTTATACAAGTAGTTGGCGTAAGCCTACATTTGAGGCCATTGACCTACCAGAAATTCTAAAGTCGACCGCAAAAGAAATTCCAACACTTAAGTTGAAACCATTGCCTGCCGAGTTGAAATATGCTTTCTTGGGTCCAGTAGATGGCACATTCCCTGTGGTAATTTCTTCACACCTTACTCTTGAACAGGAAACTAAATTATTACAGGTACTTCGAGAGCATTGAGGAGCGATTGGATGGACTATCGCTGACATCAAGGGCATCGACCCTTCCATTTGCACTCATAACATCTTCCTCGAAGGAGACGCTAAACCAGTTCAAGATGCACAAAGGAGGCTAAATCCAGCCATGAAAGAGGTGGTAAAAAATGAAGTGCTGAAATTATTAGCTGCAGATGTCATCTATCCAATCTCCGACAGCAAATGGGTAAGCCCAACACAGGTAGTTCCAAAAAATCTGGTTTAACTGTTATTGAAAATGCTAATGGAGAATTGATCCCATCTAGGAAAGTAACGGGTTGGAGAGTGTGCATTGATTATCGTAAATTGAATTCGGCTAGCCGAAAAGATCATTTCCCATTACCTTTCCTAGATTAGATATTAGAGAAAGTAGCTAGTAATTCTTTTTATTGTTTCTTGGATGGATTTTCTGGATACTATCAAATTGTCGTAGCAACTGAGGACCAAGAGAAGACTACCTTCACTTGTCCCTTTGGCACCTTTGCTTTCCGCAGAATGCCATTCGGTCTATGCAATGCCCCTGCTACTTTTTAACGCTGTATGATGAGTATTTTCTCTGATATGTTAGATGATATGTGCGAAATTTTTATGGATGACTTTTTAGTGTTCGGTAAGTCTTTTGACCATTGTTTAACACATTTAATTGCGATTTTGAAATGATGTGAGGAAAAGAATTTACTTCTAAACTGGGAAAAATGTCAATTTATGGTACGTAGTGGTTTAGTACTTGGACATTTGGTTTCTAAGCGTGGTATAGAAGTTGACAGGGCCAAGGTAGAGCTGATTTCTTAGTTACCTGTCCCTAAGACAGTCCGAGATATTCGCTCCTTCCTTGGTCATGCCGGTTTCTATAGACGCTTTATTGAGGGTTTCAGTAGTATTGCTAAACCATTATGTACCTTGTTGCAAAATGAAACTGAATTTTTGTGGACCGATAATTGTCAACAGGCCTTTGAAACACTAAAGCGACATTTGACTATTGCTCTTATCATGCAACCTCCTTGGTGGGACTTGCTATTTGAGATCATGACCAACGCTAGCGACTACGCTCTTGGTGCGGTTCGAGGTCAATGAATTGATAACATGCCGTCGGTTATTTATTATGCCAGTCGAACTTTGAATGATGCTCAGAGAAATTATACTACCACTGAGAAGGAATTGCTAGCTGTTGTTTTTGCTTTAGAAAAATTTTGCTCTTATGTCATTGGTGCACCTGTCATTATTTTTATTGACCACCCTTCTTTGAAATATTTATTAGCAAAGAAGAACGCCAAGCCTAGGTTGATCAGGTGGATTCTACTCCTCCAGGAATTTGATATCACCATACGCGATAAAAAGGGCGTGGAAAACGTTGTAGCTGACCACCTTTCTCGATTGCAGCTACCTGAGGTATAGGTGTCCTCTCCTTTGAATGATGACTTTCCTGATGAATGTCTTTTTGCTGTGTCACGCGCTCCATGGTTCGCCGACATTGTGAATTATCTCGTCACCGACCGAATGCCACATTGGCTCACCCAGGACAAGCGTAAGTTCCTAGCTGAGGTAAGACATTATTATTTTGATAATCTATACCTGTTCAAATATTATTCTGACCAATTAGTGCGTAGATGTGTTCCATATTATGAATTTAATTTTGTGATACATTTTTGCTATGGTGGGACATGTAGAGGCCACTTTGCTGCTAAGAAAACTGTTTCAAAAATATTACAAAGTGGACTCTATTGGCCCACCGTATTTAAAGATGTTGAAAATTTTTGTAAAGCATGTGAGGCCTGTCAAAAATTAGGAAAAATTACTGCCAAGAATGAAATGCCTATGTCCCCCATGTTGACTTTTGAGATTTTTGATTGTTGGGGTATTGATTTTATTGGACCTTTCCCCATTTCTTTTGGGCATTCTTACATTTTGGTTGCTGTGGACTATGTTTCTAAATGGGTGGAGGCAATACCTTGTCGGACCAATGACCACAAGGTTGTCATACGTTTTCTCAAAGAGTTATTTGCACGCTTTGGCATGCCCAAGGCAATCATTAGTGATGGAGGGTCCTATTTCTGTAACAAACCTTTTGAAAAACTCATGCAAAAATATGGTGTAACCCACAAAGTCTCTGCCCCTTACCACCCTCAGACCAATGGTCAAGTTGAATTAGCCAATAGAGAGATCAAAACGATACTTGAGAAAACCGTGCGTCCTAACCGTAAGGACTGGTCAGAAAAACTTGTTGACGCACTTTGGGCCTACCGAACAGCTTTCAAGACAAACTTAGGGATGTCTCCCTACAGGTTAGTATACGGTAAGGCATGTCAATTACCTATTGAAATTCAGCATCGTGCTTTATGGGCTATCACACAGATTAACCTTTCACTTGATGATGCCACAGGTTTAAGAAAATTGCAGGTATGCGAGCTTGAAGAATCTCGAAGTGACGCGTATGATAATGCTCGTTTGGCTAAGGAGCAGATAAAGTTGCTACATGATAGGAACATCAGAGAAAAACAACTTTTCCCTTCTCAACAAGTGCTACTCTATGATTCCCGACTGCATGTGTTTCCTGGGAAATTGAAATCCCGGTGGGGTGGTCCTTATTTTGTTGAAAAAGTTCATTCTCATGGTGCAGTAGAGATTGTAAATCCGAATAATGGCAATCGTTTCACAGTGAATGGACAGCGCCTAAAGCCTTTCATGACCCCATTCGATGTCGACAAAGAGGTCTTGCTTTTGCAAGACCCTAGGGTAGTCTTCTGATCTTTCTATGCTACTGTTTTATTTTTATTTTTATTTTTATTTCGTTTATTTGTTTTAGTTGTGTTTTTCCCTTTTCTTTCTTTTTACATTCGTCAGTAGTACTTTTCCATTAAGTTGTTTACCGTGCACAATTTTATTTCCCCTATGCTTTCACATTGAGAACAATGTTCCACTTTAGTTGGGGGGGGTGAGCATTCGCATTTGATACTGTGCACGTACACGTACCGAGTTTCATATTATTAAAAAATAAAAAATAAAAAATAAATAAAAAAACCAAAAAAATAAAGAGAGAAAGAAAAGAGGAGCACTAAGGAATTACACTGCACTATGCCATATTTAACACTGTGTACACCTTCCACATACTTGCGTATAACTTAAGAATGACACACTTGAGTCAATCATGCGTAGTTTCTCCTTATATGATCTTATGAATCCATGAAGAATTGATTGGTAGTACATTTGTGTTAATTTGACTATATAATTTCCTGTATTTACACGGCATCTCACGAGGCTGAATAAACACATTCACGTGATTCATTGCACTTAGGGTTTCCTGTGAGCACTAAGATAGCACCCATGGCGACTATACCACCTTGTGCAATATCCTTGAGCTATTTATCGTCCTTTTGAGCGTTCATACCAAATCAGAGTTCGTGGAACTCAATTCTCTTTTTTTGGATGATTCGTTGTACACTAGTCTTTATTTTTGATTTGCTAGCCTAGAGGTGACACCTAGTGGGGAGATAGAAACCTAGGTCTTGTAGCCTACTCAAAATGTGAAGGCTGAGCCACCCCTAGAGATAGACTTAATTCATGAACTTCTATTCGAGCTCAATTCCCATTGATGGTATGAAGATTACAAAATAAGTGTTAATATTTTCCTTATTGCTCAAGAAAAGACAAAAAATAAAGAATGAGCAGAAAAAAGAATAAGCAATACACATGCGCATGAAATGAAATGTCAATGCCGGCCCAAATACATATCACAAAAAGTCAAGGACAACACATATTTTTCCACGTATGAAAATTCTTCAACCAGTTAATGCCTCAGATGTATTCACGACAAGTTTGTGAATGAGTTGATCTAGGGTGGTCTCGGTTGGATATGGTGAGTAGGTGAGAAGATGCTAGGGTGAAGAACCCGACACCTCATAGATAGGCTAGATCCTTTCCAGACTAGTCCACTCCATATACTTAGTGTTGTTCCTTTTAATATGTGGGATGTTTGATCGTGACACTCCTCCTCACATATGATGAGTGAACCCATTTTCTTTAAGTGTTCTTGAGGGTATACCAGTTAGGCTGACTCAAAGCAACCGTTCTGTAGGTGTCCACTGGCGTCCTAGGTGTACTGAGTCACACACATCACACACACCTCGAGAGTTTACCTGTTTATACTCGAACTTAAATGATTGCATTAACTCTGAATGTCCCACTGATTAACTTCATGTGATTATACTACTCTCAAATCACATATAAACGATGAAACTTGCATGAGTGACGTGCTTTGGAGTCATGTGCATTGAATATGAAAAAACTTGTGTGAAATTCAGTTATGTTCTTGTATGTGAAGTGGTATAGTTATATCGCATGTGCATTGATTTCATGATCACCGGAGTATGTAGTTCTAGACACCACCCTGAGATTCATTCACGTCATTTGTTAGAGACTAGCAAAACGTTAGTTGGGGGGTGTGATTATGCGTCAAAACTGCGTAATTGGGCATCTTAACCCGGGTTTTATGGTTTATATTTTTAATTAAATGTCTAAAATTGTTCAATTTTTTAATAAAGTGCCAAAATCATCATTCTTGAACTTTATTGCATTATTTACGAAGTTTTGGTAATTTTTTGTCGCAGGAAAATTCCCGGGAACCAAAACCAACACCTGTTCATATTTCATATATAACTTTTCCATCTGAGGTTCGATCGAGACGATTCAAATTTCTAGAGAAAGAGAAAAGGATAATCTACAACTTTTTTTTTTTGAGTTTTGTGAGATAAGGGCTCCAGAAGAGTCATATTTGCGATGAATAGAGAATGAAAAAAATGGAAAAAGAAATACAATAATTCGGGTCCTCTAAATGGGTCAAATCTCCTATCCGGGTCTTGGGTCCTAGGGCACTGCCCTCCTACCCTTTAAATTCCCTTTTTCTCCTGCGCACAGACTCTCTTCTCTTCCATATACTCCTCTTCTTCTTCTTCTTCTTCTTCTCTTCTTCTATTCCTTTTTTTTCCTTAGTCTTTCTATTCCCTTTCTCTTGCTTATTCTCCCGCCCTCTTCCTCTGTTTTTCTTTTTCTTACTCTTCCTGTTATTCCTCTAAACTCTTTGTTTTTATACCTGTCCTCTTCTTCTCTCTTCTCTCTCAATCAACTATCTCGCTGTTCTCTCCCAAACTCAGCAATCTCCTCGGGCATTGGCAACTCTGCAATTCCACGACAGTAGCCACCCTTCAAGCACCTGAGGCCCTCCTTTGCTTCTCAGCAACAGCTCCAGTTGAGAGCCACTTTTCTACAGGCCAACACCAGCCGAAACTCCTCTGCTCCACAGCCAACTCCAACTTGCAGCAGAATTTGCAGCAGAACTTCTCGGCCAGTCTGCAGCACAGCTAGCCCCGACCTCCAGCCTCTCCAGCATCTGCAACTCAGGCTTCCTCTTCTCTTCCAGCAGCTGAGTACCCGAGCCTTCCAGCAACTTCTCGGCCGGCCAGTGTAGCAGCTACACCACAACACAGCAGCCGAATGTAGCTCCATCACAACCAGTAGCAGCAGCAACCTGAGAACCAGCTGCTATGGCTTTTTCTCTTTCTCCTTTTATTGCAATTGAATGTGTTTTGTTTTTAAATTATTTAGTTAGTTAAATATAGTTTTTGAAAATTTGTTTGAGTTATTATTAAGTACTTTTACTTTATTTTATTTTATTGATGTTTAGTTCTTGTTTATTTGAGATTTCTCAATTAATGTTGCCATTAGATTGGTAGAGTTTAGTTTAGCTTCTTTCAATTATTTGTTTATCGTTCTTTTAAATTAAATTCTATTTTACTTCTAGCCAAATAATAATTAAAAAAAAAAAGAGGTTTTGTTTGAAGTTGTTTTTCCAAAATTTAGTCTTTTTATTGAATCTTGGGTTAGTTAGGGTCGGGTTGATTAAAGTTTGAGTTTTTATTGTGTTTCGTTGTCATTTAAGCGTCGAACTTTTGTTTATGTCTATGTTTAGATTGCGACTCTTAATTCAATATCTTAAATTTGTTGAAGGTTCAATTTTAGTGTGTGCGTTTGAATCTGATTGAGTTTCCTTGCCTGTGTGTTTTTAATTCTGAGTTCCAATTTTCCATCTTTAATCAATGCATGTTATGATGTTTCCTTTAGTAGATTAGCATTAGTGTTCTTCAATTCACTGCATTTTAGTTTAGGACTTTAAATTACATGTCATTTAATTCAAAGTGGAACTCAACAATCTTGAAAACCCGAATCTGAACTAAGTTCAGTACCTTTTTAATTTTGATTGGAAGAACGTAAAATCTGAGATTAAAACGCATTCCCTGAGGAGACGATCTAGCCCTTGGGCTTAATATTACACGACAGAACTCCTATACTTGGGATAGCTTCCGAGTTGCTCATTTTTTTAGTGAGTCAGAGCATAATAGAATGAAGAAGGTGAATGCATTAAAAACATCTACCAATACATATAGTGAGTGCAGTGAACCTAAATCTGGGTATAACATGGTTATGCTAAATAGAAAATTCAGCAGGTTGTTCAGGGAGAACAGTAGGCCATACAGAAAGTTCAGGGATTCTGCATTAGAGAAGGGAGAGTGTAGTAAAATAAAGGAAAAATCGCATGCTCCCACATGCTACAATTGCAACAAGGTTGGGCATATCAAACTTGACTACCCTTTGCTGATAAAGGAGTATAGGAAAAAAAGGAAAGCCACGAAAGTAGGCATTTCATCGGATAGACTAAGTAGCAGTGATTCAGATTCAGATCGCAGTGATTCGAAGGCTGCTAACCTGTGCTTGATGGCACACGGTGATGAGGTATTATCTTCCTACTCCTCATATTCATATTATTTTGATGATGATGAATGTGATTCCGATAGCATGCCCAGTTATAAAGAATTGCAATATAAATATATTCGCATGACAAAATTTCTAAATAAAATGACCAAGGAAAATGATTTTTTGAAAAAGAAATGTGAAAATTATTCAAAGTTTGTTGAAATTGGAAAATCTGTTCATTCTCCTTGACAAAAAGAAAAAATTTGAAAATTACAGAACTGGAAAGAAAATTGGAGGATAGCTCCAAAATTATTTTTAAATTTACTGAGGGCCAGCACAATTTTGAAAAGCTCCTTGGGGCCCAAAGAAACTCTCTTAGTAAAGAAGGTCTCAAATTTAATGGTATTGAAAACGTGAGACGACCTAATCTTTACTTGGGACACTTTACTCAAAAATCAAACTCCCAAATTCCACCTATAGATCCTCGATGTCAATTGATATGTTTTAAATGCAAACAGATTGGTCACATTCAATTTGACTGTCCATTTAGAAACAAACATGCACAAATTAAAAAGTTGTGGAGAGTCAAAGGTGAATCAAGAACTAACCCTTTTGGACCCAACAGAATTTGGGGACCAACGTCAATTACTTAGATATTTTTTCAAGTATGCTTAACGTTATCTTCTTCCAAGGAAAAATCGTACATTGATAGCAGTTGCTCATGACACATGACCGACGACAATGCCAAGTTTGCATCCATCACTTCCAAGGAAGGAGGATTCGTGACATTTTCAGACAACGCAAAAAGGAAAATCATCGGCGTAGGCAAGGTTGGTAAGGAACCTTCTCTCGTTATTGATAATGTATTGCTTGTTGATGGCTTGAAACATAATTTGTTAAGCATTAGCCAGTTGTGTGATAAAGGGTATAAAGTTTCTTTTGAGTATGATAAATGTAATGTTGAGAGCAAATCTGATAATAAAGTACTTTTTACTGTTGAACGTTATGAAAATGTATGCACTACTAGTTTTGATAATTTAGCTTCTTAACAAGTTACATGCTTTTCTGCAATAAACGAAGCTAGTTGGTTGTGGCATAGACTTTTAAAGCACGCATATAAACCTTTTGTCAAAACTAGTGAAAAGAGAATTTAGTCAAAGGCTTGCCAAAAACACATTTTGTAAAAGATAAAATTGGTGATGCATGTCAAATGAGTAAGCAAACTAAATCAAGCTTTAAGAAAAATAAATTCATATTCACCACTAGACGACTTGAATTGCTACCCTTAGATTTATTTGGTCCTAATCAAGTTCAAAGTCTAGGTCGAAAATTGTATGCTTTTGTTATTGCTGATGATTATTCTAGGTTCACATGGGTGCTATTTCTTTCTTATAAAGATGAACCTTGTGATCAATTCACTAAGCTATGTAGAAGAATTTAGAATGAAAAAGGCTACAAAATCACATACATAAAAAGTCATAGGGGAATTGAATTGAAAAATGATGGCATAGAAAACTACCGTGACCTATAGGGCATTTCATATAATTTTTCTATACCTAGGACCCCACAAAAAAAATGGATTTTTAGAAAGAAAGAATAGATCCTTGCAAGAAATGGGTAAGGCAATGCTAAACGAACATAGGTTACCCAAATACTTATGGACTGAAGCAGTGAACATGACTTGTTATGTAATGAATAAAGTATTAATTAGGCCCTTACTTAATACGACTCCATATGAATTGTGGAACAACCATTGTAGAGACCTGGATAAATATAGCAATTAAATAATAAAGGAAAAAAAAGAAAAAGGATTTTTGTAACGAGGCTCAGCAGGGACTCGTTGACGAGCAGCATTTTCGTCGATGAGTGGCCTTCTTGGGAATGTCGACGAGGACACGTGTCTCATCGATGAAGAGATACCAAGAGGGCTGATTTCAGGACCTAAAGTTCATCGACGAACGTTATGATATCGTCAACGAACCCCCCCTTTGGGTTCGTCGATGAGGCCACGTGTCTCGTCGATGAGGCAGCACTCTATAATTAAGGTCAAACTCGGGATTCAGCGAGCAACTGCATCCAAAACCCCTCTCTCTCTAGAATTTGTCTATCCCACTTCCTGTTTGGATTTTCGACTTCAATTCTCACCAATGTGACGATCGAAAATTGCCATGTTACTCTTGGGAAGATTCTCTACAATACTATTGAATTAGATATTTGATTTGGAGCATGTGGACCCCATCCCAAAATCTAGGTAAGTTGGTTATTTTAAGTTTTATAAGTTATTGGGTATTTCTAGACTGAGGGGAATGTGTAGAAAGGTATTATACTGGTGTTTATTGATTTGTTAAGGAAATGTAAATTTCAAGGTTTTGAGCTAAGAATACATAGGAGTAGGTTTAGTTATTGTGGGCTTCTCAGTAGGCCAGGTAAGGGGATAAATTAAATCAGCATTTTTCATGAAATTATTTTTTTATATACATAATTTATTTTCAAAAAATTATGTATGTTATAGTATAATGTTTAAGAATATTGTTGTTGAATAGGAGAATAGATTTAATACATTTTATAAAAAAATATGACTTCGAATCAAATTCTATGTTTAGGATATTACTCACATTTGTGCGGCATGAGTATTTTTTCGATGAAAATTATGTTATATCAGAATAATATGATTTTTCCAAAATAAGTATGTTACAACAGTTTTCAAAAAAACCATAAAAATAGTATATGAACTATGGTTGAAAATATTATGTTAAATAGTGCAAAACTTTTATGTTTAGTATGTTATGATATGGTCGGCGCAGATGCCGTGATTTATATGTTATGATTTACAAGTTGGCGCAAATGCCGTAAATATGTATGTTATGTCAGAAATTAAGAAAATATTATAATGTCAGATATTACTTGGAAATATGAAACAACTATGTATTAGTAATATGAAATGTATTGTATGCTATCAGAACTCGGATGGCTTAGTCTAGATTTCAAACCACAGTACCGTAGATATATGATAAGATTACATTCAAGTACAGGTTTTTGTAAGTGCTACCATAGATCTCAGATAGAGTGTCAGAGATGGCAGGCGATGTGGCTTCAATGTAGTGCAGGTGTCCCCTTGGCTGTCTGGACTAGGTGAGGCAAACCCATCATACTTACAGACATATACTGACTTAGCGTGGTCACCCAGCCATTGCTAGGTCCCGCCTATGAGTTGCATAACCCTATCATGTGGGGGGGTATGACATGACATTAGCTAACTATCCATCTTGGGTATTATTTTAGTTTTAAATAGCTATAGAAAATGATTTACATGATACATAAATTTAGTATGTTAATTAGTATGATACGATGAATCATGTTTTACTCATAATTTATACAGCCATTTTTATAAGATATATACATATTATGTACAGTTCATGTCAAAGCACGATAATACTCATGTTACCACACACTAATATTAGTTTATCTCCCTTACTGAGAGATGTCTCACCCCAGCATTACAAGCATACTAGGAAATCTAGATAAAAGGGTGGATAAAGCTCCGCAGCAGTAGAGGTTGACTGAACTACCTTGTTTGTCGGGTAAGTAGTTGAGTTGGGGTTAGATTGGTTTTTTGGTTATGACCCTAGGATACTTTTTGGTCCTTTTGTGGATGTTTGTGTATATATGACATATTTAATAGAATTCTGGTATTGTGTCCGTTGTTATATGGCATGTATGCAATTTATGTTTTCCGTTGCTTAGGTATCAGAGATGTATGACGAATATATCCCTGGTACCCATGGGTCCAGGTTGATCATGACTATACTAGTTTAGTAGGATATCAAAGTTATATATATATATAGTAAAATAGGCAGGTCATTACAGTTTGGTATCAGAGCCTATGTTCCAAGGTTCTATAGACTTTAGAGTGCAGTTGAAACAACACCAGAGTTTAGGAAAAAGGATTCAAGGTTTTGTTCTGTAGTGTGGAGGCAAGACTTCTGTGGTAGCTTCTATGTCTTACCTAAGGTGACGATTTCAAAAAAGCCATACTAAACTATTGCCGGGTTGTATTTTTATAGTGTAGGACTGAATCTTGATTTAAGATAAGGATGTCAAGATAGTAATTAGATATGTAAATTTTAAGGATAGGGTCCCTAAGCCATGTTTATTGTCTTTTCAAGATGGACCCTGGGGTGGTAGTGTTAATATGAGCAGTAGCGAGGATGTAGGACCCTTTGGTGCAGGAGGAGGTGATTCAGATGCTGTATTGCGCAGTGTAGATCAGCAGGTCATGACTGAGATTACACGGAGCTTTAGGGAGCAGGAAGGTCCATCTACAAGCCATAAGTGTACGATAGAGAAATTCACCAAGATGAACCCTCTAGCATTTTCAAGAGGAGCTAATCCTATAGTTGTCGAAAGCTAGATGTAGGAAATTGAGAAGGTTTTGGTGGTACTGCAGTACACGGAGGAGTAAAGGGTCTTATTTGCCCCTATAAGTTGACAAGAGAGGCTGAGAGATGGTGGACTACAGTAAAACTATTTAAGAATCAAAGGGAAGTACCTATAGCTATGACTTGGTGCTGGTTTAAAGATTTTTTTTTTTTTTTTTTTTTGATAGATACTTCCAGGCCACTACCAGAGAGGCCAAAGTAGGGGAATTCCTAAATTTGAAGTAAGGTCAACAAACAGTCTAGCAGCACGCGGCGAGGTTCATAGAGTTGTCTCGCTTCACCCCGTATATCATTCCTGATGAGGCAAAGAAGGCAAGACAGTTTGAAAGAGGTTTGAGGCGAGAAATATATAAATAGGTAGCGGTGTTGAAAGTGCAGTATTTTGTTGAGTTCAGAGATAGAGCAGCTATGGTGGAGACAAATGAGCGGATGGGTGCAGAGGAGCACGGAAAAAAGAAGAAGTCCACACCTTCAGGTTTAGCAAATATCTAGTCAGGGCCCGTAGAGGAGAGGTAATTATGGGAGGGATTAGAGGCAAGAGATGAGGGGCCATGAGGTTCAGGGGATGTAGATCTATTCTGTCAGTCAAATATATGGGAAGAGAATCTTGGGGGATTGTCGACTGGAGAGAGGCATCTACAATTGCTACGGAGGATCGGGACATTTAGTACAAAATTGCCTTAGTCCACCTGTAATCGCTCCTGCTCCCATACCTTATGGGGGAGGTTATTAGGTGCCCCATGGAGGTCAGCGGATGAATGTAGCCCTAACAAAGGTTTATGCATTAACGCCGAGAGATACTGAGACCATAGGCGACATCGTGATAGGTACTCTTACTACTTTATGATGTCAAGCTATTGTTTTTTCGATTCAGGTGCCACTCATTCCTTTGTGTTTAAGGGATACGTTAAATTGTCTTGAATCGAGACACGGTTATTAGATGTTGAATTGTTAGTAGCTACATCAATAGGGTCAGTGGTGAGGTGTCGTAAGATGCTCAGAGGCTATCCAGTAGATGTTTAGGGGATTGTATTACCAGCTGACCTAACAGTGCTAAACATGCATAAATTTGACGTAATACTGGGTATGGACTAGCTGGAAGCTAACTATGCTAGTATCGATTGTCATGTGAAAAAGGTGATATTTAGACCACTGAGAAAGCAAGAATTAAATTTTTTTGGGTCGCGGGTGCATTCCCCGCCTCATTTAGTGTCAGCTATAGAGGCGAGAAGACTACTCCTAGATGGATGTCAAATGTTTATGGCCTATGTAAAGGAGGTGACAAAAAATGATTTGAAGCTTGTTAGTATACTAGTGGTAAAGGAGTTTCCAGATGTTTTTCTAGAGGAGTTACCTAGGTTGCCTCTCGACCACGAGGTAGATTTTGCTATCAATTTGCTTCCAAGGAAGACACCGATATTTAAATCTCCTTATAGAATGGCTCTAGTAGAATTGGCAGAATTTAAAGATCAGCTGCAGGATTTATTGAATAAAGGGTTTCTTAGACCTAGTGTATCACGGTGGGGAGCCCTAGTTTTACTTGTGAAAAAAGAAAGATGGGACTGTGAGAATGTGCATAGATTATAGGGAAGTAAACAAAGTAACTCTTAAGAACAGGTATCCTCTACCCCATATAAATGATTTATTTGATCAGCTTCAGGGTACATGAGTTTATTCAAAGATTATCTACACTCTAGGTAACATCAGGTAAAATTCCTAGCAAAGGATATCCCTAAGACAGCATTCCGAACCTGGTATGACCATTATGAATTTTTGGTCATGCCATTCAGACTGACGAATGCTCCTTCTGTGTTTATGAATTTTATGAATAGAGTCTTTCATCAATATTTAGACCAGTTCATTGTGCTTTTTATTGATGATATACTTGTCTACTTGAGGAGTTTTAAGGAGCACGAGACGCACTTTAAGCTAGTACTTCAGATGCTTAAGGAAAAGGAATTGTATGCCAAGTTTTGGGGCATGTTGTATCAGGAGATGGAATTTCATAAGATGCTAGCAAAGATAGAGGTAGTGGTGAATTGGGTAAGGCCGAGGAATGTTTAGGAAATTAGGAGTTTCTTGGGACTGGTAGGTTACTACCATCGTTTTGTAGAGGGATTCTTAGGATTGTCGGGGCCTTTGATGCGACTAACCAGGAAGAATGCTAGGTTTGAATGGAATGACAATTATGAATAGAGCTTCTAGGAATTACAGCAAAGGCTCATTACTGCACCGGTATTGACCATTCCATTAGGAGGTGATGGTTATGTGATGTACAGTGACACGTTTTGAAAGGGCTCATATGTGTGTTGATGCAGCAGGATAGAGTTGTAGCATATGCCTCTAGACAATTGAAAGAATATGAAAAAAAATTATCTTACCCATGATCTAGAATTGGATGCAGTGGCTCATGCATTGAAAATTCGGAGGCATTAACTATATGGAGAGAGATGTGAAATATTTTCAGATCATAAAAGTTTAAAGTGCTTCTTCATGCAGAAGGAGTTGAATATGAGATAGAGAAGATGGTTGGAACTTATTGAGGATTACAACTATACCATTATTTACCACCTAGGAAAGGCGAATGTGGTGGCTGATGCTCTAAGCTAAAATTCAGGGGGAGCAGCATTGTTAGCAATAGTAATTCAGCACCCAATTCAGATGGACTTGGAGAGGCTCGGTGTGGAGCTAGTGGAAAGTGATCCTTAGGCATTTATTGCCAACTTGGTCATACAACCTACTCTACAAGAAAGGATTAAAGCTATTGAGAGGGATGACGTGGAATTAGTGGAGTTGATTGCTAAAGTGCAGGATGGATGGGGATAGGAATTTAGTATTTCAGATAATGGAGCTCTAAGGGTCCATATTAGAAGGACGATTCTAGAGGAGGCTCATAGATCCCTATGTACAGTGCATCCTGGTAGCACTAAAATGTATCGTGATCTTTAGGAATCATTTTTGTGGAGTGGCATGAAAAGGAAGATAGCTGAATTCAGGGAGCATTGTTTGATGTGCCAGCAGGTGAAGGCTGAGCACCAAAGACTGGCGAGACAGTTGCAGCCAGTTCCTATTATTGAGTGGAAGTGGGACCATATCTCTATTGATTTTGTTATAGGTTTACCGCTGGTGTTGCATGGGCAGGACGTGATTTAGGTGATTGTAGATAGATTGATGAAAACTGCTCACTTTATCCCTATCAAAGTTAATTACTCCATAGATAAGTTGGCAGAATTATATATTCAAGAGATAGTACAATCACATGATATGCCAATGTCTACACTATCGAACCAAGACCCATGTTTCATGTCATAGTTTTGGAAGAGCTTGCAGAAGGCTCTGAGGTCTTAGTTATCATTCAACACGACATTTCATCCTCAGACTAATGGGTAGAAGGAGAGGACGATCCAAATCCTTTAGGATATGCTGTAAGCATGTGTGCTAGATTTTGGGGGTAGTTGGACCCAGTCTATGCTGCTGGTTGAGTTTGCGTATAATAATAGTTATCAATCCAGCATTGGCATGGAACCTTACAAGGCGTTATATGGTAGGAGGTGTCATTCTCCACTATACTGGGATAAGATGGGTGAGAGGCAAGTTTTGGGACCAAAGTTAGTGTAGCAAGCATGCAATAAAGTCTAATTTATCAGAGACAAAATTAGTGCACCTCAGAATCGATAGAAAAGTTATGCTGATACTTGCTGCAAGAAATTGGAGTTTGATATAGAAGATCATGTGATTCTGAAATAGCACCATTGAAAAAAGCTATAAGGTTTGGGAGGAAGGATAAATTGAGCCCTAGACTTATTGACCCATTTGAGAAACTTGAGAGAGTGGGGTCAGTTGCCTACCGGCTAACTTTACCACCAACTTTATCCAGAATATACGACGTATTTCATGTTTCCATGTTACAGAATTATGTCCCAGATCCCTCCCATGTGATTAGCTATGTGGGGATAGAACTCATTAATACTTTGGCATATGAGGAAACACCAATGCAGATTCTAGATAGGAAAGAACAGGAATTGCGCAATAAGAAAATCACATTAGTAAAAGTTCAATAGAGGAATCACGCAGTGGAAGAAGCTTCATGGGAACTCAAGGAACAAATATGACAGAAACACCCACACCTTTTCAGTGGGGACCAGTAGCAATCAGAAAGATCGGGAAAGTAAGTAATGTTTCTTTTGTAGGTTAATCAGTACATGTATTAGTTTCTATTTTGGTTGGTTATGGGAGAATTTTGTTTAGTTATTGTAATCTCTCATAACCGAATATGTAACCACGGTATTCCTATGCCATAAGTGAGGGTAAGTAATAAAATAAGTAGTCAATTTTTCCTTAAGGGATGGTGTTCATTAAGGTGTAATCCCAAGAAGGGGGGGGGGTGAATTAGGTATTTTAAAAAAAATCTTTGAACCTATTTACTACTTAATCCCTATTTATATTTTTAACAAATCAATTGTTGGGATATATGACTAAATTAAATTTATTTTATCAATAAGTTCCTTTTACGCAATCAATTTTGTGTAAAGTAATTCAACATTCACATGCAATGCAAATAATATAATGTAATGCAGAAAGTACTGAGTTAAGGGAAGAGAGAAGACAAATGCAATTTTTAGGAGGTTCCACCAACTCGGCCTACGTCTTCACCTTGAGCAACCCACCCAAGGATTTCACTAAAATCTCTGCTCCTTAAATTGGGACGGAGCTTCCCTTACAATATGGTACTTACAAAAGGTACAACTCACTCCTACTTTACTACTTACAAGAGATACAGTTCTCTCCTCAAACCCCGGTACACAAGCCGAACCGTGATTACAATGAATATGTAAAACACTTAAAATTGCTTCCAACAAAAAATGTAAAGTAGTTCAACATCCACATGCAATGCAAATAATATAATGTAATGCGAAAAGTAAAGAATTAAGGGAAGAGAAAAGATAAATGCAATTTTTACG
Organism: Malania oleifera; assembly: GCF_029873635.1. Classification (NCBI taxonomy): domain Eukaryota; kingdom Viridiplantae; phylum Streptophyta; class Magnoliopsida; order Santalales; family Ximeniaceae; genus Malania; species Malania oleifera. The sequence continues at coordinate 58,544,778 of NC_080418.1, forward strand.
AGGTTCAGCCAACTCGGCCTATGTCCTCACCTTGAGCAACCCACTCAAGGATTTCACTAAAATCCCTGCTCCTTAAATTGGGATGGACCTTCCCTTACAATCCACTGCTTACAAGAGGTACAACTCCCTCATACTCCACTGCTTATAAGAAATACAGCTCTCTCCTCAAACCCCGGTGCACAAGCCAAACCGTGGATACAATAAATTTGCAAGACACTCAAAATTTCTTCTAACAAAAGCTAGTGAGTACAATTCAAATTCCTAATACATTAACATATGATTAAACTTGAAGCTCAGCATGTATAAAATGATGCAATCGTTTATGTATGATATGCTTCCACACACAAATTTTTTTTTTATCAAATCTCCCAAAAATAGTTAAATAAATCACTACTTTGGAGAACTCAGGTTAAATCTTTGAATATAAAAACAACTTTGAAGATTGTAAAGATTTGACACTCACTTTGTCAAAAAAAAAATATTCCTCTCAAGATTTCAATCTCAAATGTGATCTTGGTAGTATTGCCCTAATGTGTGTGTGTATATATATATATATATATATATATATATATATATATATATATATGTATGTATCTATATGATGAGAATACCAAGGATCAAAAAATTAATATATTATTTTCAGACACTATCAATCGATATGTGTAGATATAGTTATTCACTTCTTGGGATATCTAATCAACTAGCTTAGAAGTAACCAAAATATCACGTCTTTGACTTTGAACACGCTTGAATGATTACTCTTTAATCAATGGCCAAATAAAAACTTTCTTAAGTATTCAACTTGTCAAAAACAATCTTTATATGAATATGAAAAATTCAATATCAAACTTCTCTAAAGATATTCAATAACAAATGTTGATATGATAATCTCTTGGAAAAGCTAAATGAATCAACCAAACCTAAATACCAAGAAGAATTAAAGTTCTGTAAATGAATCCCATTTTGATTTCTGGAGTAGATTTGCCTAAGCTTGATGAACCGAAGCTAGAGTGCAGGCAATCGTGTATCAATATGCTTAATTTTCTCAATTCTCTTTCAAACCGAAGTTCTCTTCTCTTCAATTTTCATTTTGGCTCATCTTGGCTAACGTACTAGGGTTTAAATATTCAGTATATATAGTGTCTTACCCTTAGAATTGATCTCAACCATTGGATCAAATAAATATCTCGCGAGTCCTTTTAATAAAAATCATATTTTTAAGTTTTCGTGCAAGTTCAGATGACTGAGATCGAAGCTAGGTGACCGGAGTCTTTTAAAGCTTTGAAAAATTAACTTGGAATATATGGTCAAGGTCTAAAATGAGGTTCAGGCTCTTGAAGTGGCGAGTTCAGGCACCTAAAGTTCCAAGTTCAAGCGACCAAAGTGCCTCGAGCAGTTTCTGTGTTTCCCATGAATTCTTTAGGCTACCGAACTTAATCTTCAAGCTCCTGAAGAAATTCTTTAGGCGACTAAGGTTGAGTTCAGGCTACTGAAGTGCCCTTTCTTTTCTGAATTTTTCTTTTCTAATTTAAAAATTTACTTTGCTCTCTTTCTTAGCTTTTTTATAAAAACATTTTCCAAGGATTTAACAATATTTCTAAGTCCATGAATGTTCCCTAATGATGTTCATGAAATGCGTGAGTCCTAAATTCATTATAGGGTATATGTTGAGCCTCAAATTAAATCATATGAAAATGTAAGTACATGAGTTCTAAGTACCTATTCCCATGACGTTCTTGAACTTTGCCGCTTGCATCTTGATTCTCGTACTCTTTGAGTTCCATGGATCTTGCCTAGATATGTATACTTTACTTTATGGCTTTGACGACTCGTTATTCTTCTGTGCATGCTTAATATAGTTCATATTCACAAACTCAATGCAAAGATGAAATACCAAGTGATTTTTCCTTATCAAAGCCGGAGTGGACTCATAGAGTCAACAAATGTTGTAATAGAAAATTTTGAGAACGAAATTTTTATAAGGAGAGGAGAGTGTAGAGACTCGGAGAATTATAGCAATTAAATAACAAAGGAAAATAGAGAAAAATGATTTTTCCAAGGTTGCTCAACATGGACTCGTCGACGAGTAGAATATTCATTGATGAGTCGCCTTCTTGGGAACGTCGACGAGGACACGTGTCTCGTCAATAAAGAGACACCGAGAGGGCTGATTTTAGGACCTAAAGTTCGTTAATGAAGGTTGTGATATCGTCGATGAACCATGTTGATCCTATGGGAATTGTTCACCCTATGGGTCATACCCTGTTTTGATTATGACAAATAATCAGGTATTTAATGACTGCCAAGTTGATGTGCAGGTTTATCTTGGTAGTATCCTATGATGGCACTCAGAGACCCGGAGGAAAACGAAGACTTTGAAGACCCTAGATATAATTTATTTGTTGTAATTTATATTTGGGTCTGTAATATTTAAGTCGGAAAGATCTGTAATAGTAAATAGGGATTGGTTTGTAATAAGCTCACACACATCACATATATGATTTATTACGTAAGCTCAAACAAACCGTGAATGAAAAATGACCTTCGAAAGATCTTAGGGGTTTCCCTTCGGTCGACCGACACCGGACTTTTTCGGTGTCTTTAAATTGTACCTAAGTGACCCTAGGACACACACATTTACACATACTTGTTAGGAACTTAAATAAGGCTTGTATGCTTCGAAACGAGACCAAAATGCACACTTGGTGCACTTTTGGTCAACCAGCACAGTCAATTCATTTTGGCCTGGTCGATCGAAATCTCTCTCGTCAAAAGTTTGACCATTTGGTCGACCAAACCAAGTAGTTCAAAAAGCCCTGGTCGACCAAAACCTCCGTGGGTCAAAATTTTGACCATCTGGTCGACCGAACCAAGTAGTTCAAAAGGCCCTGGTCGACCGAAACCTCTTAGGTCAAAAGTTTGACCACCTGGTCAACCGAACTAGGTTGTTCAAAGAGACTTGGTTGACCGAAACCCTCCTTGGTCAACATTTGACCATTTGGTCAACCGAACACTTTTGTAGTCCAACTACCTGGTCGATCGGAGGGTCCTCGGAAGAATTCCCAGCAGTCTGGTCGACTGAACCTCGAAAAATTGAGAAATCTCCCTCTCCTGGTCGACCGAGCCCTCAGTTAAAAAATCCCCTGGTCGACCAAATCATATGAGACTTGGTCGACCGAATCTATTCTGGTTGACCAGACTTCTCGGGTTGCCCTGATTTTTTACCACAGTTAATATTTTTTAAATAGGGTTAAAATGCTTTAAACATCATTAAACTTTTCTAATAATACCCAATAAGTCCCCAACAGTCATATGTTCTCCCATGTCTATATATATAAGTTCATTTGAGAAAATTAACGATGGGATTAGCAATCTTTGATTAGGAGAAATTTTTAAAAATCCCAAAGTTTATAATAATCATTTACTAATCCTCCAACACTTATTCTTACCAGATCTTCCACTCAAACAGTTTTGTAAGTGTGATTTAAGTGTTGTTGCTTTCTAGGGTTGCTCTCCCAAGTGCGGTAATTGCTTTTGACGATTTTGATTGAGAGCTAACCCAAGTATTCTTAGGCGACTTTGTTAATAAGTCTCTCCTAAGAAGACTTATATTAAAACTTCCAAGTATTGCACATTCATTGCAATACCTTGTGAAGTTTTGTATTTGGTGTGGATTGCAAGAACCAGTTCAAAATACTTTCAAATATCTAGAGTGCTTTTTTTTTGATAAATCTTTAAAGAGACATTTGTTTGTGTGTGAAAAATCTTTGTTGCAATATTCATTGATTTATATCTATAGTTGAATATAAAGATTAAACTTGTTAGAATTGGTGTATTCCCAAGAGGGGGGGTGAATTGGAATTTTAAAACTTTTTCACCTAGGTTGATCTATGCAACAACGATATGTACACAACCTAGGATCAGTCTATGCAATTTCCAAACACGTAGATAAATATGCTGTGAAAATTAAGTCATACGCATCATTCACCCATAACATACACGTGCGGTAAATATAAAGTGCAGAAATATAAGCAAACACACGATATGTTATCGGGGTTCGGCCAACTGTGCCTATGTCCCTGCCTCAAGCTCGCAAGCTTGAGGATTCCACTAATAGCTCACTTAAGGGTGGAGCGGCACCGTTTACAACCAGGTCAAATTAACACAGGGCCGCCCTCAACCTCAATAAGGTCAATTAGCGGGGCTGACCTCAACCTACAAGCCTTAACAGGACGACGCACCTAGCTTTCCTAACCGGGTCTAAGCCAATCCGGGACTATTCCAGGGCTAGTCTCCCTCTTCAAGCCCGTGCCTGGAAATGCAACAGTATTTGAAATACAATCAAATGGTACAATGAATAAGCTTTCAAGTAAAGCAGATGTGTACCCAGATACGCGCAATATCACATACACCACAATATGATATAATATGTAAGCTCAATGTGGTCTAAGATGTCAACTCTCAAATAGATTTACTATCGTTGTAATGAGTGCGTGAGAGTGCAAACCTAAATGATCTTTGTATCACAGGATATTCAATCTTAGTGCTCAAACAAAGATATTTTCCAAACTTCATATATTTCAATCAATAAGTTTTCTCAATATGTATATGTATATGAAGTTCTAGCAATGTATAAGATTGGTTTGCAAAAAGATATTCAATCTTTGTATTCAGCAAAGGATATATGAGTTAACGAGTATTGCAACAAAGACTTTATCACATAAGCAAATATCTCATCAAATATTTTCAAGATAAAAACACAGTAGATATTTGAGAATGTTTTTGCAACCAAAATACAAACTTCTTAAGACATTGCAATGAATATGCAATACTCAGAAGTTCTATAAAAGTCTTCTTAGGAGAGACTTATTAATAAAGTCCCCTAAGAATACTTGAGGTTTAGCTCTCAAAAAATAAGTCAAACAATCCAAAGATAGGAGAGCAAACCAATCAATATAAACACTCAAAAATCAACTTACAAATGATGTAGGCAATACGAGAAGGTAAGATTGAGTGCGTGGAGCTTGGAAATGAGTATTATAGGGTTTTGGTTTTTCAAAGAATTTTCCCTAATCAAAGTGGCTAATCTCCTCCTAATCTTTGCAAATGAACACATATATATAGCCATGGAAGGAAATATGACCGTTGGGGACCTATTGGGTATTATTAGAAAAGATTAATGACATTTAAAATAATTTAACCCTGTTTAAAGCATTTAACCACGGTAAAAAAATAGGAGCAACCCGAGAGGTCCGGTCGACCAAAAATTGTTCAGTCGACTAGGACTCAAATGGCTCGGTCGACCAGGGGTATTTTGAACCGAGTGGTCGGTCAACCGAGGCAAGGCGATTTTGTAAATTTCTGAGGTTCTGTCGACCGGGCCTTTTTGAGCTATGTGGTTCGATCGACCAGACCGGTAGGAATTCTCCCGAGATCCTTCGGTCGACCAGGTAGTTGGAGTACAAAAAGTGGTCAGTCAACCGGGAGGTCAAAATGTTGACTCCCTGGTGGTTCGGTCGATCGGAAGGAAATGAACTGTGAAGTTCGGTCGACCGGGCCTTGGTCAAACTGTTGACCCTGGGCCGGTTCGGTCGACCAAGCCAAAATGAACTGTGTTGGCCGGTTGACCGAAAGTGCACCAACTGTGCATTTTGGTCCCGTTTTGAACCAAACAAGTCCTATTCAAGTGCCTAACACATATATGTGAACGTGTGAGTGTCCTAAAGGCACTTGGGGTCCAATTTTGAAGACACCGAAAAAGTCCAATGTCAAGGTGCACCCTAAGGTCTTTCTATGGTTCTTTCTCATTCATGATTTGGTTTGAGCTTACGTAGTAAATCATACGTGTGATGTGTGTGAGCTTATTACAAACCAAATACCTACTTACTATTACAGACCAATTTAATATATTACATTATGAAATAAAACTTTGGTCTTCGGGCTTCTTTTGCTTTGTGCACATCTTGATCTTATCATTCTTGAATCCTGCACAAAAACTCAAATGCTCATTAGATACAATGAGTATTTGTCATAATCAAAACCGGGCGTGACCAATAAGGTCAACAAAACTCTTTTTGCAAACCAAACTTATACATTGCTAGAGCTTCATATACATATATGTATTGAGAAAACTTGTTAATTGAAATATATGAAGTTTGTACAATATCTTTGTTTGAGCACTTAGATTGAATATCCTATGATACAAAGATCATCTAGGTTTGCACTCTCACTCACTCATTACAATGATAGTAAATCTATTTGAGAGTTGACATCTTGGACCACATTGAGCTTACATATTGAATCATACTGTGGTGTTTGTGATTGCGCGTATCTGGGTACACACCTGCTTTACTTGAAAGCATATTCATTGTACCATTTGATTGTATTTTAAATACTGTTGTATTTCTAGGCACAGGCCTGAAGAGGGAGACTAGCCCTAGAATAGTCCCAGATTGGCTTAGACCCGGTTAGGAAAGTTAGGTGCGTTGTCCTGTTAAGGCGTGTAGGTTGAGGTCAGCCTCGCTCATTGACCTGGTTAAGGTTGAGGTCAGCCCTATGTTAATTTGACCTGGTTTTAAACGGTGCCGCTCCAACCTTAAGTAAGCTATTAGTGGAATCCTCCAGCTTGCAAGCTTGAGGTAGGGACATAGGCATAGTTGGTCGAACCCCAATAACATATCATGTGTTTGTTTATATTTCTGCAGTTTATACTTACCGCACATGTATGTTTTGGGTGAATGATGTGTATGACTTAATTTCCACATTATGCTTATCTACGCATTTAGAAATTGTATAGACTGACCCTAAGTTGTGTATTTACTGTTGTTGGATAAATTAAACTAGGTGAAAAAGTTTTAAATTCCAATTCACACCCCCCACTTGAGAATACACCAATTCTAACAATTGGTATCAGAGCCTTGTTGCACTAGACTTAAACGTATTTGCAAAAGATCGCAATGGCTCAATTTGGCATATCCCCATTCATTGTGGGACAGTCACCTTTCAGCCCTCCTATATTTTGTTGTATTGATTACACCACGTGGAAAATTAGAATGAGCGTTTTTATAAAATCAATGAATTGGAAGGCTTGGCAGGTGATTGTAAATGGAATTTGTATGCCCTTAGAAAATAATATTAATTTGTTGCATGCAAACTCATATGCCACGGACATGCTATATAGTGTTTTAGACTCTAATATTTTTCTTGAGATTATGGCATGTACAAATGCGAGGGAGATCTGGGTTAAGCTAGAAAAGAGTTATGGAGAGACCTAGGAAAAGGAAATCATCGCTCCAGAGATGTCATGTACAGATGATCAGGGAGTGGTAAGTGATATGGGAAGTGCATCAATAGAATATAAGGTATATGATTCTCACTCTAGCTTATTTGAGGATTCATGTGTTGAATGCTATGTTGATACTTGCACTGAATCATCTATTGAATATTGTGATAATCTTGTTATTGATGCACGTGATGATTCTTGTGAAAAATATTGTAATATATTGTATGATGAATCATCTGGTATTCCTTGTGAAAACACTGTTGTGGTTGTATGTAATGATTCATCTGAAAATTATTGTGTTAATTCTTTTGATGAATCATGTGTTAAATTGATAAATGAAAGCATGCCTTCGTGTGAAAAACTGGAAAATGCTTTATTGAAAATGAATAAGTTTCTAGTTAGGGTGAACAAGAAGAAGGTATCTTTCAAGAATGAAAATGAAAGGATAGCTTAACAATTAGAAAAATTGAAGGAATATCACACTATCCTTGAGAAGAAAAAGATTAAGAAGGTCTTCGAAATCATTTGCTTAGAAAGAAAGATTGAAAATTATTCTAAAATGATTTTCAAATCTAAGAAGTATAGTTCAAATAAACCCTTAGGAGCTAAAAGAAATAAATTTTTTGAAAAGGGTTCATCTTGTGAATCCCATTGTCATGCCTCATTGACTAAAAATAGATTAAATAAGCATACTCCTTTATGTATATTCAACATCTGCTTCTTTTGCAAAACTATATGGCACATATGGTTTAACTATTTACTCGGAAGTTCCAGAGGCTTAGAAAAGGAAACAAAATGGATAATCATGAAAGCAAACCTCGTAGGACCTAAGGAAAAATGGTTTTACATTAGTACTATTTAATTATTTAATCTTTCCTTAGTCCCTACGCTTAGTTTAGGGGGTTGTGATGTCTACAGGTTTGGGAAGTGGTTGTTGCTTAAAATGAAAATCTTGGTATATGCACTATCTTGTTATACTAAGAACCATTATCCACTTACAAATGGACATGGCATGTACACTCGGTATTTAGTTCTAAATGCTTAACCCATGCTAACATGAAGATCACCAAGTTAAGCAACTATTGTCCATTACACAAAATTGAGTGTTAGGTTTCTATCTTCTATCATATATCACTATACCCTAGACTCACTTTTGAATAAGAAAAGCCTAAATCAAAATCAAGTCATCACTTTGGGCTTAAAGCACTACTGATCTTAAATGGCTAATATATACATATTAAGTGCTTCTCATAGCTATAACCAAATTAAAGGTATCCACTAGGAATTTGGTTCCTTTGAATTTAAATTGCAAGAGCTTTAATTTTGGTTTAATCGCTCCATAGGAAATCTTTACCAAACCACGATCATATCAGGTATAGATTCATCATTTCCTTGGTTTATATCCTTATTCTAAATTGTGATAATATCGAAAGGATACTTTTCGATCACCAAAGAGCATTGTTCACAACATTCACATATCCTATTTGCTCTTTGCCCAAGCATGGACATGATTACCTTCACAGAAATATTTTGAAAAATGTTCTGTCTATCCTAAATACTCTTCTGTACCCATTAGTGATTTAAATCTACAAAGATTACTTATTTATAATCCCTTCACGAGCTCTCAAATCACTAAGACATATCCTTTAGAGCTTTGTGTACTTAGAGATGATTTGAATGGCTAATATGATTGCCTAGGTCTCAATCTAGTTGAATGCATAAAATTTAAGTAGACCTATGCATGTGTACTTTTAAATTGAAAGTCATTCTAACTTGTGCCTCTCACACGTACTGAAATTCATATCAATAGAGGCAATATTGGCTTAGCTCACTTAAAGAAATATCTATTGTGACTTTTTGGTCTGCTAAGCCTATTCATAAAGCCAAGCATATATCATCAAAAATCTTAAACACTTGGATAAAGAACTAGAAAGTGAAAAAGACATAAATTGAATTAGTGCATAACTCAGGGGGAGCATTTATCCTTCATATCTATATAAATGAAAATGCTCTCATATTCTCATGTCATTTATGTCTTTGTGCCTTAATGAATAACCATACTATACTAAACTCATAACTATCCACTATTGTGTATTGTTTATATTATATATCGATGAACTATTATTGAATATGTTGTTTGATAATACTGGATTGCATGGAATGCCATTTGCAAGGTTGTTGCAGAAACTTATTTATTTGCATGCTTGTATGGAACGCCAACTGCATGGCTGATGCAGTATATTGTGTATTGCATGCTGGTAGCATATATAGGTTCTCGCATGCTTAAACTAAAATATTTTGAATTGATTGCTTGAATCTATCAGGTTTTGGTACTTGAAAATGTCGACAGGATTTTCCCCAAACCAAAAACCTTGTTTTAAGGATGATTATGATAATAAAAATGTTAAATTTTTTTTGAAAGGATGAATGAAAACTTAAATAGAAATATCACATTTTCATCCTTGCATAATCATCACATACTTAGGGGAGCTCAGCTCCATCCCTATAGGAAGCACATAAATGACTTATATGCGTCACACTTTCGTCTATTGAAATATTGAGGCTCTTCTAAAATCCTTGAAGATTATATCTTGTGCTTAAAGGCTTATATTTTGATATGGAATGTTTGTGGGTCTTGAACTATATTGCATGCCTTAATGTATATTCGTTGATGCATCTATGGTCTATAGGGACAACTATACAAATCAAGTGAAAAATGCAATTGACAAATACTCAGTATAGTTGATTTTAAAGATGTGAATTGATGGCTTATACTATTGAGCACAATGAAACTAATCTTTGGTTAGTATAAGTAGTTAAAGAATCTAAGCACATACTCAAATTGATAGGGGGAGCATCTAGAATTAAAATTACTATCCTGTTTTGCTTACCCATATGTTTAGCTTAGATCTTGAGTGAATTCTTTGTGGCATGTACTTGAATGAAAAGATTTATTGAAAATCATAATCTGAAGTTTGTTTATATTGCCACAACTGTTTGTACTTGCCATATGATCTTGCATATGATTGCTGAACTTTTAGGATCATTATGGTTTTGGTTTTCTGGTTATTTTTAGTATATACTTTATTGACAAACCAGAAAATTTGTTTCTTGCTTGCATGACTTTTAAATTAAAGTTTCTGTTTGTGCAAGCACCCCCAGCACTATTTTGCAAACATTAAAAAGGGGATGTATATATATTTATCTACATGAACTTTTGGCAAGATCAAATTTCAAAACAAACTCTTTTTCCTCTTGCCTCATTATTATTATATACATACATGTTTTTCAAAATTGCATAACTTTGAGTATAGTCTTAATTGACTATAGTGTTTTTAAAATGAAATGCAATATGCCATGCATATGCGTTGAATGATCAATATTTGTTGATTGTTGAATTTATTTAATAGGATGAGTATATAAGAAATGCACTTAAGAGAACATCATCCTTGAGCTTAATTCAAGTAAGCGTGCATGCAAATATACATGGGAATTTAAGTCCCAATCTTAGAATAAATTAGTGAGAACTTAATGCCTAAAATCTCTTGAATGCTAAGTAATACTAAGAAGAATGAACATATGATGGATGTGCTTAAATGAAATTCATTCTTGAGCATAAACACACTTATGTATGCCTGAGACTATATTGGGGAGTTTAAGGCCCATCCTTGAGAAGAGAATTATAATTCACCAAGCTCATTGGGCTCATACTATTAATTGGCTTTAACTTTTTGAGTCCGATTTGTTTCATTACTTATACTGCATTAGAAAATTAATGAACTCTCATAATTAATGTCAGTATAAGTAGATGCTTCCTAGACATTTCATAATTTGCATAAATTTAGGGGGAGCTCTCAAGTAAAATTTACAAGTCTAAGAAACAAATTTTACAGTTGATATGTTTTATTGCCTTAGACTTTGTGACTATTGATTATTGATTGTGTGCACACTTCATACTTCCATTGCATTATATTGATTATCATTTGTGATGCACAACTTGTCCACTCCATGTTCATATTGATATTTTACTTGATTGATGGACCATACTGAACTGTTTGAGTAGTTATGGATAACTTGCTAGGTTTATAAACTCAAACATGTCTTTTTTTTTTTTTTTTTTATACAGGATTTGTTTTGGAAAGTCCCACTTTCAAATGGCATGCTGCCAAAATTTTTTGAAAAACTTTCCGAACTTATTATGTATAAAAATGATATTTTCCCCTTATTTGTCTATGTAAACTTTAATGTTTATCTACACCATTTTTGCTGTTGCCAAAAGGGGGGGAAATAGGCAAGTATTTGTCATCATCAAAAAGGGGGAGATTGTTGACCCTATGGGTCATACCCTGTTTTGATTATGACAAATACTCAAGTATTTAATGACTACCAAGTTGATGTGCAACTTTATATTGGTAGTATCCTATGATGGCACTTGGAGACCCGGAGGAAAATGAAGACTTTGAAGACCCTAAATATAATTTATTTGTTGTAATTTATATTCGGGTGTGTTATATTTAAGTCGGAAAGATCTGTAATAGTAAATAGGGATTGGTTTGTAATAAGCTCACACACATCACATGTATGATTTATTACGTAAGCTCAAACAAACCGTGAATGAAAAATGACCTTAGGGTTTTCCCTTCAATCGACTGACACCGGACTTTTTCAGTATCTTTAAATTGGACCCAAGTGACCCTACGACACATACATTTACACATACTTGTTAGGCACTTAAATAGGGCTTGTATGCTTCGAAACGGGACCGAAATGCACACTTGGTGCACTTTTGGTTGACCAGCACAGTCAGTTCATTTTGGCCTGGTTGATCGAAACCTCCCTAGGTCAAAAGTTTGACCATCTGGTCAACCGAACCAAGTAGTTCAAAAAGCCCTAGTCGATCGAAACCTCCTTGAGTCAAAATTTTGACCATCTGGTCAACCGAACCAGGTAGTTCAAAAGGCCCTGGTCGACCGAAACCTCCTAGGTCGAAAGTTTGACCACCTGGTCGACCGAACCAGGTTGTTCAAAGAGACCTGGTCGACCGAAACCCTCCTTGGTCAACATTTGACCATCTAGTCGACCGAGCACTTTTGTACTCCAACTACCTGGTTGACCGGAGGGTCCTCAGGAGAATTCCTAGCGGTCTAGTTGACCAAACCAGCCAGTTCAAAATGGCTTGGTCGACTGAACCTCAGAAAATTGAGAAATCTCCCTCTCCTAGTCGACCGAGCCCTCAGTTCAAAAGTCCCCTGGTCGACCGAACCATATGAGACTTGGTCGACAGAACCTATTCTGGTAAATCGGACCTCTCGGGTTGCCCTGATTTTTTAACGCAGTTAATATTTTTTAAACAAGGTTAAAATGCTTTAAACATCATTAAACTTTTCTAATAATACCCAATAGGTACCCAACGGTCATATTTTCTCCCATGTCCATATATATAAGTTCATTTGAGAAAATTAATGATGGGATTAGCAATCTTTGATTAGGAGAAATTCTTTAAAAATCCCAAAGTTTATAATACTCATTTACTGATCCTCCAACACTTATTTTTACCAGATCTTCCACTCAAACATTTTTGTAAGTGTGATTTAAGTGTTGTTGCTTTCTAGGGTTGCTCTCCCAAGTGCGGCAATTGCTTTTGACGATTTTGATTGAGAGCTAACCTAAGTATTCTTAGGGGACTTTGTTAATAAGGCTCTCCTAAGAAGACTTATATTAAAACTTCCAAGTATTGCACATTCATTGCAATACCTTGTGAAGTTTTGTATTTGGTGTGGATTGCAAGAACCATTTCAAAATACTTTCAAATATCTAGTGTGCTTTTGTTTTGATAAATCTTTAAAGAGACATTTTTTTGTGTGAGAAAAATATTTGTTGCAATATTCATTGATTTATATCTATAGTTGAATACAAAGATTAAACTCTTTTTGCAAACCAAACTTATACATTGTTAGAGCTTCATATACATATATGTATTGAGAAAACTTGTTGATTGAAATATATGAAGTTTGGACAAAATCTTTGTTTGAACACTTAGATTGAATATCCTGTGATACAAAGATCACCTAGGTTTTCACTCTCACTCACTCATTACAACGATAGTTAATCTATTTGAGAGTTGACATCTTGGACCACATTGAGCTTACATATTGAATCATACTGTGGTGTTTGTGATTGCGCGTATCTGGGTACACATCTGCTTTACTTGAAAGCATATTCATTGTACCATTTGATTGTATTTTAAATACTGTTGTATTTCTAGGCACGGGTCAGAAGAGGGAGACTAGCCCTAGAATAGTCTAGGATTGGCTTAGACCCAATTAGGAAAGCTAGGTGCGTCGTCCTATTAAGGCGTGTAGGTTGGGGTCAGCCCCACTAATTGACCTGGTTGAGGTTTAGGTCAGCCCTGTGTTAATTTGACCTGGTTGTAAATGGTGCCACTCCACCCTTAAGTGAGCTATTGGTGGAATCCTCCGACTTGCGAGCTTGAGGCGGGGATGTAGGCACAGTTAGCCGAACCCCGATAACATATCGTGTGTTTGTTTATATTTCTGCAGTTTATGCTTACCGCACATGTATGTTTTGGGTGAATGATGTGTATGACTTAATTTCCACATTATGCTTATCTATGCATTTAGAGATTGTATAGACTGATCCTAGGTTGTGTATTTACTGTTGTTGGATAAATGAACCTAGGTGAAAAAGTTTTAAATTCCAATTCAACCCCCCCCCCTCTCTTGGGTATACACCAATTCTAACAAACCACCCTTTTGGGTTCCTCGACAAGGCCATGTGTCTTGTCGATGAGGCAACACTATAAATAAGTTCAAACTTAGGATTCAATGAGTAACTGCATCCAAAACCCCTCTCTCTCTCTCTCTCTCTATATATATATATATATATAAGTTTCCACGTTACTCCTAGGAAGATTTTTTACAATATTGCCGGATCCGAATTTTGATTTGAAGCATTTGGGCCCCATCCCAAAATCTGGGTAAGTTGGTTATTTTAAGTTTTAGAAGTTATTGGGTATTTCTAGACTAAGGTGAATGTGTAGAAAGGTATTATACTGGTGTTTGTTGAATTATTGTGGAAATGTAAATTTCAGGGTTTTGAGTTGGGAACACACAAGAGTAGGTTTAGATAAATTTGTGGGCTTCTCAGTAAGCCAGGCAAGGCGATAAATTAAGTCAGCATTTTTCAAGAAATTATTTATTTATATACAACGTTTATTTTTAGAAAATTATGTATGTTATAGTATAATGTTTGAGAATACTGCTGTTGAACAGGAAAAAAGATTTAATAAATTTTATTCGAAAATATGACTTCAGATCAGATTTTATGTTTAGGATATTACTCACATTTGTGTGGCATGAGTATTGATTTCCATGAAAATT